>NC_063176.1:54543882-54912184 GCF_023159225.1 Perognathus longimembris pacificus | reverse complement strand
CTGCAGGCACTGGGAAGCTTGGCAAGGCATGTGGATAAAGGACGCTCACAGCTGCACCCTGCAAAGGTGGGGGGGGGGGTGGATGTGCAGCACGGATGGAGGGGGAAGAACAGGAAGAACAGGGAAGATGACTTGATGGCATCCCTAATAGCTGGTTGGACTCCTATCCCACAGCTAGGTGCAGGAGAGACGGCCGCCCCCTAGGGTACCCAGAGCAGGGCCCCCATCTGCACAAGTGCGCCTCTGAATGAGCAGGAGAGGAGGGTGGGTGAGTGAATGGATGCTACCTACCCCTGCCCAGGAAGGCAGAGATCAAGGGACTCCCACAGAGACCAAGTTTGGATCTAGATTCAGACCTCTCCCGACCCACTAAGGCCAGCAGAATATCCAGCACATATTAGGAGCTTTCCCCAACACAGCTACAAAAATTCAACCCCCACCCCCTCTCAGAAGGGGTTCTATGCTGTTCCCACAGATTGGAGACTGGAGAGCATCTTTCCCAGCCCTGTGTTGTCTTGAAGCAGGTGACCTTTGCCTCAGGATGAACAGGCCAGTGCTCCTATTTAGGAAGGTGATTATATTGTTTATTAAAGACATCCCCGATTAGTGTCAAGAATCATCTTCTTTATTTCAAAGGACACATGAAAAACGGCACTCATTTATGGATGTTTTGGTACATGTATGCCTTGCATAATGTTTGAGGCAAGAAGCCCATCTTATTTTTATAAAAAGCCTTTAGGGTATGCAAATACCTGCAGAAACTTGGGAAGGAGATGTACTGTTTGGTGCCCACAGCTGTTATTACCTCGCAGGCCCCCGATACCTTTCCTGGGTGGGAATCGGCTCCCCGCTCTGAGCTGACACTCAGGAGCCCTGTCTATTCTCTGCCTCCTCTCAGATCCTCCTTGCTCTAATAAAATATATGCAGCAAAGCCAGGAGACCACATGTGATACGTTATTTATCTTACATCCACAAACTTTCCTCTTAGATTCTAAGTTCCTTGAAGACAGGGTGTCTTTGTGAGCTAAACAGGCCTTTTCTGGAAGAGTTACCAATGTCCTTGGCGAAGGCTAGAAAACGGAAACAGCATCTCACTGAGAAATTTTACACTGAGCCTTGATGGCAGCGAGGTTTGCCATAGGCTGGCGTTCCTCCGGTGAGAAACCAACTCTCAGGTCTGAAACGTCCTCCATTTCTCTCCGCGCCTCCCCTGCTTGGCTTCCCTCTCCCCTCTCTTCCCTTCACCCCTCTCCCTGCTGAAGTTCCCTTTAGCATCCATGTAGGGTTCGTATGCACACAGGGCTGCGAGGCTCTGAGTGAAGTCCAAGCTCCCTGCGCTCTCGTGTAATACACCGGAAATCCCTCACAGGTCCTGACGTCAGCTGCTTTCTTTCCCACCCTCCCTTGAGCTAATGCTCATTGGGCATTTGCTACCTAGGAGCCCCCTTTATGGACCAGGAGAAAGCTGGGCGCCTATATCAAGAAATGACTTATTTTATTTTTGTGGTGCCGGTATCCAGACTTGAACTCAGGGCTCCGGTGCTGTCTCTTAAGTTTTTTTTTTTTTTTTTCTGAAGGCTAGCGCTCTACTACTTGAGCCACATTTCCGATTCCGGCATGTCCGAGGTTAATTAGAGCTGAGAGTCTCTCACTGGGGGTTCTGCTTGGGGCTGGCTTTGAATCGTGATGCTCAGCTCTCAGCCTCTTGAGAAGCTGGGATTACAGACATGAGCCACTGGTGCCTGGTAAGAAATGATTCTTAAGAGCTTTTTTATTGCCATGAAATCCCAGGGGATTTCAACCGTGGGGGGAAAAACACACACACAAACCCGAACCAAAAAACACTTCAGGTAAAACCAGAGTAGTGGCAACAGCGGCTAGACTTCCAGGCCAGGCTGGATGGAGGTGGCAAGGCCCAGCAGGGGGCGCTCTGGGGCACTGGCATGGAGAAAGGCCTGTCCTCTCTCCTCAGGGTGGGGCCTGGCCCTCCCTGGCCCTGAGAGGTTGCAGGCACCTGCACCTCGTCTCTGTGCAGGGAAGAGTGGCTTCTGGGCAGGGCAGGGCAAGGGAGGCTGGTGTGCAGAATGTGGGAAAGTGGACTGGAACCTTAGCTCTACTAGGTGGTAGCCTCCTGCACCGGAGCCGTGACCTGCATCCCCACAGCCCTTGAGACTTGTTGGTTGTGCAAGTAGTGACTGCCTTACAATGTGCCATCTCCACCCATCTACCCCAGACAGCACCGGCAGGAAGGGACGTGTCCCCGAGCCTCAACCCAGGTGCCTGGCTCTACTACTTGCATTTCTGACAGGAGCTTGGAGTCTGAGATTCTTACATTGCTAAGTTCCCAGGGGGAGGCGTATGCTGCTGGTCCCAGGACCAACCCCCTCCCCTCCCTCTGAGGGCCATTCCAGATGTGGGTGTGGCCTTCCCCCTCGATGGGGGAGGGGGACTTCAGACAGGGTGACTTGGAGATAGGAAACCAAGTTCCATGCCTGCAGATGTCTGTCCATGTCCGCACGTTCTGGGTTTGGGATGCTCCAGTCTCTTACACAGGGCCTCACATTTGTACATAACCTAGGCACCTCATCCTGAAGGCTTCAATCAGCTCCAGGGCACTTGTACTACCACAATGCAATGTAAACCAGTTGCGCTACCAATATTGTTTGGAAAGAGTGGAGATAAAAGTAGCTGGCACGTGCTCAGCGTGGGATTTGTTCTCCATGTTTTTGATCTGTGGTTGGCTGAATGGCTGATGTGGAAACCAAACAAATGGAGGGGCCAACTTCATACTGACACGGAAGACGGTTTGGATCAGTAGAAGACAGGGATGACACTGGATTTGGAGTGTGAATTCAAATCTAGCCTTTCCTGACGTCCCTCCCCTCCCCTTCCTTCTCCCTCTCCCTCCTGCCTCTTCGGTTGCCACTCTTCTCTCCTCCCTCATTCCGCTTCCCTGATTCTTCCATTTCAATAGGTCTTATTGTATCTTCATGCATGTATATCAAGTATGTATACAGGTTGACCA
The DNA here is from genome assembly GCF_023159225.1 of Perognathus longimembris pacificus. Lineage (NCBI taxonomy): Eukaryota > Metazoa > Chordata > Mammalia > Rodentia > Heteromyidae > Perognathus > Perognathus longimembris. The sequence goes on along the minus strand of NC_063176.1, from coordinate 54,909,158 downwards.
TTATTCATCTTTTTTTACCTTCCCCATCTTCCCTCCTAAATCCCCGTCATTCATTCTATCTTTCGGTATGAATCAGTTGCGCAGATTGTGTTTTTCTTGGAAGCCTCTGGACAGTGTTCGGTGAGGAGGGCCCCGGAACTCAGCACATGGGCCTCTGTGGGTTCAGGTCAGTGTATGTTTGACCTTGGAGGAGGATGACCCTTTCATACCTGTTGAGAGAGTCGTTGGTTTCCACTCTAGAAATATCATCTTAGCGTAACTAGATAGGTAGCCTGAAGTGATTTTTTTTTTTTAACCCTTCTCTGAGCTGGGTTCTTCTCTCCAGTGAAGGACAGACTAATGGGAGCACGATGGGTTGGATTCCATGAGAGTCGTGTAGTCAGCCCTTAGGACAGTGTCTCGCACCTAGCATACACCAGTGATGTCCCAGGCCCATGACAGAAGCCCTTTATTTAAGCCTCAAACACAGATACTGCTCTAGGCTCAGGGGATTTGGCATCGCATGTGAGATTCTACTTCTCCACATATCTGTTCTAACGTTTACAACTGGATGTAGCTGTTGGTAGCCAGGCAGCTAAAAAAGAGCAAGTTTGCTGAGATTCCATGCTGGGCTCAACGGACTCACGGTTCGTCAGGAGATCACCACTGCCCCGCCCATCCCCAAATGCTGCGTGTCATTTTTATCAGCCCTGATATGTTGGCATAGTAGTTATAGAAGTAAGACAGTAGATGCAAATATGTTGTTTTCAGACATTTTGATCTGATTTATGTACCTCAAGTACTAATTTATATTCATATAGTACTTCCATTATAAAATATGCAGTGGTACAGAGATTTGTGTATATCTGTGAATTTGCTTTAAACGTTGGACTTATAAATGGTTCGGAACAGGATGCAGAAACATCGTCTGTTGATCTTTTTAATATATCTTGAGCATGCTATGACACATCCTGAAATAATTTGCTTTGTGGAGAAAAAAAATCACTTCAGTAGACAGTAGTCTTCCCTCCCCCTCCCCCAAAAGTAACTGTAAATGTTACTTTGATGTACGTAATTACTTCAACCCTCTCCATCTGAAGGGAGGCTTTCTAACCTTTCCATTCCTGTCTCTTGCTTTTGTCAAGAAATCAGAAGAAGGGACTTAAAATGCATTATTCGAATGTATTTAGGGTAAACATTAGAGAAGTCTGTTGAACAGCAACAATTTTTTCTTTCTTAAAGTGATTTTGAAAAATAACACATGAATTCTGTCCTACACACAGCTCCTTCCTCCTGCGGCAACCTGTCCCCAGAAAAATAGTCATCTAGCATGTCTTCCGATCTCAGGGCTCCTGACGGTGTCCCGGACACCGTAGGGCGTGAAGAATGTTTGGCAGGTGGGCTTGAGTGGAATGAACTTGGACTGGTCGGGCAGGTGATAGTCATGGCGGTATTTCCAGGAAGAGAGGGCACGGGGGTGGGGGGGGCGGACTTGGTGAGGGAGGCTGGCTGGGTGCAGGGTAACCACCCCCCATCACGCCCACTGGGGGGTTGTCTTGTGGCTTGTGGTTTGCAGCCAGATAGATCCCCGAGCCGTCCCCCGAGCTCTCGCTAGCAGACGCGCTGAGGCCTCCCCAGTGTCTCTCTCCAGGGGCTGTTCAGAAACCTCAGTGAGTGACACAAGCAGCCTTGGCCTGTAAAGCTACGGAAACGTAGGGTTTTCGGCCCAGGTGTGCAGCACCCCCCTGCTGGCAAATCCCCTCTACCTGTGTTGAAGCCCCTTACTTGGTCTCTTCCGACCATTGCCGGTGATGTGATTTAGCATTGTATTAACGTTCTCTGTCTCTTCTGGTTGCTCTCTCTCTCTCTCTGTCTACCTGCCAGTCTGTCCTTCTGTCTGTCTCTCTGTGTGTGATGGTCATCTTATTATCATTATTATTATTATTCTCAAGGCTGTCACACTACCATTTAAGCCACAACTCCACTTACAGCTTTTTTTGTGTGATTAATTGTAGATATGAGTCTTAGGGATGTTCCAGTCTGGGTGGCTTTGAACCATCACTGCTTCTGAGTAGCTAATATTACTTGTGTGAGCTACCAGTGCCCAGATTTTTTGTATTTTGCCAGTCCTGGGGCTTGAACTCAGGACTTGAGCACTGTCTCTGGCTTCTTTTTTTTTTGCTCAAGGCTAGCACTCTACTTGAGCCACTTGAGCCATAGCACCACTTCTGGCATTTTTCTGTGTATGTGGTGCTGAAGAATCGAACCCAGGGCTTCATGCATGCTAGGCAAGCACTCTACCACTAAGCCACCTTCCCAGCCCTGTGATGGTCTTATTTGGCACAGGCTTAAAACTTTCACTTTTCTATTAATAAACAAATAAAAATTCTGACCTATTTTTCGGCACAGAGATGTTCTGGAATTTCAAATCGCTGGATCCTTCTTTTGTTGTCCTCTCCTTGCCCCTGGGATGAGAGGAAATAGATTATAGCTGAGAATTAGCAATAAGCCAGGGGGAAGAATTAATTAAGTGCATTCATTCAGAGAAACAACCACCCAGTCAGACTTAACTAATGAACGCTGCACGTATAGTTCCATGTCTCCCTTTGCGTTTCCATTGGGGTTAAAAAAAAGAAAGAGAACCCCTAAAAATCTCTCATGTTTAAGGTAATTTAATTACTTTAAACCACTTTTTAAAAAAGCATTATCTTTTCAGGAGGAATATTGTGGGCTGGAAGAAGTATCAGATCAAGATGGGATATGGCTGCCACCCCCAAATCGTGACTTTAAAAAAAAAAATGTGTTTGTGTATGTGCAATCCTGGGGCTTGAACTCAGGGCCTGGGTGTTGTCCCTCAGCTTTTTTCTTTTTGGCCAGTCCTGGGGCTTGGACTCAGGGCCTGGGCACTGTCCCTGGCTTCTTTGCTCAAAGCTAGCACTCTGCCACTTGAGCCACAGCACCACTTCTGGCCATTTTCTGTATATGTGGTGCTGGGGAATCGAAACCAGGGCCTCATGTATACGAGGCAGGCACTCTTGCCACTAGGCCATATCCCCAGCCCCCTCAGCTTTTTTCTTAAGGATGGCACTCTACCACTTGAGCCACAGCTCCACTTCTGGCTTTTTGGTAGATAACTGGAGGTAAGGGTCTTACTGACTTTCCTGCCTAGGCTGGCTTCAAACAGTGACCTTCGATGGCAGCCTTGGCTGGGGCTAGTGCCCAGCCCTTCGCGTGGTTAGTCTTCAGCTCTAAGACTTTCTTCCTTGTCTGCAAAATTGAAGGTGTCGTGCTTCTGTGACATGATTGACAGGAGACTGCCAAGATACCGAGAGGATTCCACCTTCAAGCCAGGGAGGACGCGAGCCGCTTCCTTATAGTCGCTGAATTTGATGAGCAGTCTAGAAAGTATCATCCCCCGTGGGAAAGCAGACTGTTTAGCAAGAGCAGCGGTTCAGTCATATTACTGAACTTCTGTATAATTTAGGCATTTTACTAATCCACTTTCCTTGAAGATTAAATTATTTTAAATTGACTTAATTTGTTAAAATTCATTAAACACACTCACTATCATAAGCCATCATTGTTATACGTCTCTAGCTCATCTAGTCCGCTCGTTATAACTTACTTTTCTTTTCTTTCTCTGGCATTTCGTGAGCTTTATCAAACGCTGACTAGCGGCTGGTTAGCAGCTCTAACCCCATGGCTTTCCTGTGGTTTCCCTGGCCTTTGTTTGCTCCTTGGACTTGCTGTCCCTTCCTACAGAACCCTTTCAAGTCTACCTCCTCCTTCCTGTTTCTTGGCCCCAGACTTCCTGTTTCTTGTTCTGATCTTAGATTCAGCGCTACTCCTTCAGGAGAAATGCTCTCTGACCTTGCTCCTCTGCAGAACTTGGTTGGGTTTTAATTTTACGTTTGTTGTAACTAACTTGGAGCTTCTATTCATGTCTGTCAAGACTCTTAGACTCGCATCTTTGCAAGACCAGAGATTGTAGATTTGGTCTCCTCGGGGCCTGGTCCCATGTCTGACGCTCCGTGGACTCCTGTGGCAGGACAGGGTGTCTAGAGATATGTTCATTTGTCTAAAGGACGTTGAGACTTACCTCAAGATGGCCCAGGGCCTGGTGTTTATACATCCAAATAAATAAAATTCTAGCAAATTGTCACCATGTGAAATGATAGTGCTATTTCATGACTTCAGTATTCTTTGTTTTAGCTCTTTCCTTATTTATTTTAAAATGATTGCATTATTTTGTTATTCCCTGTACTTCATTCTTTCAATATTGGGGATTGAATCCAGGGCCTTGTGTTTGAGCCGGGCTTATCCCCAGCCTTTTGTGTTTCTGTTATTTTTGAGATAGACTCTCTACCTTTCCCGGGCTGGCCTCAAACTTGAGGCCTCTTGCCTCCATCTCCCGAGTAGCTAAGATTAGAGATGCGTGCCACAATGTATGGTTGTATGTTATTGTTATTTTATTGTTCCTTCTCTATCCAAGTAAAGATAATTTATAAATATATACATATATATTTGCTCTTTGTCTTGTCTCAGATGTTCTGGACATTAAACATTCAACTATTTCCTGGGTCTTTCTAAGTGACATCACTGCCCACTGCAGAGATGGTCTTCCCTCTTCTCCACCCCGCTCAGTGCTGTCTTTGCTAATCTGTTACCACATCCCATCCCTCAGATCCCCATCACATGCCTCTCAGTTCTGTCCTATCAGCTGGTCTCAGTTTCAATTCTTCTTTCAGTATCTCCAGAACAGTTTCCAGAGTGCACCTGCTACCGGCTCTCTTGGCCTCCCGAGCTCCAGTCAGCCAATCCACAAAGCTGGCCCAAAAGCCACCTCTCCAACCAGCAGAATAACATCAAGTTTACCTTCCTGATGGAAATCCTCATCAAGCTCCCCAGGCCTACGGGAGAAAACGCAAACTTTCGACCACAATAGCGGAGATCCCTGCACCCAGAGGCCTGAAATACCACTTACAGCCATCAGTTTCTCCACCAATCCACCATACTTTATCGACTCATATACTTTGTGATGTTTCCATAATCATGAGTCAGATTATTCTTTATCCTTCCTATGGATTTGGAAAAATAGTTTCCATTCCACAAGGTCAAATTGAAACACATCTTCCCTGGGAGTCGTGCCTCCTGCTTCTTGTGTCTTGTCATTCATTTATCTATTCACTCATTTATTCACTTTGGAAAATATCTATTGGGTCTCTTCTGTTTCAAGCAGTGTGTGCTTAGCAATGGGAAACAGGAAGGGAAGCAGAAACGCTTATAGTAGTTGGAAAGGCATGTCATCAACAAATAGGATCTTATTTAATCACATTGGCCTGTATGTGCCTATGCGTACGTGGTCATGTTTACCCAGAGGAGGTCTTTTGTGAGTAGGGACTATCTTGGGCGTCTTTTATCAGGAACACAGGATGATTTACTTCAGAGTGCTTTCAAGAACGTTAAGTAATTAATGGATGCACCAATAACAAATACATCAATGGCCTGCCAGTTTGTGTTTATCCACATAATGAGCCATGTACTTAATTGCTTAGAGTATTTTGTTGCTCTCTGATAGGAGGAGAATTGATTGGTCTTTGTGCAAGAGGGTAACCCTCAGTTTCATTTAATCTGTGGATCATGGTGTCATTTTTGAAGTTGGACAGGCCCTGTCACAATCATTTCGGTGCCTTTTCCAGTCTAGTTAGGCAAACCGGAAGATCCTGAGAACTCCATCAGCTTCTTCCTAGTTCCCCGAGGGACCCAACAGCCCGGAAACTCTCTCTGACCTTTGGAGGCAATCAGCTTTGGCTCTTCTTGACTTTAAGAAGAGAGTTGAGCTAAAATTCTCTTTCTGTTTCATTTTTCTAGAAACTTCCAGCAGCACAAAACCAGGCATCCTTTTCCGCCTCTGTGCTGTAGGTGAAAACACAGCTGAAAGTAGGGGTTGGGGGTTGGGTTTAGGTCGGCGGGCTGATTGGTGGCAGAACCAATACCAATGCCAGGTTGCCAGTTGGCGGTGGGTTGCAAAAGGAAGTGGGACTTCCTGGACTGCTCATTGCTCAGGCCAGGCCCACCTAAAAGCAGCAAAGGGAGAAAGGGAAAGGTAACACCTAGGACCACAGTCCGTGTTCTCTTTCTCTTCATGTATATGACCTGTTGGTTGTTGTTTCTCTAGGAAATCCTGACTGATTACAGAGAGAGGGGAAATGCACTATCCTATCAGAGAGCAAGCCCTTGTCCCGTGGCAGTTACCATGCTAGGTGAGCTGTCTGAATCCTCACCACTACTCAGATTCTAAGTTCATGTTGTGTATGATGTTTATGTTTATATGCAAACCAAGCCAAAGGGATCCAGTCATGGCGGTCCTGCAGTTAGACGCTTCCTGGCTCAAAACCTGTTGTGTCACCGAATGGTCTCCCAGGTAGGCTGCATTTGCTGGGAGGCCTGATAACGCCTGACTTCAAGCCCTGCTCGGAGATGGGCAAGCCATCAAGCACTGTGTCTCAGGGTGCCTCTCAACGCCCGGAAACCACGATCTACCCGACGCGGAGGCCTCGCAGGCAGGCCTTCGATCACAGACCGCGAGGAAAGGGACTTGAATGGAAGACCGACGCGTATTTTGAAGCAGTTTCAAGTTTCCGTTGAGACTCGGAGTCCCCCATATCTCTTCCTGTGTTTGCAACCGCAGTCCGGGACCGCCGTTCCGGGGGGCACCCGCTGAAGGGGAGACGGGCTTGCGTATGCGACCTGGTTTGCATCCTAGCTGTTTTTATTGACTGACCGTGTCATCTTGTTACGTCGCTTGAGCACTTTGGGGCCTTGTGACCTCCCTTGTGAAGCCAGGACGGTGACCGCATGGTCCACCGTGGACGGTGACCTGACGGGTTCTCAGCACTTTCCTGTCCCGGCCTCAGGCGGAGGAGGATAAGAATCCCGACTCACACTCGAAGAGGCAGAGGCCCCCAGGCCCGCCATCCGTGAGGCGGGCCTATGCCATGGGCTGAGAAAAACTGGAGGTAAGAATTCATGGTTTTCTGCAGTACTGGGGCTTGAACTCAGGATCTTGTCCTTGCTGGGCAGATGCTCTTCCGTTGAGCTACGCTTCCCTCTAGTCATTTAGGTTATGTTTACAGGTAGAGTCTTGTGCTTTCGGCCTGCGGTTGACCTTAGACCTTCACCTTCTTACCTACTCTTCATGCATAGCAGCTGAGGTTACAGAAATGTACCACACGCCCAACGTTGGTTTAGATGGCAATCTCACAAACGGTTTGCCTGGCTTGGCTTCGAAGAGCAATCTTCCTGCTTTCTTCCTCCTAAGTACCTGGGATTACAGATATGCACTACCATGCCCAGGCATGGTTAGTGGCATTATACGAAGCATCCTCAGTTTAGCAAAGCCCTCTTGATCTTTCATTTTGGACCCCGGAAGAGCACTGTAATCGATCTCCTTGATAGCAACCACTTTCTACTCCAATGTCCCCTGCAATTTTCTCAGGCATCACTTCAACTCTTGAGTTTTGTTTTACAACCTGGGCTAAATGCTGGGCTAATGGAACTTCATGCTGAAATCCAGTGAGTGGAATTATTCCTTGCGGGTGATCTGCTCTGTTGGACTCCATTCTCTCTCTCCTGCCTTCTTCCCCCACTCTAGGTCCTCAAAATCTCCTTGGTCCTCGGGCCTGAGCACAGAGAGCATCTCCTTTCCCACAGACATCCAGGCAGCTGTACATCTGCAGGGTCCATCTGCAAACTGAAAAGGTGCTTGCTTGCCCTGGAGCAAATCTCCACCACCATTCACAGTCCCCGCCTCCATTACAGACTCCTCGAAAGGTTCCATCTCAGGACCAAGGGGAAGTGAGTCCTCGTACACTGAAGGCCTTCATGAAGTTGGGTAGTGAAGCCTTTCACCTCCCTGCAGCCAAAGCCTTCCTGAGGGACAATGACCTCACTGTGAGAGAAGGCCTTCCGTGAGCCAGACCAAGCTGCCGCAACACAGTGTCATACTCTAGGACCTTAAACAGCAGACACTTAGGTCTCACAGAGCGATGGGACAGGAAGCCGGAGATTGTGGTACCCACCGAGCTCCCATCGGCAGGCGGAAAGCCTCTTCCCTGGTTTGCAGATGGCTGTATCCTTGCATCCTCACGTAGCCAAGGGAAAAAAAGAGTCCTTTCTTACAGGAGCGCTTATCCTATTCATGAAGGCTCCACCTTCATGACTGACTTACCTCCCAAAGATCCCCAGCACCATTATTAGGGGGTTAGGACCTTCCCTATTGATTTTAGGGGGGGGGGTCACATTAGATCCATAGTAGGATTGGACTACCAGTGGACAAAACACAATAGGTCCTGTCTTCATGATGATGCTAACCAATGGCTCAGAGTCATCCTAGCCAAGGAGGGGCTCTTAGGATTCTCTTTTTTTTCCTACAGTTTCTTAATTTGAATTGTAACCTGGTTTCTGACATCAGGCCTGTCTACCATTCCCTTCGCGCAGAACTGTGCCCAGAACACATTAGTGCCAAGAAGATACAGAAATGGAGGCAAGAATCTCCCACAAGAACAAGTCATTGTTGTTCATACAGGAAGAAAAAGAGGATCTAGAATATTCTATACCAGACCAGCTCTGTCTCTGAGTTGCAGGTGGGAGGTGGTGTCTGATTTTTTAACTCTTCACTTTCCTGGAGTTAAAAGCCCAATGGCTCTTAGAGCATGAGGCTGGAAAGAGAAACAGGGATCCTGTGCTTGAACTTGATGGTTTTACACATGAGAAAATCAGACCCAGCGAAGAGAAATGGCCTGTTTCGTGCAACCCCATGGAGACCAAGAAAAGGTTGCAATATGCCTTCTGGGTAGTATGGGCTGCTGGCGGTCCCTTTCTTGTTCTTGATTTCCCTAGTCCTTCTAATGAAGCCGCATTGTGGGTGGGTCTTTTAAATGGATGTTCCTGTTTGTAATCGTCTTGAGAAAAGAAACACTAAAAAAAAAAAAAAAATTAACTTAGAAAACAAGAGAGTAATCCCCAATCTTTTATGCCCAGGTTTTAAGAAACTCCATAAAACCTTTTCCTCTTCTTTTTCCTCGTGTTTAAATTTTGATCCAACAAAAGGAAATAAACGAACCAAAACAAAGAGAAGCCTTATAGCTCATCTTTTGCAAATGCCTTCTTCTTTCGTTTTTTTCCCTCTCCAGTCAGGGGGTATAGCTTCTAATAGACCACCAGTGTATGTAATGAACAGACACAATAGCAACAGCATTGCCCCCCTTTTGTAGGCCCACAATTGCGCTCATAGTGAAATTTAATTTATAGATAGCGCCATGCCTGAAGGAGTCTGGATGTGTGATAGAAAAACAACACATAAAAGTCAATATGTGCATTTTCAGAAAATCCCTCGGAACTTGATTTGTGCCAGGCGAGTACACCCCAATAACAACCTTCAAGGCCCAGGGGCAGACGTGAGTTTCTATGGTCCGTGGGAATGCCAGAGAGGAGCCCCACGCCTGGGCTGCGAGAAGCTTCCGGCGCAGGCGCCCTGGGAGAAAGGTCAACCCTTCCTGGCCCCGTGCAACCCTTTCTGACTCTAGAAGGCCGAAGTAAAGAAAGGAGAGAAGGGCAGGCGTGAGAAATGAGAAGGTGGTCAGGGCTTGGCTCCTCCTGGTCTCTCTTCTGGGGGGAGGGCGGTGTCTGTAGCGCCCCCTGCAGTCACCTCGTGGCCTTTTACCGCACTCCCTCTGGCTTAGCCTCACTCACCTGCCATGTTGCAGTCAGAGTCCTTGTACTACAGTCAGGTGCTGCTGCAGGCTGCTGATATAGCCCATCTGCACAAGGCCGAAAGGCCTTCCTTCACAGCCAGGCCCTGCCCACTCCCCCCCCACCCCATGGCTTTATGTCTAAGTTCATACGTCAACGACAGCCCTTAGGCACGACTGGCCTGTCAGCAGGTGGGGCCGGCCCTGTAAGCAGGGAGCGCGCTGTGAATCCCACCTCACCCTTCCCGCAATCTCTAAGGTGGAGAGGTACACGCACGAACGAACACGAGCCAACTGCAAGCTGCCTTGCTCCAGCCCCGTCTCACTTTGTCGTTCCTGCAACGGACGGAATACAGAGAGTCCTCTCCCGACGTGTTCTCCTCCCTCTATGACCACACGACGTCCGACGCATCTCCATGTTCCCATCTCTTACGATGGGGGCTTCATCCCTGGGGCGAATTCCTCCCATACAACTCCCGTAAAGAGGCAGGGCTGTGCCCAACACCACCCCCGTCCCCAGTCGGTCCCCAAGAGGAAGTGTGGCTTTGGAATGGGTCCCTAAAATGAAGGAAAAGGGACCAGGGGGCCTGGGAAAGGTACGCCTCACACATGGTGCCTGCCAATCACTTTCCTCAGCTGTTCTTTTAGGCAGCATTGTAGGTTTAAAAAAAAAAAATTCTTACATGACAGAGGGAGAAAACGAAGCCGAGGGAGGCCAAGTCCATCAGCCATGGCTGCCTGGCTGCGAGGGAGATGGGAAGATTCGGCGTAGGGCAGGTCCCTCAAGGCCATTTCCTCCTGTTGTTTCAGGCTAGGTTTCGTCAGAACGGAGAGTGTCCGGAATCCCACACAAACCTAGGGCTCACAAGCTAGTTTTTTTTCCCCACGCTGAAGAGCTTTGCAACAGATCTATCTTATCATATTGTCGGGCAACATTTGCTTTTCAAAGATACACATCAAAAGATAATCAAATCCAGAAAGGCAGGCTTGAAGCTAATCAGTGTAATACATCCTCTCATCCGTACTTCCCAGAGACTTTTTAATAGCATCATCACGTTTAAGTTTTGCTATATTTTTTTTTGAGAACATTGTGAGAATTAAGTGAGATAATGCGCACAGCTACTTAGAAGAGGGTTTCGAATAGAAAAAAAAATCTTCAATAAATATTTAGGCTGGCAACCTTTAGCAAAAAGTCAATTCAAGAGCACGTTTCTCTCACTTTTAGTGTACACTCTATGGGCCAGGAAGGTCCTCGGTGCTTAGGGTACAGCAGGGAACAGACGCAAGGCAGAGTAAAAAGGACCTGTGTCCACTGAGGAGAGAAGGAAAACAAGACAGAATGAGCCAGGACGACAGGTAAGATGTGAGCAGGTCACTAATCACTATGGGAAAGTGTTCCAGTGGGTGGAGAAGGAGGGGCTTCTGGGGGTGGGCAGGGGGAACTTTGCACAGGACGGTCAAGTTGGGCCCTACCGGGAAGGTTTCAAGGAAGAGCAGGCGCTATGACTCTCAGCTGTAGGGTAGCTGCAGGGAGAGCATGCCAGGCCCCAGACAGGAGCACAGCTAAGATGGAGAGTCGAGGCCAGGAGGCCGACGTGGCTCAGGGATACGAGTACATGCGTGGATGGATGGAGAAGAGACAGAACAGAGCTTTTGGGGGAAATCAGAGCAGATACAGTGAGGTCCTGGAGTCTCTGGCAGGCCTGAGATTCAGCCCTCGAAGACGTGTGGCCAACGCAAGGTCCAGAGAGAGATAATACAACACTATCCGTGGTGTTTGCCCCCCATCCCCCCATCTCTTTACCAACTGTTGGAGAATCCTGGCTTGTTGGAGGGGCACTGTGGTTTAAACGGGTCTTCCCAGTGTTCACCTGTCACAAGCTTAATCTCCAGTTTTTTAGAATGGTATTTAGAGGGGGGAGGGGGGTATGAGGGACGAGGTAACAAACAGTACAAGTAATGTATCCAATGCCTAATATATGAAACTGTAACCTCTCTGTACATCAGTTTGATAATAAAAATTTGAAAAAAAAAAAAGAAAGTTCCAGAAAAAAAAAAGAAAGAATGGTATTTAGAGGCGGAGTCTCTGGGAGACAGGATTCATTTAAGTCATATGGATGGAGACCCTGCTGTGGCATTAGTGGCTTTCTAAGGAGAGAATAAGGGAGCAGAGCTAGCAGATGTGCTCTTTCTTGCTGTGGGATTCCATTTTCTCATAGTAGGAAGCAGCAAGAAGCCCCTCACCATGTCCTTGGGCTGGTCAAACTCCAGATCCATGAGCCAAATGATCTTCTTTGCTTTATAAATGTACCTAGTCTCCGGTGTTTTGTTACAACAACAAAAAGCCAACAGAGACAAATGATCAAGTAGAGGAAGGGAGACCAGTGCAACAGCCAAGTAAGAGAGGAGGCTGCCCAGCGCGGGGGATGGGGGGATAAAGGAGAGGCTATTCTCTCGTTCCACACAGACCAGACTGCATTCAGGGCTCTGAGGGAAGAGAGAGCCCGAGCCTGGCCCTGGTCCCTCCGTGGTGGATGGTCACACCCGTGTCAGGGGGAATGGCAGAGCGACTCTTGCTTGCCTCACGCTATGCTTGCCTCTCCTGATCGCAGTCTTTCCAGCTGGGGAGTGAGAATTCGGATGGGGTCAGCACTGATTCTTCTGTCTCCAACCCCATGGCAGTCAACGGCAGTGTTTGGGCCATGTCTTCAGTCTTGGAAAAGAAAGCCAGTAACGAAGGACACACTCAGCCTCAGACCCTCGTGGGGAGGAAGGTGAGGAACTGGAGTGGGGGGGAGGGTTGGCTTGCACTGGAGTGTCAGGCTTTCAATATACATTAAAACTGCAGGCACTTTGAATGCCCGGTGTTAAGCATAGTCACTTATTAAACATCAAATGTGACAAAATTGCAGCTGAATAAATGATACTAAACACAAAGGTAATCAGCATACAAAGTGCATTGCTTCCTAATTATTTGACTACATTTTGCTTCTACCTGTGGTTTTAATGTTGTTAATGCATGGTAGTGTGTCCCCTCTCCCACCCCAATCCTTCGTTAGTGACCTCATGTTAGGAACCGGATTTTGGCCATCGTGGGAATATTTACATAGAAACAGGCACTGGCTACAAGTCAGGTTTGGTTTTGCTGACATCATATATTGTGAGAATAATGAAAATGCCAGCCGTGGTACCACACACCTGGAATCGAAGATCTTGAGTTTGAGAGAAGCTGAGCTACATGGAGAATTCCTAGGCACTAGCTTGGACTGCACAGTAAGACAATATCTAAAACAACAACCACAGCAGTGCCCCCCGCCCCCCCCCCCCCCCCCACCAAACCCGACAACCGAAACGGAGCAAGACTGAAACAAGAAATAAATCAGTAAGATGGGTTTAATTTAAAACGGTGCCTGTTCGTAGAGGCAGGTCAATGCATATTACAAAAACGGAAGAGATGGTCTGAGTAGTAGCCAAGACTCATGGCCACGCCGTGCTGTGTTTCTTCAGAGCAAGCCAAGTGATGGCCTCTCTCTTTGTGGTGTTACTTGATAAGTACAGAGGGAACCATTGCCTTCCTTTGTGTAAATAAGGAGCTGTTGATGCTAGAACCATCTATGCTCACCATCAACTGCAGGTGGACATTTGCCGAGAGGCTGAGCATTCCGAAGGTAGACGAAGCTGTTCTCTGGTAATTGATGGCATAGAAGGACTGGGCAATCAGGAGTCCTCCAGGACTCGTTATTATTTGTATGTTATGTTTTATGTCTTTTATATTAGTAAAATATAGGATGAGCTGGTATGTATATGTTTGAATGCATGTGCATATATATATATATTTAAATGTATACTCACACATGCTATAGGGAATGAAAAATGCAGGTTAAGAGGCCACATGCTGTTTTACTCCACCTAGCAAAGGTCAGTCTATGGAGACAGGAGGTAGCTGAGGGGCCGGCTGCACAATGATGACTCGACAGTAAGTAGGTGAGACTTCTTACTGGGAAGAAGGAAATGCTGGAAAAAGTGATTTTTGGTGAGGGCCCTCCAATTTGGTAGATTGACAAAAGAAAAAAAAATCATTGAATGGTATACCTCTAACCTGGCAAATTCTACACCATGTAAAAATATGCCCAGGTGAACTGGTGCCTGGAGGCTCACGCGTGTGATCCTAGCCTCTCTGGAGGTTGAGAGATGAGGATCACAGTTCAAAGCCAGCCCTAGCAGGAAAGTCTGTGTGACTCCAATGAACTACCCCAAACTCAGAAGTATAGCTCTGGTTCACGTGGTGGAGTTCACGTCTCAGGACTGGCATTAAAAAATATACCTGAGCAAATCTGGATGTAAAAGGAGACTGAGCCTTTTGCTTTTTTCAGCCATCCATGAATTGTCTCCAACTCGTTTCTCACGAGCACGCCGGAATGAACCTGCGTTCTGCACTACTACCTGCTCACCTGACATGTCACAGTGCCCAGAAGCTCAATAGTTCAGCGGCTGTACCTGCAGGTAGGTGAACCCCACAGACAGAGAGCCGTAATTCATGCTAACGATTCCTAGCTATCTCGGAGGGCAATTGCTGGAGTCTTTTCATGCTAAATTAGAGTTAAGCATAGTAATGGCCTGTTAGGAAAATAAACTCACTCTGGTATGGGGAGCTTTGTGTTCTGAAATCAGTCAGACTCCTTGAACTGCTGCCAGCAAATCGTGAAGAGACATCAATGGGAGACAGATGGAGTCTTGGAGACTGGGTTTTGGTAATCATGATGTGGTCAATACCTTGTTGGAAATAAAATTAAATATTATGAGCTACCATAAGAGAACCTTGGCTGCTCTCTGTGTGAGAATGACCTCACTAATTGGTTATTAGAATTAGTGTCATTTCTTACTTACTACTGCGTGTGTGTGCAGTGGGGGGGGGGGGGGGGGGCGGGCAGAAGAAGGAAAGAAAGGAAAAGAAAGAAAAGGAAATCTTCCCTGCGACTGTGTTGGAATAGATCACTATCACAATGTCATATAAACAGCACAATTAAAAAACAGAGGGGAAAATGAAGGGAGATAAGAAACAGCGGTAGAGGGATACAGGGGATGAATTTGATCAAAATATACTATATATTGGGAAATGGCACAACAAAGCCTTTTGTGCAATTAATATACGCTAATAACCACCCCTCCTCTCCAATGTAACAAATAAAAAAGGCATTCATTCAGCCTATATGCTCCACCTACAGTCTTCAATGTCTCTCCATCTCATGGAGCTGGCTTTCTTATTTGCAGATGGGGAAAACTGAGGCAAATGGGGGCATAGTATCTAGCACACAGTGATAACTGGCAGCTACAGACCAGACTTATGTCTGTGGGTGTTCAAAGGGCAGGGTTTCTTCCACAAGGCTGTCTCTAAATCAACCGGAGGAAAGTCCATGGGCTACAAAGATCCTCCAGCAGCGAGACAGGCTTTCTTTTCACACATGTGAGTGGACATGACCCTGGGCCCCATTATGCCCGCCTTCACAATCAAGCAAAAGCTTCTTTGTACAAAGAAATGAAGCAACCCACCCACCTTGCCCTTCCTTCAGTCCCTTAAGGTCAGAGTGAAAACGAGAAAGCAGAAGTCCAAATATGGAAACTGGAACTCCCAAATCCTCCACTTCCTCCGTTCTGGAGGTCACCGTTCTCCTTTTACCTTTCACTTGGAGGCATTTGCTTTATCCTTTTCAGTGGTGTTTGCCATCCACAAGACCCAAGTCAACATCATTGCCAGAAAACCTCCCCTCAAAATTCACCTCACTCAGGCACCAAGTTCAGTGTCAATGGACTGCTGGTATTACCTGGTCCTGCGCAGGGGGCCTTCCCTCCACCGGCTGTCCTGTTCTTTACATTTTCCGGGAATGTGAAGTTCACCTGCCATGGTTGTAGGCTTTTCCCCAGCCCCCAACTTCCTCAGCCAGTTCATTCTTTATTGTACATCTATCTTGCCTAGCGCCTGGTGCCTACGGCTGCCTGTCCCATACAATCTAATAGCTTCTGTCTCTCATGATGCTTACTTCTCTCATAATGTTCTCTGAATTTGACTGTGGCTGCCAGTTTGCTTGCCCATTTGTCCCCAGAACAAAACAGAAAGTGACAGTCCATCTCGAGAGCGGCAAATTCTTGAACGCAGAGATTGTACCGTGGTGTCTAATTCCTAGCCCCAAGTACAGTCACTGGCAGATAGTCAATGTTATTGAATGTTTATAGAAATTGATGAATAAGTGTAACTCCATTTGGGAAAGCTAAGAGTCAGGAAGGTCTTTGTATTCTGGGACCCAGAGGGACTCCTTTGAGTTGAGAACCTAATCTTTGACAGGGCTGTTGTCAGGCTCTTGCTGTGTGACTCCAGCAAGATCTAGTTAAGACCCACCCATGCTAGCTATCTGAATCCCTCGCCCTTACGACCCTTCTAGCTTTACATTCTCCAAACCCCTGTATTCCAGCATGCACAGGGATGGGTTAAGAGCAAAATGTCAAGCAAAAGATGATGACCAAATTGAAAATCCAAGGACACTTTCCTTTTCACAAGGGATCTGGGGCCGGTGGCTTCTCAGCGAACTTTCTTTGTATGCAGTGAAAAAAAATTTCCAACTGTAGTCTATTGTGTCATGATTAGACACTGGGGCTCCACAGGTAAGAGATGAACAATTCTAAGGGTAATTGAACACTCCACGAATTTTCACAGTGGATCAGCACTGAGCCATTCAGCCTAGGTATTTCTGTGATTGCGGTGCTGAGAAAATGTAGGCCGTTAAATGGTTCTCAAATCATTCTTTCATCTGAGCCAAACAGGACTCGGTATTTGCAATCCGGGTTATAAAAGCAAGCGGCTTGGGAACAATGGCTGTTTAGAGACTAGGGGGAAATATTCTTTTGTTGGAAATCTGAGTCTTTAAAACAATGCAGGTATCAAAGGTTTCAGGGAGGACTGGAGTGTTCTTTGAGGGCTCTGCCTCTTTATATGACAAAATGCCACATTGATTGTTAGAGGCATAACCAGGGGGCAACAAACATGATTCCCATTTCACAGACAGGGAAATTGAGCTTTGTGGTGACGCGTCTTGTAAGGGGGTGATTCTTGGTGGTAAACTCTGTTTACCTGATGTCAGCATTGTTGAATGTTTATAGGAATCGCTAAGTAAGTATCTCTCAAGCTGGGAAGGCTAGGATGCTGGGAACATGAGAATCCTTTCCTCCCAGCCTTGCCCTTTGCTCCCTCTGTTCTAGCTTTTGCAAGAAACAATACTTTGCAGAAACTGCCAACCGTGTGAGCTTTGTAAGTAAGTTAGCTGGTTAGTACCTTCACCATGGTTGCTTAGGTCAAACGGAGCCAACGGCTCGATTCACAGATGGAGATGATGTTGGTGCTGTGGCCGGGTGAGCAGGCCTCCTATGAGCAGAGCTGCTAACCCTGACCCCCATCCTTCTGGGGAAAGACTCCTGCGACTGACAGGAGCCACCTGGAAGGGTGGTACCAGAGAGGTCCCGTCCTCCCTTGCGGCTGGAGGGACATCCCCAGCCACTCGCTGACGGGGTGTCTCTCCTCTGGGCGGCCCAAGGGCTCATGCTCCAGGGCTTCTTGCGGATGAACGCCCAGGAAAGTCAGGCCCCGGCCGGCCTTTCTCCCTTTCCTTTTGGTGGCTGGGTGCGCCATCCTTCCCTCCATGTGTCGCCGGCACAAGTCTTCAGGCCTCAGCATCTGCTGCCCGAGGGGCTGACATGGGCCCGGGGATTGACTGTGATGGGGACTTCAGCAGATCACTGCCTGCCACTTGGACACCAGCCTCCCAGCTGGTCCACCATGTGCCCCCTTGGTCTCCTCCTACCTGTTTCCAGAAGGAGCCCATGCGAGCTTTCAGGTGGCGAATCTGTTCTGTGGATGCAATGCCTAGAAACTTTATTTATTTAATTTTTGTGCCGGTATCAGGGCTGAACCTCAGAGCCTGTGATACTTCCCCTTCACTTTTTTTCTCCATGTGAGCCAGAGCTCCACTTCTGGCTTTTTGCTGGTTAATTGGAGGTAACAGTCTCATGGACGTTTCCATGCTGGCTGGCTTTGAACTGTGATCCTCAGATCTCAGCCTCTGCAGTAGCTAGGACTGCAGGGGTGGGGCGCCAGAGCCCTTGGCTCCATAGCTAGAAACGTTTAACGTCCTGGCCTTGTTGTTGGAGCTAAGACTACACAGACCTACATGGTCTGGTTTTGTGACAGGCTCTCTCCCCCCCTACCTACCCCCACCTCTCTATTCAGACTTCAGGCCTTGCTCCAGGTGGTTCTCTCGGAGGAGGAGCTTGCTTATTTCCCCTTTGCTTAGTTTTCCATTTGCCCTTTCGATTTCAGCTCAAGGTCACGTCCTGACTCAGATGGAATCGGTGCTCCTTTCGTGAGACATCCAGGAACTCATGGTAGTTTGCAAATGTTTATTTGGGAGATGATTTACTCTTCTTCTCTCTGCGTGAAGGCGAGGTCTCTAAAAGTCGCCATTTTGCTTGCTTCCTGGTGGAAATCTCCAAATGACACCTAGTGCCTTGGCACTGGAGCCTCTCGCCCTGAAGGGGGTCTAGAGTCTTCCGAGGCGGGAGGAGTTGGGCTCCACTCTAGGTTTCTGCTGGCCTCTGTCTGCGCAGTCTTCGGTGGAAACAGTAGTGCCTGGCTTCTTAGGGCTACACACTGGCCTGGAGGAGGCAGGTGGAAAGTCCACCTGCCTAAGACACACAGGCAGGAGAAGCAGAGTACTCACTTCCCGTCCAGCCTGGTGCCCGCACGGCCCAGGAGCAGGAAGGGAGCTCTGACCCGCAGGCCTGCAGAGGCGCTAGCGCTTTCCAGGGCTGCCAGGCTAGAATTTCCCGGTGGGGAATCAGCTCTTCACATTTGCACACTTACTTAGCAAGGGACCAGCATCACACAGACCCACTTAGCTTTCCTAACAGCAGCAACCAAACAAAAGAGCTAATAATAATGGTGAAGGCAGCCCCGTGGGGGTCCTTGTGCTGGCCGCCCAAAGGGAACCTTTCAGAGAGAGGGTCAGACTCCCCCAAGACTTACAGAACGAGAGTCCCCCACCTCTGTGAGGGCATCTCAGGGACTCCTTTGCTCTCCAAAGCTTTGGAAATACTTCATAAGTCTTTGAACATGGAAACAACCACCTGCTCTGAGTCCCTCCCCAGGGTTTCTGTTACTGCCTGCCAGTTCAAGCATCGTGTGAGAAATCCTGTGCCACGAACTAGCTATGACTCCAGAGAGCAAGAACATGGGGGAGCCAGAATACTCAAGGGCTAAAGCGGAGCAGAGCTCTCTACGTAAGCATCTATGCCAGCCAAGTGGGTGATGTTCCACGGCAATCCCTCCGCCTGTGGACACTGGTTAGAAATCCTACATCGGAATCAAGTTGTATCTGCCTTTCATTTTGCTCCCAAGGCTCTGGGTTCCCTCCACCGCCTTCACCCAGAAGTCGCGCTCCGTGGGCTAGAACTGGCCGCCACCCTCCTCCGTCCCCACCGGGCCGCGGGTCATTCTGTGAGAGATTTCCTGCCACACAGAGGGGGACGTGGAGTGCTGGCACTCTCTAGGAACTGGCCAGCTTTCAAAGCTGGCACTTGGCAGAGCTGGGATCCCACTTGAATCTATTTACCCGCAAGCTCGGGGCTATTTCTATCCTTTCCCCTCGGTCCGCGTCAAGTCCTGCGCCGTCTGCTGTGATCTCAGAAGCCGTGGAGTCACCGTCTCTCCAAAACAGGTCACGTGCTCTTGGGTGGGAGGAGCGAACTCACTGGTTACAGCTCAGCCCCCATGTACAGGATCCGAGCATCCTTAATTGATGACTCATCAATTATTTATTAATTCCTTCTTTCATTCCTTCATAAATTCACGCCCTTCCTTAGCAATTGTACCAAGAAGTCATTATCGATGGGGCAGTGCAGACAGAAGTGCAGACACCGTGTTAGGCATGGTGGCTCTCTGTGTGCCCCTTGCAATAATAGATCAGCAGATGGAGAGTCACACCCATCGTGTGCGCCTAGGCCATTTGATGAATGGATGCATGCTGCCATTACGCTATTTAGGAAAGCACAGAGGAGACACACAAAAGATGGCGTCTCCCATGCCCCCACTTCACACCCCCCCCCCCCCCCCCCCCCCCCCCCCGCTGACACCACGGCACAGCAATGGTGCTAAACGCCAGCACCGGGAGAATCCACATTTCCTGACCCACTCTCCTAGCTTAAGGAGAGCTTTTCTCTTTTCACTCTGTATTTCCTTCCTGTCCCCCCGCCCTCCCCCCCCCCCCGCTATGTCTGGTGGTCTTTGGATCAACACGATGAGGCCAGATCCTGAAGAACCCTACAGGATATAAGCAGAGTCGAAGTGACCCCTGCCCGGGGCACATTGATTGACTAGCCCTTCCAGCTGTCAAAGGTCCACGTCCTCGCTCAGAAAGGCCGAACTCTCCGGCTGCTTTCTGGAGGAAGTCATTTAATTGCCTTGCGTGCAGGGCTGGGCAGCACTGCCAGCGGAAGGCAGGAAAGTGGAGACAGGTCGGAGAGGAGATGGCGCCTCTGCCCTAGCTGCTCGAAGGAAGGGAAAAGAAATGAAATGAGAAGGGAGGACAGATCCCAATTACAGAAAGTAGTGTTTCACTAGGCAGCTGAAATCGAGGGGAGAACACTTGACCGACAGGTCAGCCCACAAGTAGGTGGGTAGACAGGTAGATCTAGGTAGACGTATGTACTACAGAGATATTGGGAGCAAAGCAAAGACGTTTTTAGCATTCTGTAACTATTCTGGCGATAGTTAACTGTATGTCTATTATAAATTCTTCTCCATCATCAAGGAACTGAAGAATAGGGAGGAGGAAGGAGATGGACAAAAGGAAGTAGACAATGGATCAACTGTAATGTCTGGTAATTAGAATCTTTTTGTCTCCTTTTACTCCTAAGACAATTCAATGACATGGGACTTCCTTAAAGTTGAATAGGAAAAAGGATCCCCTCGGCCCCCCATAATCCTTTAAATGCCACTTAGCTTAGAGACAGTGGGTCAAAGACTCAAAGGTGTTGTGTTTTAAGGTATTTCTTTTTGCTTAAATATCTCTTCTTCTTCTTCTTCTTCTTCTTCTTCTTCTTCTTCTTCTTCTTCTTCTTCTTCTTCCTCCTCCTCCTCCTCCTCCTCCTCCTCCTCCTCCTCCTCCTCCTCCTCCTCCTCCTCCATCTTCTTCTTCTTGTTGATACTTGGGTTTGAACTCATGGCTTTGAGCTTCTTAGGCAAATGCTCTACCATTTAAGCCACACACTCCCTGCTTACAAACTCCTAGATTCCTGGTTTGGATAGAAGGCCCAGGGTGCATGCTACCTGTCGCATGAGTGGAGTTACAATACCAGTGAGCGGCTGAAGCCACGCGCAGAATTTTGTTTAGAGTGGGCCACCTTCCACTTTAATTGGATTTCTGACAAGCATCTAGAAATGAAGATAGTCAAGATGTGAGTCACCTTGCAAAGCGATACCTCTCTTGGCATCGGGGAGTCTGTGACCCCTCTTTCACACATTTGTGCTATATAGAATCCAGGAGGCCTCCTCGCCCACCGCCTTCCCCAGGCCAATCGTCATTCTCATCTTGAAGAGACTGGGACATGTGTAAAGGATGGAGTCTCCTGGGGCTTGAACTCAGGGCCTGAGCACTGTCCCTGGCTTCTTTGTGCTCAAGGCTAGCACTCTACCTCTTGACCCATAGCGCCACTTCTGACTTTTTCTATATATGTGGTGCTGAGGAATCGAACCCAGGGCTTCATGTATATGAGGCAAGCTCTCCTGCCACTAGGCCATATTCCCAGCCCCAAGGATGGAGTCATTTGCTTCATGATTATAGCACAGCGTTGGTATCTAGTGGGAACTTTTTGGTTGTGTCACACATGGGGGATAGATACATACAAGTGGGGAGAGAGAGAGAGAGAGCAAGTGAGAGAAAAGGAGACAGAGGTTAGAGAGAGAAGAGGGAGAGAAACACAGGAAGATAGAGGCAGAAAAGAGGTGAGAAAGAGAGAAGAGAGGAGGGGAGCGATCACATGGAAAGACAAAAAGAGAACAGGAGGGACTAGGCTTGTTTCTTTGCAACCACTCATTCCCTGGACTAACCCATTCTGTAGGGTGTAACCCATGCCGAGAGACTGTCATTAATCCCTACCAGAGATCCTGTCTTGTGACCTGACTCCTCTACCTGGCTCTCCCTTTTAAAGGTCCATCATCTCTCAAAATGGGTAAGTTGACAAACCAATTTCCAGCCTATAAAGCCTTGAAGAACAAACTAAATCCAAGCTATAGCACGCCCTTCCTCCCTCCCACCTCCTGACCTGTCCTTTTTTCTCCATTGGAATTTTGTCCATCACCATTACCTTTGCCTGTCTTCCAGCTCAGGAACGTTGGTCTTTATTCCTTTACATACCTGGGAAGTTAGGGAGGTTGAAATTAGAACTCCCATTTTACAGAGAAGGAAAAGGAGACTCAGAGTGGTTTACACTCACCCGTGTAAGGTCACACAGGCACAGGCCGAGTCAGGGCTGATGGACTTGCATCGAGCCCTGGCCTTAATCGTCATGTGCTACTTTCTCTTCTTGGACAATGCTTATTTCCCCGAGTGCGCAAATACTCAGAGAAGAGGGACAGAGGTCAGTACAGATGATCAGAAAAGACCTGTGAGAGGCTCAGGGGAGAAGGCTGAATACTTGTCCTGAAAAAATGGCCCACAGCAGACTTCAGCTACAATACCTGGGCTGGTGGCTGGGGGAGAAGTCCTACACATTAGCCCTGGATCAGTAGTCAGACCCGGAGAGCCCCCTGCCTCCTGGCCAGCCTGCTGTGTGTATTCAGCCCTTTGTCATCTGGGGAAGGAGCTGACGTTAATTAGTTCTATTTACTGAGTTTACCTGTCATCTCGCCTGCAACTCAAACTTCACGCTTTCTACCTTCCTACATTTGATCTCGGGACAGCAGCCTGGAGTCTGCGTTTGGGGCTGCGCTGCTGTCTGAAAGACAGGTGCATTTTCACTGTTCATTATGCTAAGTACTTCCAGCGTCCCTGCTGCTCGGCAGAGGTGCTGCCTCCCCAGCCAGGCTTCGGCTCCTGGAATACCTGTCACGGTGTGGCCTTTTGCTGTGTGCTTCCTTCCTGTGCAGACCTCCTGGAGAACAACTTGACTTTTCCCTTCAGGCTCATTCACATTAGCGGAAGTCATTAGAGACGGAGGAAGGAAACAAGAACGCCAGGGGTGAAAGGAAGTTTGGGGAAATGCGCGGTTGGACTGTGTGGTCGTCAGGGGAGGTTCAGAGGCTCCTAGAGAGGAAGGAGCACCTGTCTCATGGCGCGGTTCTGTAGTTGGAGGGGAGGTGGGGAACACATACCTCTCGATTCCTACCGAAAGCTTCCCCTATGACAACTGCCCTGTGCTGATTTCTCCTTCCAAAAACAAGTGACAACGATCCGAGACGTCTTTGAATCCAGCTTTCAGATCAGCGGCAGTTTTACTACTTGGTGAGGCACTATAGTCATCCATCCATTCATCCATCATCTTGACAAAGATTTAGAGAGAGAGAGAAGTGGAACGCTGTGCTAGTTTTGAGAGGCTGGTTTTCCCGGGTTGCTATTGTAATGGTGTCTCCTATAATTTTATAGGTGACTCCCTTTTTACTTCCCTTGTGACCAGCAACGTCCCCAAGGGGTCCAGCTCTGGGCCTCTTCTATGTGCCTCTCCTAGAAAAGCACTGTCAGGTGACTCAGCCTGGCCAATCAGCGCCCTCCATTTCCTAGGAAGTGAGTGACTCATCACATCCAGCGCTTACCTGGGCTTCTTGACTGAAATTGAAGCACCCTTCACCAGGGAGCAGGCCTTTCCTCTCCTCCGGGATAATAAGTTCTTCACATGATGTAATTTTAGGCACTGTTGGACCCTTTTGCCTCATATGGAAAGAGACCGAAAATAAAGCCAATATCGAGGGCACAGATGGAGGAGGGAGCATCGACGAAAGACACCCAATTGATGTTATTTAAGTCTTCGTGTGTAGCTCTTTCTAAATCTGGGCTAATTCTAGAAGCTTCCAGTTTCATAAGCCAATAAATTATTGCCTGTGGGTTGAATGAGCTTAACGGAAGCCTCTCACTGGTCAGGCTCCAGGTGAACTGAGTTGGATCGGAGAAGCAGGGCCGCCGGGTGGGTCTGCTCACACAGGTGTTACCAGTAGCCGGAGGGCCTTCTCCAGGTGCGCTGGAGGCCGAGCACGGGACGGCTGGGCATCTGGGGTACCCCAGGGCACCCCAGGGTCAGAGCTCCTGACCGCTGAACGACGTAGACGGCAGTGAGCAGCACCCCCCGCTCCGCACCCCCTCCGGCCTCTCTGGACGTTGCTCCTCGGTGAGTGTTCCTTGTAATAATGAACTCTCAGGACACGTGCCTTCAGAAGAGACATTGGTTGTGAGAGGAGGATTCATAGGCCTCCCCACATTTGCCAGCTTCTCTCAGTGGAGGCTCGTGGGCGGGTCTCAGCCCAGGCCCGGGTCTTTTGAATTGAGCCTTGGATGGTGCCTTATTCCCACCCTGCCACCCACCCACCATTGGGCTTGTACTGGCCCATGGGCGGGGGGGGGGCTTTTACTATTGATTTTCACGGCGATGGAGGGACACTCTGCTGCTATTCCAATAGATGCAGGGTGGCTTGGAGAACTGAAGAGGGCGCCGTGGATAACGAGGGTGGGGAAACAGTGCGAGCTTGAATTGCCTTTGGAAAGCGAGGACGCAGAGTGACCACAATCCAAGCAGCTTTGGTGGAAATCAGATGGGGTAATGGCACAGGACTTATCCAGGATGGAGGAGTCTCGACCTGGATTTATTAAGGATATGTGTGTGTAACCCAAACAAATCACCTTGCTTTCTGAGGTTTTAGTTGCTTGTCTTGAAAACGGGCATCGTGATCAAATTCTTGGGACAACAAGAAAATGTGTGTGCAGGTGGCATCTTTATTGTAAGGAGCTGGGATGCTCCCACTGTTGCCGCCATTGATGCTGGTGTTCTTCCTTGGTAAATGAAAGCTATCAGCTCTCTACCTGTGCCTCTCGCTACACTCCTCTGGGAAGATTCACCAAATAACTGCCACTCGAGGTTGCTTGAGCTGCCCTAGCAAAGGACTGTCGGTGAGGATGCAAAGATGACAGGAATCTGCCCTTGCTCTGTTTGGGAGCCCAGGTGTCTGAGATGAAAGTTTCTCTGGCTTGGCAGCTGGGTGTCTTAGCCGTCCGTACAGCGGTGCCCAGATTTCCTCTTTTCCTAAGGACAGACTTCATTTTAAATGTATGGTCTCTTCAAAGGCCTTATCTCCAAGTGCAGTCACATTCTTCGCGTGCTGGGGCTAGGGCTTTAGAATTAGGCGTTTTGGGGGAAAGAATTGATCCCTACCAGTGCTGGCCTCTTTTGAGCTCCGAGTGAATCAGGCTTTTAAGAACACAGTTCATCTGGTGAGTTGGAGACATTTCTGGTCCACACAAAGCAGGTCATGTGGCAGATCCGCTTCCTTTCCCGCATTGCAGAGCGAGCTGCCTGAAGCTGACGGCACCTGCGCCGTTTACCCGGCCCTCTCCCGCGTGTGATGGGAAGTGGCCTGGACAGGAGGCCTGCGCCCTGACACAGCGGATAATATCGTCTCCCTGGCTTTGACTCATTGTACAAAGCGCTTTCCTGTCTTCGGCGGTGACTGACTGGCCGTAGGGCTTGCGCGTGCTCTGCAGGGCGGGGTGAGAAGAGGAGGCTGCCTGTCATTCACCAACTTAGCTAAGTGGCAGAAGGTAATGTTGGGGAATCCTCCTTAGAGCCTCAGCTTCCTCAATAACCAGTAAAAGGAGACTTTCAGCCTCACTCGATACACAAAGTCACCATGAAGACTAAATAAGAACCCGAACTTGGCGTCTAGACCTTTATTAACAACAGAGTGGACTTGTGTCCAGATGGCTGCTGACCTCCAAATGGAACCCAATGGCAAACTGGAAGACAGTCATTTGGCTTCTCTCACTTTCCAGTCACATTTTCATGGGGACTCCCCTGTGGGGACAGTACGGGGGTGGCATGTATTTTCCTCACTTCACAGAGTGCTCCTGAGGGTGCTGCTCCCTCCAAGCTCTTCATAGGTCTTCCTCATGAATGCCATGACCGCACAGAGGTGAACCACGGGAGGGCGGGGCCGGTGGCAAGCTCCTCCTTTCAAGTCATAGGCAAAGGGGGTTCCCTGGGACTGGACTTGAAACCTGCCCACTTTCGAAAGCCTGGGCTGTGTTTCACCAAGACCCCCGTGCCTTCTAGCTTGAGCTCAGAGGCAGACTATTTCTGCTCAGGCTTTAGAGACAGTATCACCACAGCCTAAGCAACCTTCCTACGTCTGCGACCCCTTCCCAGGAAGTTCTCCACGGCACTGAGAAATTGGGCGGGGGTCAGGGCAAAAGTCTCAAGATGTCCCTTCTAAGCTTGCTTTTTTACACACACACACACTCACACACACTCACATCCACCTGTCCATGCCCTCATGAGCCCTGTGTATTGGGATTCTTTCCCAAGGCTGCGGGCAGCCTCGATGGAGGAAGTGACATTCTCCCATTCTGCTCCTTTCCCAAAGCAGAAATCCATTCACACGGCCAGGTCACGAGGCAGATTTGCAGAGCTGTTTCTACCATGCTCACTCTTCCGTCATCACACTCCTGACTTTCTCTCAACCTCTGCAGGCTCCTGCTTCCTGCCCAAGAACTGTTCTTGCAGCCAGAACTGTTAACAGCAAAGGGAAAGCTCCTCCGAGGCAGGGGAGAGGCAGCTACTGGAAGCACAGGGCGCTCGCCCGGCGCTGCGCACGGAAGGAGCTTCGGGGGCAGACCGCGGCTCCCTCTGAAGGGAGGCCTCGGCCAGAAGGGCTCATGGCAGCCGCCTGTGGAAGCTTGCCAACCCCTGACGGAGCACGTCAGGGTTGTTTCTTGATGTGACAAAAGAATTAAGTATTAGATCAGAAGGTCTGTTCCCTCCCACCCCCCACCCCAAGAGTTTCTTGAAGTGACTTGTGCAAAGGGGTTTTCATCCAACCTATCAATGTATGAGCAAAACTCATCCTGATCAATGTCACCCCTTGTATCATTCTCCCTCTCATTAGTTGATTAGAATTAAGGTTTGAGAATTTTTTTCTTCTCCCTTTCCTTTTTCCTTCTTTCCCTCCTTCCCTTCCTTCCTTCCTTCCTTCCTTCCTTCCTTCCTTCCTTCCTTCCTTCCTTCCTTCCTTCCTTCCTGTCCTTTCTTCTTTCCTTCCTTTCTCCCTCCCTTCTTTCCCCCTTCCCTTCCCTTCTCAAAGGTCGTGTGTGTGTGTGTGTGTGTGTGTGTGTACACACGCGAATGTGTACGTTGAGTATACTGAATGTATGGATGGTTACGATGGTCTATTTTTTGATTCTATGGTGGTGTAAAAATTAAATCATTTAGCAAATGCCACAGTTCCAGATTTGAATCTGGATCCATCCGGGCCAGTGCTCTGTGGTGGCCCTCCCCTACTTGTGGATCACATCCGAGGAGCCCAGCCAGCCACGGGGTCACAGGGCCTCAGGGGGCTCCACAGAGCTGGGCTGCTCAGCTGGGAGGCCTGGGAGGTCACCTAGAGGAAACGCATTGTTGTTGTGTGATCTTTTCATCTTAGGATGGGTTTATCTGACTCTAGCCACATTGTCAGTACAGGAGCAATTGGATGAGGGTGTAAGTACAGCCTTTAAGTTGATCAACACCCTTAAGACCAGGGACCCCGGGATCCCGAGGGACATGGGGTGATGGGTGTCAGGGTTTGACACTGTGTGTGTGTGTGTGCGTGCGTGTGTGTGTGTATGTGAGTGTGTGTGTGGGGGGGGCAGGGCCTACTGAGGAGTTGATGGGCTGCAGTTCTGGTGGCGTGAGCTGGGACACAGAGCACGGCAGTGGGATTATGGGAGGTGTGCGGCGTGGGGCAGAAGTCTGTGCGGGGGAGAGATGGGTAAACCCTCCTGTTGTCTGGTTACTGATGAGCTGGGTCTGCATGGAGGGCATACTCATCATGGCTCTTGGAAACAACAGTTTACACGGGGTTCCGGGGTGTGTCACAGGAGCAACTGGCCCTCAGTGGCCCTCAGGAAAGAGGCCAACATGAGGCCAAGACTCAGCAGGGGCCCCCACGGCAAGCCCTGCGGATCCCTCTGTTTTTCATACGTGCGTCTGTCCAGTCCTGGGGCTTGAACGCAGGCTCTAGGGGCTATTCCTTAGCTTTTTTTTTTTTTTTCTCCCACTTGAGCCACAGGTCTACTTCTTCTTTTTTTTTTTTTTAACTAGTTAATTGGAGATAAGAGTCTCATGGATCAGTCTACCCAGGCTGGCTTAGAACCGTGATCCTCCGATTTCAGCCCCCCCCCCCCGCCCCCTCAGTAGTTGGGATTACAGGTGTGAGCCACTGGGCCTGGCCAGATTCCTCTTGGAAATGAAGTATTCCCCGTCCCCCTCCCAGCAGTGATGCTTGTGGACAGTGTTGAGTGGATGTATCTTTTCTTCCAAATAAGTAAGTGAATAAAATGAATGATCAAGGACGCATCCTTCATCTATTTGGCATTCTCAGGACTATAACTGTAATCACTAACATATAAAAGATAAATTTCTTAAGTCAGTTTTGGAAAAAAAAATCCCAAGGAATAAATAAGAACACAGGCAAGCAAAGGAAGAGGTGACATTGTCCAAGAAGAAGTGTACTCATTACCCGATGTTGAAAGCAGTAACCCCTCTGTACAACAACTTGGCAATACCAATAAAATTATATTTTACAGCAGCAGGTGTGACAGAATGTCTTTTAACCTTGCCAGCTTACAATGACAATGCCTTCTGACTCGGTGTCCAGTTCCCACTGCCACGAGCCTGGCAGGTGTTTCAGAAGTCTCCTGTGACTCGCAGAGTTGGTGAAGGCCTTGCAGTCATCCCCAGGAAGCTCACGATGGGAAAGGGACACAGTGTGAGGAAAGGCAGAGGGATAGGACAGGTGGGGATAGGCCCCTGGAGCAGAAGCAGCAAGGAAAGAATGAAGAGAGAGATGTGACAAGAAGAAGCCCGGTCTTGAGTCTTTTCCTGTGAGTCTCGGTACTGCACAATGGAGCTTGTAAGCACTTGGGTAGGACGTGAAATCTTTGTCCTTCAGTTCATCATTTACCCACAGAGAGGGGGAAATGAGTAACAGAACACAAGAAGAGAAGATCATTTAATAGGTGGGTGGCTCAGGAAGTCACCCCGCTTCTTGCTTTAGTTCTAGAACGCTATGAAACCATCATGTTTGCCCTCATAAAGGATCTGTAAAGTAGTGGGCACAGAAGGCCATTTAAAATGTTAAAAGCTGTAATCCATGGTAAAAAAAAAATCAAAATTTTAAATAAAGATAGCATCAGTATGACGTCTTGTTTTAACCTACTGATTTTAACGTGGCTCAGCAAGATACCAGGGAGAATCTGTGTCTCCTCTTCCTCCTCCCCTCTTGTCTTTCCTCTTCCTCCTGGCTTTTCTTATCCTCTGTGTCTCCCTCCCTTCTCTTCATGCCAGGAACAGATCCCAGGACCTCATGCACACAACCTGTGAGCTCTCACTGAGCTTCATCTCTAACCCCATGGGACCACATCTTAATTCTTGTCCTCCACTCTGGCCCCAAGATGGCTGTGACAGGAAACTTGGTCTGTGGATTCATACAGTTCTTAGCCAGGGTCTTAAATGCCTAGAAAGCAGGACAAGCTGCGATTGCCAGCCTTGGCTAGATCTCAAGGGTCAGTAGGGGCCACCTGCTAACTGGATTGCCATCACACCTCTCCCCTGTGACAGGCTCTTCACTCTGCTTGTGATGTCTGGATGGAATATTTAAATCCATCTGAGAGTTGACCATAGATAGGCCATAGATAGGTGTGGGCTGAATGGTGGGAGAGATATTTCTTTAAAAAATCTCCTTCTATCTCCTCTCTGGGCTTCTACTCCAGCCTGAGGTAGCTGTAACTCTCCACAGAGCTGAACGTGCTGAGACACGCTCCGTCACGGAGCTTGCTGCTCCTGGCAGCTCGTGACGCGGAGTGGAGCCGTAAGTGAGGAGATGATTGACAGTGTGAGATGTCTTGTGTCACTGTCCCTAGGGTCCAGTCTTCGCCCAGCCTATAATAGAGTTCATGCAATGCCTAGAAAGTGAATAAATGAGCTACCAGGGAACTTTTAACCCTACTGTTCTAAGACTCCCGACGCCTCTTGAAATACGAATTCTTCTCCTTTCTCACAGTAAGAACCTTATAAATCTCCCTGGCTAAGCAGAAATGACACATGCGCTTAACTCAGATAGACTCCAGTTTACACACTTAATGCCTAATCTTTCACTTTGAAGATAATAACATATTTAATCCTCATTCGATCCTTAGGGTAATCCTATAACATAATATAGATTCTGGGTACATAACAAATATTTTAAACATAGCACGCACGCACACAAATGCACACACACACACACAAATAGCTACTAATACAGAACCTGTTTTGAACATTTCAAATTCGAATGTGTCTTAGTGCATTTGAATGCTCCTTTTCCACAAAACACAACTGAAAGAGAATTAGAGTCTGAACTTTCTAAGGTGAAGGTTTATTTTTAAATCCAGAGAGCTTTGATGTTTGAAAAGACGGGCTCTGCCAATTACATGTCAGCTCAGGAAATAGGCCCGAGACCTGAAGTGCAAAGTGAAATGACCCCATGATGAGTTTCCAGGATGTGCTATCAGCTCAGGAGCAGATGTGTCCCGGCAAATGCATTTCCTCAAGAAAAAAAATTCCTCACTGTCGATGAACCTGGCCTGAGAAAGACGGACACGGGGAAGACAGAAGTGGGCCACCAAACCTCTGTGATTCTCAGCGTAGACAATGACTTCCCAGCCACACTGATACCGAGAAAGAGAAGTGCTGGCTCTTCTGAGCCAGGCCGGTGTAATGACTCTCACTTCCTTCTCATCGTATACAAACTCGAAGCCCGCTCCTGGGTAAAGAAACTTCCTAGGTCTCCCGGGACCCAAGCGTCAGTATTCAAACTGTTATTCCTATTAAGTCATGCAACTGGGTCAGGCTCAGCCTTGTTTCCTATGGCCTAGTTTTGGTCACATCAACAAGCACAGACTTCTAGACTCTGGTTGAAATGACAACTGAAGGTTGGATATGCTGACTTCAACCTGTACACCCAGCTACTTGGGAAGCAGAGGTAGGAGGGTTAGGGTATGAGGCGAGTCTGGGCAAAAAGTTAGTAAGATGGCATCTCCAAAGAGAAATCCAAAGCTGGTGTACACACCAGTAACCCCAGCTATTTAAAAGACTGGGTGAACATTTCACAGTTGGAACGACAGAATCTCAGGCTTTTGTGGGAGAACCTAAAAAAGAAACCTACCATTTCTTTGTCCCATCTGATTACTTTTTATGAGACATCTGATCTGGTGAATTGTGAATTTAAAAACCTTTCAGACTAGGAAACCGCGAGACATCCGTTCCCGCTAGAAGCGTACGTTTTGTGTGTGGGAGCTGGGTTCCTCTCCTTTTGTTTGTGATCATTAATTACAATGAAGAGAAAGACCATCGGAGACAGAGATTTTTTTTATTTTGGAGCTGGAGGAGCACTTACTTTGAGACATACAGTTGGTGCTATCTGGCAGGATTTGTAAGAAAAAGTCATATTAAACCTACCCCGAGTATAGATATGAGCTGCTTGTTAGCAGTGCAGGAAAGAAGTACTTTAGTACAGGAAATTCCTCCTGTATCTTAGGTGGGACTTTCTCTATAGGTCCCAGCCATTCCAAGAGCGAGAATGTGGTCTTGTTTCTTGTTCCCTACTTATACAAGTCAGACTCAATCCTTTGGTTCTAAATGAAATAGCTTGTTGAACAAACTGGTCCATTTGGATTCATTAAGATCTTTTCTATGATCTTTCCTCATGTGACAGCAGTGGACTGTGGCCTTAGAGACATCTATATCTATAATCTATATATTTACACGTGTATCTCTCTATCTGTATTTATCTCTGCTCTGTAGATGTGGAAAATGGCAAATTTTGATTCTTAAATGACACTAGCACTGGAGGTAGTGCAGTTTTGTGATTACAAGTTAAAGAAAAATCCCCAGTGATTAATAGGCACATGATGCAAACTATTTCCCATGGGCCCTTCAAACTTATTTTGTAGCTCGCATCTAGCAGATCATGGGGGCGAGATGGAAAATTGTGGTCCGTTTGATTTCTTTCTCTCCTTCCCCACAATCTTTCTTTGCAGTGGTTATAGTATGCAGGATCAAACAACTGCCATTTCAAGCATTGGCATATGAAAGATGGTTGAAAAAGTTGGTAGAGAATGATTATATCTTTTTAAGATAAGGAAGCATAAGACTTACAGACTGTCTGTCTAGGTCCACAAAACTTATGAAGAAAGAATGAGGGCTTGTAGTTCATTGTCAATAGAGCCACATGAATAAAAGAAGAATGTGAAATGGAGAAAAAAGAATGGTATTGAATTACTTACAGGGGAATATTATTACATGTATAACAAACCTAAGAGTGTTAACAGATTATTAGAGCTGATCAAACATTTAAGAGGCCTGATATATATATATATATACATATATATATATGCACACACACATATATACCCTACAGTAATATACACACATACATATATACATCACACACACACACACACCAACAATAAACACAATAAAAACACAATTTTGATCTCCATGCATTTGTAGCATCCACAGAATACCAGTAAATCTCTCACAAGAGCTCAAGGTCCAGTTTAATGGGGAAAATTATAAATCATTATGGCATTAGGTAGAAGAAATTCTCTTTCTGAAGATAATGTAACATATTCATGAACCAGAAAAACAATATCTAAAATAAGTCATTTGTCTCTATAGATTCAAAGTAATAACACCCTCCTCGGGCTGGGAATATGGCCTAGTGGCAAGAGTGCCTGCCTCCTATACATGAAGCCCTGGGTTTGATTTCCCAGCACCACATATATAGAAAATGGCCAGAAGGGGCGCTGTGGCTCAAGTGGCAGAGTGCTAGCCTTGAGCAAAAAGAAGCCAGGGACAGTGCTCAGGCCCTGAATCCAAGCTCCAGGATTGGCCAAAATAACTAACTAACATCCCCCCCTCCCAGTCAAAATCCCAAGAAAGACTGTGTCTATATTGATAAGATGAGCCTGATTGCTTACATGAAAGAGTAAACATCCAAGAGACTATTCATTACTATAGTATAAGCTGGGGGATGTAAATTCCCACATATGGATTACAATAAAATTATGTCAGTTTGGCTTATGTAATTGACATGGGATAGATAGGCTAATTATAGCACAAACAAGAAAAGGTAGAAGAGGATTCACTTAGAGAACTTGGCTTATTAACAGCAGGCATTTCAGATCAGCATTGTAGGGACAGAGGTTTTTTTTTTTTGTTGTTGTTGTTTTGGCCAGTCCTGGGCCGTGAACTCAGGGCCTGAGCACTGTCCCTGGCTTCGTTTTTGCTCAAGGCTAGCACTCTGCCACTTGAGCCACAGCGCCACTTCTGGCCATTTTCTGTATATGTGGTGCTGAGGAATCGAACCCAGTGCCTCATGTATACGAGGCAAGCACTCTTGCCACTAGGCCGTATCCCCAGCCCCAGGGACAGAGGTTTTAATGTATGATGCTAAATAAAATTTCTGTCCACATAAAAAGAAAAAGACAAACCATCTAGTTTGTTCTAAACACAAATGAATCAACTCTAAGCTTCTGCAAGTTATAGGAGATAGAGGAATAGATTCATTTTCAGGGTGTTTTCAAGTCATGTAGTACAATAGCACGTGGGTTGGAAAATTTTGGAGTGCTTTTTGGGAAGTACTATTGGCTACATCTATGGAAAGGACAGACACTGAGTGCCGGTCACAGTCATAAACATTATATTCAGAAAGTCACTTATGGCACTGGACAAATCTTTGAGACAGTTACTGTTTTCATTGAATAATGAAAATGAGACCTCTTCAAAGCCTAAATAAGTATCTGAAATGTGGCAGTTGGTAAGTGCCAGAGCTGATATTCCCATAAGATCATTCCTTGTCCTGAACTCTTAATCACTAAAGTGTTTAACTGCTCTACTATGGGAATTAAATAAATGTTTGACTTTATTACCCCCCTTCATGGACTAATTCAGCAGAATTCGTTTTAAGCTTTTGAAATCACAGAAAAAAATTTTTCTCCTAAAGTCTCATAGAAAAGAATGGAGGCAAGAATGAAGACTCGAGCTGAGGTGTTCAGCCTTAGTGACTTGCCATTCAGTCTGCCACCAGGACTCCTTTGGTCTTGCCTGTGAAGTTCAAGGCCACCAGCTCTCTAGGAAATCTATTTTCCTTTGCACTGGTTATATTTTCTAGGACTCTCTGATTGATACTGACCACACATCCTGTCTATCCAAGACTTTGACAAGTCATTCCACCATTTTGGTATCAATCAAACATGATTGATATTTTCAGGAAGTCAACTTCTCTGTCATATCTGTAGGGAAAGCTGAGTAGAGATGAGCTATAGGTATTCAAATGACTGGTTCAAATGAGTGGTTTGGCCTTTATGGAGAACTCAATCATAAAGGCTGGTCCTTATTTCCAAGCTCTCAGCATGTTTATATGATGAAATACTAGGTACTTATAAACTGCCCGTGTGATCAAGTTCTCCAACCATTGGCCTACCTTCTAACATTCCCCAAAGTCGTTGATTTTTAAATTTCCAGGTAACAAAGACATATCATCTTAATCTTTGGGCATAAATGGAGTTACTAACAAATATTAATATAATTAACACTAGTAGTTTTATAAAGAATTTTCCAAATTCACAAATGGTGTTGTTTTTTAACAGTAGAAGAGTATGAAATATAGTTTGTATAAATAATAGAAGATCGCATAGTAATAAAATGATATTAGTAACATTGGAAAATAGAGTACATTCAGTTTAAAACAAAATTGAGTGCATAGTTGTGCTAGATTTAGCTTACAAACTTATAAGTAAATATGTTGGCAAGTGTATGCAAATGTATTAACAGAAGCACATAGATTCAAAGGAGAACTCAAATAGGCTAACTCCTAAGGAAGGTAAAGACAAAGTTCAACAGAATAAAACAGCAGGGAGTGCTACTTGAAATGTGCGGGGTGGGGTCAAGGGAAAGGGGGTAGGCGAATAAAGAAGAGGAGAAGTGGAGAAGGCAGTCAAGAGTCCAGTGTTTATCCTACAAAATGAAGAAGGTGTAGGAAGGGGTGGTAAGGGAGGGATGGGTGAGAGTATTGGAAGGGGTGATATTGATTAAGATGTATTCATAAACTGCTTTGCTAAATGGCAATTCATTCATACAACTACTTAACAATAATAAAACAACAACATAACAAAAAGAAACTCTGAAAAGAAATACTCAACAAGACCAACCATTTTCAATGGTTTAATTAGTGGTAGTGTTTTGTTATGTTTTTATTTTTACATTTTTAAAGGTTCCACAGTGAATATATATTGCTGCTGATTAATAATAATAATAATATGAAAACCATGGAAGTGTACCATAGCTTTCATTATTCTTTGTGACATTTTATTTTTCATTATTACGATTATCAGTGGGTAGTTGTACCAAGAAGTTTCAGTTGAACATATCAGTGCATGGCTACAACGAATCTTCATCCATATCCTCCCTTCCATCACTCTTCCTTCCATCTGTCTTCCCTGAGGCTACCTGGTTCTATGTTCACCTGTGTACATGGAGTATTATGGTACATTTTCCCACCCTTCTCATGGCATTGTAAAATGCCTGTAGCCATGAGAAGTTCAACCTTCAGGATGGTTGACTGGAAACTGAGTGTGTTGGACTGAAAGTTTCCCACACGATGAACTAGCTGGTGAACTCAGCCGGTTCATCGCCAGCCAGCAAATTTTCCATTAGTGGAGGCAGAGGGCTGTCTGAAAGCCATCATTTCCTCGTCACCGACCATCTGCATTGTCTCTGAGCTGATCACACCTGCGGATGGTGCCCAGGTATCTCTGGCTATGTCTGCAACTGGTAGAAAACTTCCTCATTGGGTCTCAGCTGTGTTCTCGCACAGCTTGCAATTTTTTAATTACCAGGCAACCACAAAGCCGAGTGGGTCTCAGTGCAGCTTTGATAACATCAGAGGACAGGCCTGGTTGGTCTGGGAGTTAGTTCCTAATTACTTGTGGGTAACTAGGAGGGCAGCCATACTGAGTACTCAGCTGGGCGTAGGGCTCTGATCTCAGGGCGCCAAAATTGCTGCCTTCATTTCTCCTCGATTCAGTGGGATTTACACTTATTACATCCTGAAAATCAAAATGAAGGACTCCCTGAGGTCCAGAGCAGGAGTTGTTCACACATGCCATGGAAGGAAAATAATGATCTGGACTTTACACGGTGTTCTATTTTATCATTCCCACACACAGAGGGAAATGCCGGCTACTGTACATTTCCTGGGTGCCAGACGCTAAGTCAAGTTTTTTTTTTTTTATGAGGAGTTTGTAAACATCTCCATTTGAGTTAGGAGTGGATTTTAGCACCCCAAGTTCTTAAGGGAAACATGTCTGTCATAAAGAAAGCAGTTATTTGGTTTGGTGAGGTGTCCCTGATGACAAATATATACAAGGTTTTATTAGGCATAGAAAAGTAGTTGCATATAGCAAAGTGTTCAGTGTGAGAGAACCATTGCTTCGGTTTCTGTGATTCTGGGAATGTTGTTTGCTCAGACTGTCAATGTGGAAAGTGCATTGGCATGCTGAACAGCTACAAACCTTATCCCAGATCCTCACGTGACACGGCCAGCAGAGGGATGGACTACAGGGGACCGGGGTGGTACTTTTGCATATATTTTGCCCTCTCATTCGCCTGATTACACTCAGAATTCATCTGAGGAGAGCACTGCAAGGAAGTAACACTTTTGCTAAGGAGAACGTATAGGGCCAGTGATTATTAGCACTCATTTGAGGGTGACTTTGTTGGTACCAACACAGAGAGGAATTATGCTGGGTTCTAACTCGGCATCTTAGAAAGGAGCGAACTCTTTCCCTCAGCATCATTTGAGAGAAGAGTCTCAATTGTGTCTCAAAGAGCCCTTGCAAAGAGCATGCCGCTAAGACTCTTCTCTACTTCTAGAATCTCTATGTTATTGAGCTTTGTTTGATATCAAAACTCTTTCCAAAGTAAGTAAATATGAGGATAGGTCCATTAAGGCAATGAAAGAAATACTGGGTTCCTGACCTCTTTGAGTCCACTTTTTTGTGCGTGTGTGCAATGCTAGATTACTTGAGTGGCATTCAAATAGTCATAGAACTGTTACATGAAACCCCAGAGGGGACAGCTGTCTAGCACCAGGAACACAATGAAATAAAACTACTTGTGAAACACAGGTCTCCCATCTTTATCCAAACGCCTTCGGGCCAAGAATGTAGCATATTGTGGGTGTCAAGCAATATGGCCATGTACTGTTTTCTCTGAGATGTGCCTGCAGAAGTCTGGAGCTTCTTGTGGTTACTAAACAGTGAGACAGGCGGACAGCTTCACCAAGTGGGTAAAAATGTGGTGCATGCACACCCCCCACCACAGGTCAGACTTGTGCTGCCAAAGTCATTCCAAGAGTCTTTCAGTATTTCAGAGCCCTTTGACATTGCAATTATGGTGTAGGGAGTTGCCAATCGTATTTAAGTACTAGCGTTACAACTCTAAAGCTCTGGGGGAAACCTAACTGTCTGGGACAATGTTTATAACATAAAGTGGTGTAATTTAATAAGATGACTGGAAAGAATATGAGTTTGAAAAGTTTTAAAATTTTAAAAACCACTCCATATAGCGGATAGAAAGTGTGGAGGAGAGCACTGATTGCTTCTTGGTGCTGGGATAATTGTCAGTTTTCAATTTCTTCTTATTTCCATTAAGACTAGGAAGAAGTAGAACAACAAATCGAATGTGCTTACTTTGGTATGTTTTTTTTAGCGCATTTCAAAGTGGACAGTTGGGGGTGCTTATATTTCCCAGCATGCCCCAGCTTGACAAGTGTGGTGGCATTGTTCATTTGCGTCCCCAGAGGGTCCTGGTCTAATAGGGTATGGCTTCCTAGAAAAGATCCAGGATCAGTTGTTCCAGAAAGCTTACCTCTTCCTAAACACCCAGAACCACAGCATCTAGGTCTTCTCAGCCCTGTCCACGATGGGGAAGGGATATTATACACCGGACCTCCAGATTCCCAGCCTGAAGTGTAATAGGGCAGCTGGCTGGACCTCATCTCTCTGCCCCTGTGCTTCAAGAAATGAAGCACTTTTTTTTATTTTTATTTTTGCTGTTTAATAGATTAAGGAAACTGTGAGTTTGTTACACTGAGAGCCAATTCAAAATAGCCTGCTAATTTCAGAAGCAATTTAGAAGCATGACATCCAGCCCCTTCTGAGTTCCCATAAAGTTTTCCTGCCATTTTCTTCATAATACCAGAAGGATTCGGTGCACATATGGCTAATAGCCTCTGAAGGCCCGAACTAATTCTCATCTTTATAAATGAGTGCAGAAATCATGTATACTCAGTAAACAAATGCTTTTGACAGCACTGATAGAATTATTTGCAGTATGTATACAAATACATGTACTGTATATGTGTAAACCTGTAGGTACCCATACCTGTATTGTTCACATACCTGTATGTATCTAACTACAGGTATGTATAAACATATTTACGAATATGAATACCATAGCTGTTCCTGAATCATCCATTTATTTGTATTGGTTGATTTATTCATTGTAAAGATGCCTAATAAGAAATACCACAATAAGGCCATGCTGGTGGCTCACGTCTATAATCCTAATTCCTTAGGTGTCTTGAGATGTGAGGATTGCAGTACCAAGCCAACCCAGATAGGGAAGTCTGTGAGACTCATCTCCACAATTAATTAACCACCCAAAAGCTGAAAGTGGAGTTGTGACTCAGTGGTATAGCACTAGCCCTGAGTACAAATACTCAGAGACAGCACCCAGGCCATAAGGTCTAGCCCCAGGACCAGCACACACACACACACACACACACACACACACACACACACACACACACACACACAATCACAAAGGCTTAAATGTCTGTGTCCGTCCCATGTCCATGTTAAACCTTAGACACCAAGGTGATGGTATTAAATTGGTGGCTGGAAACTAGGTCATAGGGGTTGGACCTTTCAGGAATAGCATTTGTGACCTCCTAGGAGAGACCCCAGAGGGTACTCTTGCCTACTCAACCATAGAACACAGCAGGAGGCCCTACGTCCACTAAGCACAACCCAGACCTTT
Source organism: Perognathus longimembris pacificus (assembly GCF_023159225.1). Taxonomy (NCBI): domain Eukaryota; kingdom Metazoa; phylum Chordata; class Mammalia; order Rodentia; family Heteromyidae; genus Perognathus; species Perognathus longimembris. The sequence continues at coordinate 54,870,003 of NC_063176.1, read as the reverse complement.
GTCAGACAGCGTGTCTGCCAGCACCTGGTTAGTGAACTCTCAGGCTCCAGAATGGTGGGAACATAAATTTCTTTTGTTTATGAGTCACCCAGTCTAAGGCATTTAGTTTCAGCAGCTCAAGCAGACAAAGCCAGTAAGGAATTAGTCACCGCTACAAAGGTTGTTTAAAATGCTACTTATAGGAATTGTAAGAAATTCCAGTTCAGAGAATTATAAGATGACATTCTTTAACTCTGACTTCATGTTAGACCCAGCCAGATATTAAGAATAATGGGGGCTGGGGATATAGCCTAGTGGCAAGAGTGCCTGCCTCGGATACACGAGGCCCTAGGTTCGATTCCCCAGCACCACATATACAGAAAACGGCCAGAAGCGGCGCTGTGGCTCAAGTGGCAGAGTGCTAGCCTTGAGCGGGAAGAAGCCAGGGACAGTGCTCAGGCCCTGAGTCCAAGGCCCAGGATTGGCCCAAAAAAAAAAAGAATAATGGGTGCTCCTATGATCAAACCAGATCCTTTCCAGGGATGCAAAGCTGGTTTAATATATGCAAGTCAGTTAAGGTAATTCACCATATGAATAGGAATATACTAAAGGCTTTGTATGACAAACCTAAGCTAGCATTATACTTAATGGCGAGAAGTTAAAGCCATTTATTTCCTTTAAACAATATCCACATAGTGAGGCTTTGGCCTATGCCATGGACAAGCAGGAAGTGTTTCTGGAATTATTCTATCAGTTTTCACACATTATTTATTAGAAATGACCACGAAAATTCTAACTGCTAAGTGTGAACATGTCCCATATGTATGTAACAAAAGGATAACTGTCATTCTCAAAACAGCCTGTGTCTTTTCCTTGAAATATTGTATTTATTTTAAAAGTGGCACTTTTTTATTCTATGCTTTATATTTAGAATGTCAACCAGATATTTTTGCAACAAATAAAGGTACTACTGAAGGCAAAATCAATCAGGAGCAAGACAAGGATGCCCTCTCTCCACTCCTCTTCAACTTATTACTAGAATTCCTAGTCAGAGCAATAAGGCAAGAGGCAAATATACAGGGGATCCAAATAGAGAAAGAAGTAGAACTCTCTTTGCAGATGACATGATCCTGTATTTGAAGAACCCCATAGACTCTATTCCCAAGTTACTTGAGCTGATCCAAAAACTTTGGCAAATTAGCAGGATATAAAATTAATCCTCAAAAATCAATGGCTTTTCTGTATGCCAACAATGAGAAGAGTATAGTTGAAATCAGGAAAGCAACACTTATTGTAATAGCCTCAAAAATATTTAGGAATAGCCTTAACCAAAGAAGTCAAAGACCTCTACAATGAAAACTTTAAAAACATGAAAGAAGAAATTAAAGCAGAGCTAAAGAAATAGAAAAACTTCCCATGCTTCTGGATTGGGAGCACTAACATTGTGAAAATGGCAATACTGCCAAAGGCTATTTACAAATTCAATGCAATACCCATCAATATCCCAATATCATTCTTTAATGAAATAGAGGAAGCAATCCAAAAATTTATATAGACCAATAAAAGACCCTGAATAGCAAAAACAATCCTAAGCAGGAAGAACAGTGCTGGAGGAAGATCACAAACCAAACTTCAAACTTAATTACAAAGCTATAGTAATAAAAACAGCTTGGTATTGGCACAAGAACAGGCCCGAGACCCAGTGGAATAGAACTGAAGACTCAGAAATGAACCCACAGACTTATGGCCACTGAATCTTTGATAAAGGAGCTAAAAAAATAGGATGAAAGAAAGATAACCTCTTCAACAAAAGGTGCTGGCAAAATTGGCTAAACACCTGTAATAAACTACAGCTAGATCCTTATATATCACCCTACACCAGAATCAATTCCAAATGAATCAAAGACCTCTATGGAAAAGCAGATACCCTGAAAGCATTGCAGGGAAGGAATAGGAGAAACACACAGGTTGAAACTTTCTTAATAAAGGCCCGGAAACACAACAAATCAAAGAAAGGTTGGACAAATGGGAATGCATCAAACCACAGAGCTTCTGCGTGGCAAAGGACATAGCTAGCAAGACAAATAGAAAGCCCGCAGATTGGGAGAAGATCTTCACAGGCCTTACAACAGACAGAGGCCTCATATCTAAAATATGCTCAGAACTCAAAAAATTAAGTTCCCCCAAAACAAATCCTCAAAGAACCAACCTCCCCCTTCTAAAGACTTAAAGAGAGACTTCTCTGAAGAGGAAATGAGAATGGCTAAGAGGCACATGAAGAAGTGTGCAACATCACTGGCCATAAAAGAAATGCAAATTAAAACAATATTGAAATTCCACCTCACCCTAGTAAGAATGGCCATGATCAAGAAAACTAATAACAACAGATGCCGGCGGGGATGTGGCCAAAAGGGAACACTACTGCACTGTTGGTGGGAATGTAAACTTGTTCAACCACTCTGGAAAGCAGTATGGAGGTTCCTCAAAAGGCTAAACATAGAATTTCCCTATGGCCCACCAGCCCTGCTTTTGGGCATTTACCCAAAGGATTACAAGCAGGACCACACTAAGGCTACCAGCACAACTATGTTTATCACAGCACAGTTTACCCTCCCTAAAATATGGCACCAACCCAGATGCCCCTCAGCAGATGAATGGATCAAGAAAATGTGGTACGTATACACAACGGAATTCTATGCTTCTATCAGAAAGAATGACATTGCCCCATTCCTAAGGAAATGGAAGGACTTGGAAAAAATCATCCTAAGTGAAGAGAGCCAGACCCAAAGAAACATGGACTCTGTGGTTTCCCTCATTGGTAATAATGAGTACACGTCTAGGATAGTCCTAGCAGATGATCACAATAGCTCAATAGCTATGTCTATATGAGCACAAAAGATGGTGCTGAGTGAAATGAACTTCAAGTTATGGAATTACGTTCATTGCTATTTTCAACATGCCATGTGAAATTATGCCTTTTTCTTTTGTTTTTCTTCCCTAGGGTTTTACCCCTGATGTCACTATAACTGATTTTTGGAACCCTGAGTATTGTATATACGTTCATCAGAACTAAGGAAGGGAAGGGGAATATCAACGCGGAGAGACAAAGGGTGAAAGGTGAACCAATACAACCGCAATACCTACAAGGCAATGTGATATAAACCAACTGTACAATTCCAGGGAAGGGGGAAAGAATTGGGGAGGTGTTGGGGTCCAGCTTTATGGACTTCAGGGTGAAGGGCGTTGGAGAGCGCCCCCGAGACGCCGCCCTTTCCCCCAGCCCTGGGGGATGCGGAAGCAGGCCACGGTTCTCTGGGTCCGGAACCAGAGGAACCGGCTTTGCAAACAGCCCCCAACTCTCTCTCCAGCCCAGGCGCCCCCAGTCTCTCCCTGGTGCGGCGCTTTTGAGGGACGTTAGCTCATGAGGGGGTCATGTGACAAGCTCCCAGCCTATCAGCGTCGGCCGGTGACCAGGGGAGAGGGTGAGAAAGGGAGTTGTGAGAAGCATAGCTGAGCCTTGATCCCCAGGCCAGGGGAGGTGACCCGAGCCCGACAGGGAGGGGAAAGGTGGGAGAAAAATGAGGGAGGAGGTAACAAGTTTGATAAGAAATGTACTCATGGCCTCATCTATGGAACTGTAACCCCTCTGTACTTCACTTTGACAATAAAAAGTATAAAAGAATAATGGGTGCTCTGATTGCTTTGGCCTGGGACTGCTTTGGCACTGGATTGTTTGCTGTCTAGAGCTTCCTTGGTGATTCTAATGTTGCGTCAGGTTTAGAATCTGCTACCGAGAACTGAGTTAATGATTCTTTTTTACAATAAGAGTGGGGGTCGCAATATGGCAATCACACACACACACACACACACACACACACACACACCACACACAACCCGCACTCAGGGTGCATCTGGCTACCCTGCCCGAGTCCTGCTTTAGGACGGTTGCTGTTACTTCCCCAGCGTGTTGGGGAGGAAATGGCACTGGGAATTGCTGTTCTAGTCCAGTGCTGCTGGAGTTTGTGAAAGCGTAGCATCGACTTCAGGGCGTCTGCGCTCGGGCCGTGCTTGTGGGATTTTGCTTTTAACAAGCTCCCGGGTAAATGCCACTGCTGATATCCAGACTTCACTGAGAGTGACAAAATCTTGTAAATTAGGAAACAGTGGATAAGCGGTAGCCGTTGGGAGTAAGCTGTGTGTACGAGGGCAAAGTTTCCACGCGTGTGGCGCCAGGCAGTTTGTGTGTGCTGAAGGTCGTTTTAATGTTCAATTTCTATGTTGGGACAGGCCAGGGACAATCCCGGCCGACTGGCTGATCCGAGGTTGCATGAGCAGAAAGGGTGAGGACCAGGTTGGGATTGATGGGAAAGAAGGAGGAAGAAGATGCACCGAGCTTTGGGAAAGAAGGGAAAGTTAGCATGGCGCGCGCCTGAGTTTGCTACGTGAGATCTGCAAAGGCAGTCTCCTCATCGGCTCATCGGAAGAGATGGAAACCAGGGCCGCCGGTGGTTTATGTTTTCTGGTCAATGTGTTATCGGCTTCACATCGGAAGTGACGGTAGATTGGAATCGCTCCGCTCCGCGCTGCAACGCTTCATAAGAAGCTGCTGCGGGGAACGATTGCCTGGCCTCAAACTCAGTCCCACCAAAGTCCTCCCCCAGAACACAAGATGCCCTCCCAGCTCCACGGGGAGAGCCAATGAGCGGCAAGAACAGGGGTCCCCAACTACAAAGCCGGATGGAAACTCATAGCAAACATCTTAAGAATCTTACACTCAGCCTCACGTGGTCCCTCAAGAGGGACGTGGGTGTGAGGATGAGGTCCCCGAAATAGATTCCAGCGTGGTCCTAAAATACATCTTTAGTCGAGAAGCCCCTCGGACCAGGCAGGAGACAGTCAGAGGAGCTGGGGATGCTGGCGTCCAGACCTGCTGTCACGGCCGCAGAGCAAAGGGGTCCCCCAGGCCTGTCCTCTGGGGGATGCTCTGCCTATGCGTATGATCTGCGTCCTGTGGAGCGCCCTCTACATTGGTCATGGCAGGGGGGGGGGGCAGGGCAGAGGCTCTGGTTTCCTCATCCTGCGGGTCTCACCCTGAATGGAGTTGCCCCGCCTTGACCCTTAGGGCATCTGTGGGAGGGCGCGATGGTCTGCCTCGATGGGTGCACTGGTTCTTCCCGCTGGGCCACTCCGCTCTCTCTGCTCCCAGTGCCCACTGGTGAGATCCAGCCACTTCCGGTCACCCCGCGCTGTCCCCAAGAGATCGCCCAGAAGCCAGGCATTCCTCCTTCTCCAGGCCCGACCTTGCTGGGTCACTGCTCCGGTGTCCGCGGGATTGGGCAGGGACCGCAGAGCCGCGCACGGAGGGGGCACGGGTAAAAGATGCCTGCCTGACTCCGAGACTCACAGTTGTTGTTTTTTCCCCCCCTGCACAATCACTCTGCTTCCCATTTTGCTCCAGAGTCATGATTGCACCCAACCATGTGACAAAATAATAAATAAAGCCGATAGATAAGCCAAATTTAGAAACAGCAGACTAGATTTTCTCAAATCAAGATCCATTTTTTTTCTTTTTTTCATTATAAATAGTCTTTGGAAGCCAGCTGTCTTTTTTTTTTTTTTTTTTGCTGCAGTCACAGGCATCAGACATGGCTTTATTTATTTATTTTCTGACTCAGATCAGCATTTGTTACCCTACCACCAATCACCTCCCTCATCCTGGGTGTTCTTAGAGAGAAGGCTGGACTTGGGTTTTCTCCTGGCGGGAGGGGCACACAGAGGAGCCGATGGACTTGTCTTACACCATCACATATCTCGGGGGCCGCGACCTCTGGCATTTCTGGGCGCCCTTCTGTTGTTCTCCTGCTGACGCCTTTCATGGCTGCTCATGCCACACAGCCATTCTAAGTCAGAACAAGTGTTCTTTCCGTAACATAATGCCATTACTAGGGTGGAAGCCCACATCCTCCAACCCAGCCTTTGAGGATATACTTTTCTACCAGGGTCCGGCAACCCCACTGCGAATGCATCCTCCGGGTCCTAGCTCCTGACCGCACTGGATCCTGGGAGTTGGGACTCACAACGAGGCAGCAGTACTTACGGGCTGTTCATGGTTCTTGGCATCCGGGAAATGAGCGGGATCTTCAACTCAGCCTGTGGAAACAAAAGCAACGTTTTCAGTGGGACCCTCGGCATGGTGTTTTAATTCGGTTGCGCATGCTCCTCTAGCGTCTTGTTAAAATTGGATGCAGGTGCTGGCTTAGGGGGAAATGATGGAAAGAGAACGAGTCCAGGTCAGGCCCATAATTGGTTTATTTCTGGAACGGGGTTGAGGCGGGGATTTTTTTTTTTTCCCCCTGACATGCTGGCCTCCTTCTGTCAGCATTCATCGCATCTGCCCTGGGGAGCTGAGCAAACATGCACTAAGCTTGCATTTCCCTGGTGTACAATTGTGTGTTTCCCTTGGGTGTGGGGCACATTAGCCCAGGCTCGGTTGGCTGGGCTCCGGAAGAGTCCTCAGGCTTGCCAGTGCACGCGGGAGAAGGGATGCCTCTCATTTCCAAGTGTGACTTGGCCGTGAAACATTGACTGGAAGTTTCATTTATATACCGTTTGTGCAGGCCACGGCACTTGGAGTTCTGTATTCACCCACGAAGGAGACATCATTAGTTCCATTTACCATGTAAATTAACAGCAGAGACCTCGGGAGTATCCAATAAATGTGCTACGTCAATGATCACATTTAATCGACTCAAAGACCCTGGGAGGAATAAAGGATCTTTCCCACTGTATCAGGAAGGGGCCTAGCAAGAAACAGATGGCATCTATGAATTGGGTCATTTGAGGAAACTGTAATAAGGAGTGGATTGCAAAGAGGGAATTCACAAAGGTCCATGGGGCCCCATTGGGGGGAGCAGGAAAAGAACGTTATCACCCTATCTGAAGGCTCAGGGGACTGAGTGGTCGCTCATTGATTAGCCTGACCTGGCCAGTCTCTTCCCCTCCTTTCCATACTGGTTCCCACAGGCAGGGCTGGCTGGGTAGAGGAGGAACCGTGGCTTCCAGTTGATGGAGCTGCAGGGAAGGGGTGGCAATGAGCACAGTGCTCATCTCCTCTACCGCATGGTCCTCCCTGCCCTGCCTCTCCTGCTGTTGTCCCCCACTGGCCACACTCAACAGGAGGCCTAGGGTGAGGAGCTGTTGATGTGGTTTATGCCCACCAGATTCCTGGGGCTCCTGAGTGAATGGAACAGGGCAGAAAGTATGTTTCACAGTTAGAGAATGAGGCCCAGGGAGGTTCAATTCCATACCCAGGTTCACCTGTTTGCAATAAGCGATGGATCCAGACACTCCGCTTCCTAACCTGGCAGGAGATCCTATCCCACTGAGCCTCATTGTCATTCTTGATGCTGTCAAACCACATTCTGTCACCCAACCAACCACTGTTGATGGAAAATTCTGTGCGAATACTGTATCCAATGAGACCCAGCCCTTGCCTTCAAGGTGCCTCTAAAACTAAGGACGGTATCTTTCCTGCCTTCCTGTATGACTGATGTTACCAAAGTGTTTGTAAAAACAGATGCACATAACACAAAATGTAACCGATTTTAACCCTTGCCCTAGGAGGCCAGGGAAATCTGTGCAGTGGAGAGAGTGCTGGAGTTGGGTCTTGCTAAGTCAGTTTGGCTTTTCCCAGCTCAGAGGCAGGGAAGGTGGCCCAGGCTGGTGGAGCATCACGTGTAGAGGCGTGAAGGCATAAACACGCGGTGGGTGACACAAGCGTTTTGTGCGTTTTGGTGGGAATCACACAGGTCAGCAGCTTGGGTGCTGGCAGTACAAGGAAAAGAATTTAGGGGGGGGGCCCATGGAATGAATGATTCATGCCCAGGGGTGGGTTTTGGATTTGATCTATGTCATCTTGGAGTAGTTGCTAAAGAACTTGGGGAGCACTAGCCTATTCCCTCCTCTTGTGACATTAGGTCACTCACTGGTAGTAGGGAAAGGAGAAGCAGTTAGACTAGCGTTCACTGGCGACCCTCTTTAGATGGCGCCGAATGCCTAGATCACAGCCTCCTTTTGAAAGCTGACTCTGCCAGACAGTGCTCATGAAGGCCTGCAAGAGTCTTAGATGAGGAAACGTCTTGTCCAGTGCTGCTGTCCCGTCCACCTAGCTGTGGGGGCCCTGGAAGAGCTCTTGCCCTCTCCTCATTTACAAATGGTGCTAGAAAGATCCTGCTGGTAGGAGTGTCAAGTCTGAGATAAGCAAGTGCACAGGGAGATGTCTCACAAACTATAAAACTTCATGAAGTACAGGCACACAACTACACGTGTAATCAAGTTGTCAAGATCCCTGAATACCAGTCATGTATGTTTGAGGGTACAGGACTCTGAGCATGAGCTTTGGATAGCGACACGTGGAAGGAACGGGTGACTTGGTTCTGTAGGCTCACAGTGCCCACCTTCAAGGGTGTCTGCTGCTCTACTCTTCCTCAGCAGTCACTGCATCTCTTGGAATGCAGGAGGTCGTGCTGGATCCATGGAAGAAGCGGATCTTGGCGGGGGAATTTTGGGCTGGTTCTTTCGTCCAGAAGGGGGGATACATGAGATGTAGGGCGGTGTACCAGGTGTACCATTTCCCATGGCGTCAGGGAGGCCGGAAGTGGCCATTCCTGACTTCTGCTGTCCACGGCGTCGCTTGGAAGAAAGCGTTGGCGTGCTCTAGGCTTGGTTTCTCCGCCTGGCAAATGAGCAGAATGGGCCTAACGAGTCTTCTCGAGAGCAGAGATTCCCTAATAGAGATCCTTCGGGGTAGTGTTGCTGATCCGCGTTGTTGACAAGATAAATCGCTTTAAAAAGTTAGAAGTAGATTTATGTCCTTCTTGCATTTGATTGCCTTTTCCGACATAGCTCCTGGCAGGGAGGGCGGCATGGGGGAGGGGCTGGACAGGGCTTAGGGCAGGGAGGAGGGGCTGGACAGGGCTGAGGAGGCATCCTGGGCTATTGTGTACACAGAAACCTCAGCACGGTATTTGATGGCTCACGCCTCTATATTAAAAAAAAAACTGATAAAAGTTTTCAAAGATATTTTGTTAGCAGGTTTTGAGAGATATGAGCAATCTATTGTGTAAAGATGGTTTTTTTGGGGGGGTGGTGGTGGTGTGTGGGACTCGAACCCAGGGCCTGAGCTGTGTTGCTCAAGGCTAGCGCTCCACCACTTTGAGCCACAGCACCACTTCCGGTTTTCAGATGGTTCATTGGAGCTAAGAGTCTCCTGGACCTTCCTAGTGGGGCTGGCTGTGAGCCTCAGTCCTCAGATCTCAGCTTCTTGGGTAGCTAGGATAACAGGTGGGAGCTGCCAGTGCCTCGCCTCGTGCAAAGGTTTAAAAAATATATTAAAGGGAGTACCTACATTGTTCCGACATTGTACAAGGTGCCATTTGGGATCTTAGTGACCCACTCCAGAGTCTGAGAGTCGGTGGGCGTGTCAGCAGCGCAGAACGACCACAGATCTCCCTTCCACTTGGACCATTCTGCGCCCTTCTAGAATGCGCTCGTCTTATCACGTAAAGGATGTGGTGAAAAGGGCGAGCCAGAAAGAACTTTACGTCCATGGGATTTATGGAGATCTTATAGAAGAGACAAGGCCCTTTCCTTGGGGACCTGAGCTGTTCACCTCGCCACCTTTTACGCACACTGAGCTCCCATGCTTTGTGTTGTCATCTCTATCTTATACGTAACTAACGCGGCCTTCACACAGGTGAAGTCACTGCCCCGCGCGGCATGCATAATTACTCGGCACGTCAACCTCACAGGCCTCAGCACCTCAGGTGTCCTTTGAGACGGTAGCGTGCTTCTTCTAAACCTGCGTGCACTTAGCTGCGGTGTGGGAGAACTTCTCGTGCCCCTGTGAGGCTTACGTGAGGACGTAAGATGTCCGCGGAAGGAGGAAATGGTGATGGATTTGAACTTGAATCAATGCCATATGTCACTTTTAGGGTTTGAGCCTCCAGCAATGAGAAGCCTGGTGTTCGTAGCCACTGGCGGTATAAGCATAGCTTCCCTGTGTGCCTTGCAGAATCACCTGGGAGTTTCAAAAAGTGTGGTGCTTTATCAAATCAATTTAGTTCAGGGGGCAGGGGGGGGGAGGGGCAGGTGTGACTCTTGTGTAAAAGCCTCAGGTGTTTGAATGGAGTGGGAGACGGCAGCGAGTGAAGCTGGTTCCCATCTCCCATCTCCATCTGCCCAACACCACACACTCAGAGTTCTCACAGAACGCCCAGATGTTCTCTTAACCCTAGGTAAAGGATCGAATCCCCCTACTTCATCCTTCTGTTTCAGTTTTTGAGTGGAATGTTTCCATTTTGAGTGGAATGTTCTTAAAAATCCGAATCCTTATACCGTGCCTTCACACAGGGTGGATGATGGAGGTACGTCACTGTGTCTAGTTCGTTTCGTTTCTTGAGATAACTTTTATCCGGGCTAGCCTCAAATCATGATCCTCCTGTCTCTGCCTCCCTCTTTCTTTTTCATTATGACATAATACGTGTAGGTCTTTATGGGGTACAGTATTATAATCTGATCCATGCATCCGCACACACATACGGCGTGATAATTAGGTCAGGGTAATATGCGCCTCTGTCTCCTCAATCACTGGTCATTTCCGATTTGGGAAATCATACCGTTCTGATGGGAAAGCTGTCTAATCAGGACAAAGCAACGTATGTGCGGATGAGGAGGACTAAAATCTGGTAAAATCCAGGCTCATGAAACTTTCAAGGTACAATTCATCCATGCACTCTGCAGGTGTTCACAGACACTCTACTACGAGCTGGATGCAGGTTAGACAGCAGGAGTCAACAGGGGTATTCCAGGAAGACCCTCACAGGGCTTGTCTGTGTTCACAGTCACAATGGTGGGTACAGTAATAGAGGCACTTAAGGTATTAGTGGCACACAAAGGAAGATTGGCCCCAAGCTGGGTTGTATGCTTTCCTGTGGAGTCTGTTAAAGTTCCCTGGCCAACAACTCCCTAGGATTCTTGATTCTGTGGGAGTCGACCTGCCTCCTGCATGATAATGGGCTGGCAGGCAGGATTTCCTGCAGAGAGAGGGGCTTTTCCTCACCCCCAAGTTTTCTCCAGAATCTTCAGGATCTGTTTAGGACAGAAGAGCACTCAGGGTGGGGTTGCACTGACTGGAGACCCTGAAAAGCTGAGATGCCAGCAGTCATGGTGTTTTGTACACGCGCTGTCTGCTGGGACCAAGATACTCATTTTCAGCCTCTCTCCCTCCTCTAAGAAGTGGTGTAGAGGTGCCATCTGTCTGTCCTGCTTGTGGAACTTTGGATCCCAGCTGGGCATGGGGGCAAAAGGGATGCTCATTTTTCAGAGTTGGGTTTTTTTGTTTGTTTGTTTGTTTTTGCCATCTGGGACTTGGAAGGAGCTCAAGAGATGACCACACACCACCTCCAGGGACCCACGCTCTGTCAGGAAAGGCTTGAACAGGAAGAGGTACTGGCAAGTGGATTTATGCGTGCCCGGGCAGGCCCGGAAGAAAGCTGCCTCTTTGCATGATGTCAGTTTATTTACCCAACAAGAGGATACCGCCACACTTAGTGTTAGATGCCAATACAAGCTAACTGGGCACTCAAATTGCCTGACGATCCACCAGGCTCCAACACCAACAGAGCAGGCTCATGATTTACTTACCCATTTTGTGTTAGAAATCTGTATTTCCAATAGTAATTCCCATGGAACTGACACATTTTGATCTGGACTTCTTTGGGCATCTGAAGCGAACCCCTGTTTGACACTGTCTACTTAACGTTGTCTTTCTCTAGGGTTCACTTTGTACCCCTCAAGGTAGGCCAAAGGTCATGTCAACTAGCACGGTGTGAATTATGCCCTAGGAGCAAACAGAAACCTGCCTCCATCATCTATCTAGGCCAAACAATCTCACAGCCTTGGTTCCAGTCACTATATTTGACTAGGTCATTCAAGTACTTACTTTATAGATTTGGGGAACATTTTGTACAGAATAATGTATTGATGAATAAAACCTATTAAAAGTCCTTTTATTTATTTTTTAACCTGAAAACTAGAATAATGGAAATAAGGTTCTATATTGGAGGCAGGGTTAAATTTTCCAAAGGGCATATATTAGATTTGAGTTTTAAAATCACGGTGCCTGCTTCCGAGCTTGAAACTCTTTTGGAGTCAGCGAATGCGTTGGAAAGCAAAGACTTGTATAAATGGATTGGATTTTTGGTGTGGATCTTAATCCAAAAATAATTAATACCCTTATGGTACCATAAGCAGTTTAAACAATTGAAAATATGTAATGCAACAAATCGCATTTCCTTGTCACCCTTGAAAGCTCCTGCTACCCGTGGGAAATTCACCAACATTACCGAGCTGAGCTTGTGAGAGAGGTATTTTGTCATAAATATTTCTGCTGCATTTTCCCCGATCTAAAATTAATAGTTCACGAATGAAAAACAACGCTTTTACAGTAAGAAATTATTTTTGCTCTCAAGATTTTTGTCATTTATTCCTGGATGATAAAGCTGATAAGAATTCTCGCTTCAGCTTCTCTGAAAGCTTAAGAAGCATCATGTTAATGACAGTGCACCAGACTAGATACAGGAAATGGTCAAGAGCAAAGAACAGCTTGCTGACTGTGTGGTTCGGAAGGCAGGTTGTGGCTAGTCAGCCTCAATTGGGTCAAGGCTGAAGGATAAGATGTAAATGAAAGTTCGGTGGTTTTTTTTTTTTTTTCTCATTAAAACAGGAAAACAAGAATTCAGTATTAAAAAACCTACCACACACATCTCACTGTCTAACAAGCAACATTCAATGTATTCAAAACGATAGAGGTTGGGTGGAGAGTAACATGTATATATCTGGGGAAGGGGCCTTGTGTGTGTGTGTGTGTGTGTGTGTGTGTGTGTGTGTGTGTGTGTATGTGTGTGTGTACATGTGTGTTTGTGTATATGTGTATATGTCTATGCGAATTTGGGTACATGAATGTGAAAGCTTGGACTAAACATGCTGAACTGAAGATTTCTCAGACCTAGATATTTATTAATATCTGCCACAATTCAGAATTGTGTGTAATTTACTTCTCTTTTCATATAAAAATTAGAAAGTCACATTTTAGAGATGCTCCTTTTTTAGAGGAAAATAGATGCTGATTGAATTTCTGATTCTAATTCTGGTCAGGACAATCAGATAAATTTAATTAAATATAACATTTAATTTTATTGAATTTCCAGTGAGTGGAGGCATTTGAAGTCAAATGGATTGTTATTATAGATTTTTTTTTTTTGAGGAACAGAGTTGACTGGTTTTTAAATTTTCTATTAAGTATGAGCATATTTTTAGAAAGGATTTTACAATTGTCTGGGCAAAAGCAACCTTTCCTTAACTGTCTCAAGTCAGCATGTATGTATCCATTGTTTATTTTAAACGATTTTGAAAACACCCCTAATGTGCTGATCCTATCTATAGCTTCTGAATTTATTATTCTTAGGGCATTTGTTTATACAAGCTATTCCTTTTCTTTCTTCTGGTGTCTAATTCTACAGAAAGGGCCCTGCCCTAAGTGTTAAGCCTTTCCCTTTTATTTTATAGTAAATCGATACTATTGTCTTCCCCTTTTCTTATTTACATATCTGGTCTCATATTCCTTTCCTCTGTACATCCTTTGTCCTTCTTTCTCCTCTGCTTCTCTTTGCCTCACCTCCTCCTCCTTTGTTCTGTTACTAACATTACTTTTGCTTTTCAGCTAAAATGAAACTGTCGCAAAAATGTACAGATTTCTATCCATCCATCCACCCATACATCTATCTATGATCTATCTATCTTCCATCTGTTGTCTACTGAGTAAATTGTGATAGTATGCTTGGTGTGGTTGGCTTTGATCTTATTGAGGTGATCCTTATTTTTATTTTAAGCATCACCCCTGTCAAAAAGAAGGCTATCATAAGTGATGGCAACATCCCAGAGATCAAGGCAAGACTGGTAGTCTAAGGTTAATCAGGACGTCCCAACTGTGACTGACTCTCCATTAACTGATTCAAGTGATACTGAAGGGAGTTTGGGAAAAGGATAGGTACAAGATAATCAGATTCAGGAGTCTTTGTACCACAACATGCAGGCCAGGCCTTGGGCAAAGACAGGCCCCAGTCAGTCCTGTTTCTTCCACTGATTGCTAAAGGTCAGCAGAGAAGGGGATGTCCTTCCAATGTTATTTATTTATTAAGGCCCTGCTGTATGCTGGCCATAGTTGGTCTTTTTTTTGGTAATAACAGCCTGAAAGGGATTTGCATGAAACTGATTTTCCAAAGAGAAAGCATGATGGCTCAGGTAATCTAATTAGTACTGAACTGAGAGTAATGCAATTTATAACAGTCATAATAATAATAACAATAATGGCTTTCACCGTGTATCAGAATCTATGTAAGACGTTCTGTTTAATTTAGATTTCACTGTAGGGCAGCAATCCAAATAACCCAGGTCTTTCCATATTGAACAATTCCATCATTTTGTTCAGTGAGAGCCAAATCCAGTAAACAGATGAGACTGTCTTTTTTTTAAGTGACTGGAAGTACCTTCAAAACCCTACATTGGATTTCAGCCTCTTCCGATATAACTAGCTATTCTCTGCTACTATTTTTATTCAGGATCATGTGGTAAGATGTGAGACAAGTCTTTATGCCCAGTTTGTATACCCCAAGACTTGACCGATCTCACCAGAAACCTTGGGGGACTGGTGGCTACCCTTGTTTGCTCATGGGATTATTTTGTAGACCAAAGGATATGGTGGAAATGAAAACATCTTGTAAATTTTAAACTGTTCTGAAAGCATAGTGGAGACAATTATTGAGTTATTTATGTGTATTGTTATCATGAAGGAGCCTGTGAATTTGAAATTTATAAGGAGAGTGTTCCAAAGAAATTTCTTTATGAGTGCTTTTTTTTATTCAGTCTTAAACATTTCCGTGTGTGAGTGTGTATTTGAAGAACTACAAGATACTACCAAGGCTCTGAAGATAAACAATGAAGGTTAAAGGTTAATACAATTATGATGAGATTAGCTTTCTATAGAATAATATAATTTCTTTAGGTTAGGAATTTTTTTTTTTTGGTGCTAGTCATGAGGCTTGAACTCAGGGCCTGGGTGCTGTCCCTGAGCTTTTTTGCTCAAGGCTAGCTCTACTCCTCAACTTGTGTTTTTTATTTTTTTCCTTTTTGGTAGTTAATTGGAGATAGTAGTCTCCTGGCCTATCCTGCTTGGGCTGGTTTCGAACTGTGATCCTCAGATCTCAGCATTCTGAGTAGCTAGGGTTATAGGTGTGAGCCACGGGTGCCTGGCAGGTTAATATTTTTGAATAGAAAAAAATGGTCAAGAACCTAAGGAAAGTTTGTCTGAGATAAAGTCACGGCAGTAATACTAACAGAAGTAATGGTAGACATAATTTACTTTGCATTTCATAATTGTTAGGTACTATAATGTACAGTCTTTCTATATTGCATCTCTTTCCTCACCACAAATATTAGAAGTGCGTGCTTCAGTTGCCTTGTAACAAGGATCAAGTGAGGTTCTGAGAGATTAAATAACTTGCCTAAAATTCTGCTCCTAATAATTTCAAACCCAGGGAATCCATTTCTCAGAGTTGGATGGGCCAGGGGGTGGAAAGAACTCAGGAAGAGATGTAAAAGTACGGGACAGGAGAAGTGTGGAGGTGCCTTGCAGAAGACTACCCAGAATGATGAGATTGGCCAGGGGAACCGTAACCCTGTCTGTGGCTTTGGAGCACCTAAAGCATCTACGGGCATCTATCAGTTGTCATGGAGTAGAACAACTCCTAGGGTCTATCAAGACATCGGCCAATCATCATCTCAGCCATCAGCCAATCATCTCCTCAGCCAGGATATCAGCCAATCATCATCACCTCAGCCAAGACATCAGCCAATCATCACCTTAGCCATCTACCTCTTGCAATGGTGGTGTGACTTCTGACACTGTGCTCTCCAAACACATGGAAGCAGTTTTGTACCCTGTGTAAATTTGTGTCTGCCAAGTAAACACGCGGATCTCTGGAACTTACAACTTGAGCGTACTTGAACAAAGTCGGTGCAGGCAAATGCAAAGGCCAGAATGACAGAGACAACTGTTTGTGTTCCATGACATCTGAATACCCCGAAGGAAGTGATGTGTCGAATTGAAGCCCCCGTGGACAACTATTTAACGATATTAAAGAAAAGTAAAAGTCACTAATAGTGTGAATTTCAAATACTCTCATCACAAAATTAAGTATTTGAGGGGATGCATATTAATTGGCTTGCTTTAATTATTCCACATTGGATTCACAAACCACAACATGGCTTTTTAACCCCACAAACATACACATCTAAATGTTGTTAATTTAGAGTTATAAGATAAAGAGGAAGTTTGGTTTGACTATGATGTCAGACATACTCAATGGGCCTTCCCTGCCAAGTGGGAAGTTGGGGATTCAAGGTCGTTTTTGTCGTATCCTTTCATCCCTAACTGAGTCTCGGAGACAGACTGAAGTCTCTCAGGACCCCGGTGCCCTTTTCTATAAAGCGCAAGAAGAAGTACAAGTAGCAAAAAATGGGAAACTGACTATTCATCATCTGTCTGATACACAGCAGCCCACGCACCACTGTACAAATCATTAGTACTTGGAGGACATGATTAAAATTAATCAGGATAATTATTCTCGAAATGTTCTGTCAGGAAAGCAACGAAAACTAGACAAAAAGCACAGGAATTGTCCTGTAATAGCTTTCCCCATTTCCATTTTTCATGGTTTTTCTTTTGAGATACTAATCTAAGCTTCTCTCTCCCTCTCTTTTTTTTATCACTTACTTTGCAAAATCTCTAGCCATTTGGGTTCAATCTATTAAGACATCTTAAATACAATTAGATTCAAGCACTTATCTCTCTTTTTAATAATTGAGTTCTTTCTCACATCCCGTCTGTCTCCTTCTAGCAGGGGCATGGAGCCTAGAGCTCTGCAGGTTTTGACCTTGGTGGACCTTGGTGGTTGTGTGGTGGTCTAGGAGGCCTGGGGGAATGTGAGTGCTCTATGAATGGAGTAGGGTATTTCCAGGTCTCTGTTCCTCACCCTGTGGCCTTGGGTTCCATGCCGCATGGTGCTACAGCCAATCGTCCATTTGTGGAGTGTCCCTTCTGTGTCAGAAAACACACACTGTGTGCATGTGCTGGCAGCTTCATAGATACTCCCAATGTATGTTAAACGACACCGTTTCAAATTATGCAGCAGCAACAGCAGCTCTCTGGAGATCAGAGAGGCCAAGCCTCACCCGACACACGCTAGATTCCTGCCCCCTTTTAGCTGAGCTCGGAGCACTTTCTCTTTCCATTTCCCCATGCTGTCCACCCTGGTCAACTTCTCTGAGCCTCAGTTTCTTTCTTTTGGCAGATGTAATATAGAGCCTACCTACTTCCTTAAGGTGCTAAGATCATTAAGGAAACGTACAATCAAATGCTTTGTAGCCTGAACAAACCTAAGCAAAGACAGCATATTATTATTCTCTAGTGGGATTGTGAAAATAAAGTATTTGTACATTGATGTATATTAGCAAATGCCATCATGGGCATTGTTTTATGAATAAGGTCAGAACTGATTTGGGGTGAGGAAATGGACGTAATGGAGAATGAAGGTAAAGTTTACTGAATGTATACTAAATATCGAGTACACGCTATAGCTCATTTAATACAAATATAATATTAAGGCTAAATAATTATTTGTACAGGTGGTAGGTGAAAATATTGTACTACTGTAAGGAGAATAGGAGAGAGAAGAAGCATTCTGTTCAAGGAGCGGAATTATGATCCTGACCCATCTAGGCAGATATTAAATCCTGTTGTTTTTCCAAGACAGCACCTGACTCAGGACGAAGTAAGCCCAAAATAGAGTCCCCTGATGTCAAGGCTAGAGCTGTCCAGATGGCACAGAAAGTGACGGACTCTGTTTTCAGAGTGGCCTTGCTCATGGAGTCCTCGAGAGGACTCCCTGGGGAGAAGAATCGGAAGTGACGCCATTCAGACGTCTGGGGCCATGGATCACACCAAGAATGGATTCAAGGATGAATTCTCTGGAACTGCAAACAAATGAGGTTTACTCTCTGTATCCGTCAGTCTCAGGAGAAAGGCAATTTAGTTCTGAATTCTGTTAGTGAATCTGTGAGGGTTTGAACAATCGTGACGATGCTCCCTCGGCCTCTCCAGCTCTTGATGGGTAAACCAGGGAAAGACACCCTCAACCCTCAAGGGTGAGGGTGAGGATTAAGTGAGTTAATGCACCAGGCTGGCTGGCAAGAGCCGGTGTTAAATCAATGCAACTTGCCCTTCTTGATTTTTCTAGGGCATATTTTATCTGAGGCTTCTCAGCGGATTTCTGAAGCTTTGCCATTTCTCTGGCAGGCCTCGCCTGAGCCAGCCTTGGCATTATTTTCCTGATCCTGTGGTTTGAGCGTCCCCTGAGAATCTGAAGAATCACTACCATTGAGGCACTGGGCCACAGTGTAGACAAAGACAGAAGAATCAAAGAGCATTCATTAAAAAAAAAAAGAGAAAACCAAGATGAAATAAAATGGATATCAGCAATGTTCAATCACATCAGCATTGAAATTAAATGGTCTATGCTTTGATGAGGCTTTTTTTCCTCTTTTCTCTCTCACTGCAGCTTATTATTTGTTTGTTCTAACCGAGAGAAAAACCTGGGTGAGAGATCTCCTGGCACAGTTCAAGGGTAAGTGTTTGATCCTGGCTTTCATCTCGATCCTGAGCTCTCCAACCCCAGGCGCTGGGCAGGATGTCTGCCTGGCTCCAAAGCCCACATCTTCTTTGTCAAACTTGAGAGAAAATTGTACTAATTTGGAAAATGGAAAAGCTGAACTTCCGCGGAGGCTCTAGAAGTTAACATCTTTGAATGACCTATTTTGAATCGAGGCTGCCTTGCTAGGGGCCTGTCCCAGTGCCCAGAATTGGTCTCTCCACTTTAGTAGGGGGTCCGAGCTCAGGGAAGGTTAGGCTGAAGACATTTAGTCTGCTAATTCTTTCTGGCTGGGCATTTTGATTCCTTTTCCCAGTTGGAAAGGAATGAAGGCATCTTTAAGAGCTGAGCTAAGGCAGCCCGCTTTCTTTCTGTTCATTTGATGACCCGCAGGGCCCCTCATTTCTTTATAGGAAGCCTGTTTTTGCTTGTTGCTTATGGCCCTGAGACACCGCACGGGCAACGTTGCCCTAGTGAGGTTACCTGGCCAGCCGGAGGAGTGTCTCGAGCTCAGGGCGGAGAGGTCCTGGGAGGGGGCCTCGCGGCCGCATCCTGGAGAAGACAAGTTGCTGGGGGAGGCTGGAAGGTGGGCCGGGGCTGAAGTGGTCCAGAGGCCGGCTCAGACCTGCCTTTTCATGCTGGTTTCCTGTGAAATGCGGCCACAGACTCGGTGAGGCACGACTGTGACAAGGCAGGGCTTCCTCTTCTGGAGCTGTAATGTGCTTACAGGAAGGCGTCTGAGGCTTAGGTCTTCCAGCCCGAAAGGGTGCTCATAATGTCACACAAGGTCCTTACCCAGCCCTTGGCAAATCACCAGAATACCTTAAAACAGACGTAGGCTTTCTTCATCTTCCCTCCTGTGCATACTGGGCGTTAGTTACCGTGTGACTGGATGTTGTAATGGCGTCCTAAGCTGTCCAAGAAACCTGGAGAAAACCCCTCAGGGATGAGGTGAGGAATGGCCACTTCTTGTTCTTGCTGTGCTCATTATTAGCTATGGGATGTTGGGCAAAAGGCTATTTATTTCTCAACTCACTCCCATGTCTACAAGGGCAGGATTATGTTATTACCTCTTAGAATTAGGGTAAGAAATGAGCAAAACAACATCAATAAATTCATGAAGTCCATGCAAGGTACTCGACATAATTTAGTTTCCTTCTGCCTTGAATTTGGTCCATGCAGGGGGCCTTGTTAGGTACCTATTGTTCTCCATCTTGATACATGTGTGTTTCTGATGTTGAATTCCACAACACTTTTCCATATCATTTGAAATAAATCCAAAGAAATTTATATATTCATGGGCAAATACCCCAGTTTTGACTGACAAGGGGCAGGTGGAAGTAAGCACTCACTGAATGGACTAAGTGCCGTGCCAAGCAACTTGCCAGCATTATCTTACCTAATCTCCTACTAACCATGGAAGGAGCATATTTTAAATTATATTTGTTTAACTGTGAAAGCTAAAGTCAAAGGAGATGCAAGCAATTTATTATTCATTTAGTCAATTAGTGTTCATTGTATTTTGGGCTTAAAACAACAAAAAAAATCCGGTTTATCAGCTCACTCTTATGTAGGTCAATGGGTCAGTTATTTGGGTCTAGATGTTTACTAATTAAAAAAATATATTATCTTTAAGTATGAAGGAGTTGCCATTTAACAAAGCAGTTTTTGAATACAATTATTCTCGACCCATGTCACTGCTTTCAACATTTTCATCCATCCCTCCCCTTCCTACCCCTACCTCTCACCCTTCCTCATTTTGTAGACTATACATTGGATTCTTGATGGCATTCTCCCTTTCTTCTTCTCTTCACTTGTCTACTCCTTTCTCCTTGACCGCCCGCCCCGCCCCTCGTGAGTACAAAGTACCACCTGTTTCTTGTCTCAGGCTCTGGAGCAGCCGGAGGGCTGAGAACAAGGTGTCAGGCCCGGTTGGTTCCTTCCCGAGGCTGTGGGGAGTTGTGCTTCGGCGCCTGTGAGCTTGGAGTGGGTCTTCGTTTCCACACAGTATTCTCCCTGCGTGAAAATGTCCCCTTCGTGGAAGTACCCCACGCTTTGGCTTCCCAGCCCCAGCAGGTTTCATCTTCACCCACAGTATCTTGATCATCTTTACCCTCCTTGCCTCCTTAGTACCCATACCCCAGAGAGGCCATGTTTTACATCTTGTCACTTATTTGACTGGATTTTAGTTTTGTTGGTTGTGGGGCTTGAACTCAGGGCCTAGGTGCTGTCCCTGAGCCCTTTTGCTGAAAGCCAGGGCTCTACCATGGCCAGTTTTTGAGTGGGTAAATGGAAATAAGAGTCTCACAGACTTTCCTGCCCAGTCTGGCATTGAACTGGGTCCTCTAGATCTCAGCCTCCTGAGTAGCTAGGATTACAGGTGTGAGCCACCAAGTCCCCAACTGTCATTTATCTTTTGAAATATAGGTTAATACACTTAAAAAATAATTACTAGGTTAATACACTTTTAAAAGTTTTTTTTTTTCATGGTGTTTTGTACTTTAGTCAGATTGACTCTCTTCAATTACTTTCTCTTTCATTATTTCCCTACCCCTTATTATTGGACAACTTTTAGTTAGTTTTGCTATGACATCTTTGTGTGCACTCTCAGTGTATTGTTCACCCAAAGCTTTTTTCTCTTCCCTTGCCCCCTAGTCCTCTAAAGCAGTTCCACAGTTGCCAACATGACTTGGGGTGAGTAGGAATTTACTAGACCAACAGAGGAGACTAGAAAGGAAAGGAGAGAAAAGGAAGCAATAGAAGGATGAAGGAAAAGAAGAAAAAATAAAGACGGAAGCAGGACGGAAGAAAGAAGGAGGGAGGATGGGCATAAAGGTATCATGAGAGAGGACATTCAAGGCCAAGGCGATAGGTAATATGTCAGGATGTAGGAGGAGAAGAAAGGACTTGCCACAGAAACAGCTAGAGACAGACGGTACATACCCTTAACCACCGCCAGCCTCCCACACGTTCCGGGCTATGTCTTCTCTCCTTGCATGGCCGTCCTACCTTGTATGGTTGGATGGAATCCCCCTGGTCCTCTTCTGTTTGGGGTGTTAGTTGCTTCATGAGCTCTTGCCTCTTCCTTCCCACTTCCCATCTGACCTGCACGGTCTGAGGAGCCGTAGAGTTACTGGCTCACTTCAAATCCTGCCTAGCTCCACTCATGAAGGGCATTCAGACAAGTTTATCAAGGCAGTTCTCTCTTACCCAGCCTCTCAACGGGGGTGTGATACGAAGAGCTTCCTAGCATGGTGAATGCATGAAATTAAAAAACAAAAAGGTATCTTGCAAATACAGGAGAGAGACATATGTTAGCAAGCTGGGACTCATTTCAACAGGAGGGCTGTACAGTTTTTTTCAGCTTGATGGCACACGAGGAGAGACTGATACTTTAATGTGTACTTTAAAAATATTTTCATTTTTGACCTTTTAATTTTGAAACAATTATAGACTCACAAGAACAAGAATTTAAAAATACACAGAGAGTTTGCACCAATTCCTCTTTCTCAGAGGTCTCACCTCTAGACGCTGATTTCTTTTGAATAACCATTCTGAGCACGCACGGATTTGATTCTTCATTCACTCCCTCTTTCTGAAGTGTGGACTGAGGGCAAGTGCCGGGGTGGGTAGAGGGAGAGAACTTGGCAATCCCTATTCTAACCTTTCGCCTGCCTGCTGATTTTGCTCTCGGTTTCTTTTGCAATTTTTTTTTTCTCCCAACAAGACAAATTTAGGTGTTAAAAGAAAAGGCTGGTTCTGGGTAAACAGCCTGACACCTTGTGGAATTCAGTTTTCATGCTTTCAGTAGGTAGTGACTGCCAAGCTTAGCCTCGTATCTGACAGCTGGTCTCAGGCCAATGTCAAGGGCTGAAGTCGAGCCTTGAAACTGAAACATCCACTTATCCCCAAACACAAAAGAGACAGTTCCCACCGCCATCAGTGAAGGGTGCGTTGAATGGTTCATAAATCCCCACCTGAGCGTACTGTCTGTCTTCAGCAAGAGATCAACAACTTGTGTATTTTTAAGACACAAAATTTTTTTTTTTTTATAGTGGAAGTCTTGTGTGAAAACCCGGGTTAATTAGCACCAGCGTTTCTGATTCATTATAGCTTCGCCACTGTTTATTCTGGGTACCTCAAGCAGTTGGCCTCTGGATCCTGAAGAGGGTTTCAGCTCACACTAATTGTCATTCGCTCCTTCCTTCCTGTCCTGTCACACCATGAGTCCTCTCCCCACAATTACCACAATTAGCGGTGCCCTCTCTCCCACTCCATGTGGCCCCTTTCAAAGCGAGATGTCTACGTGAGCCTGAGCGGTGCCCTCTCATGGATTCCAGACATGCTCAACTTGCGCTGGCCCGGTGACAACAGCGGCAAAGTCTTTATGATTGCCAAGGAAGAACTTCTTGCACAAAGCTCAACCCTAGAAATACAAATAATCCCAGAATTATGTTTCTGTTTTCCTGGGGGTCACTGTAGTGGTTTGGGGGTGATCCATGGAAGTCCAATCTCTCTGATATCCATCTTCTGGTGTCCCCCCCCCCCCCGACTCTGGGCCAACCATGCAGGTGGGGCTTCATACAGGAAAGAAGTGCACAGGTTAAGTCCACAGCTCAGTGGGGAGCCCACACGGGAAGGGGCCAGGCTGAGGCCCATCGGATTTCTGACCTTTGTATTTTCCTAATCCTGTTTCATTGCATTTTCAAGTTGTTTTTTTTTTTTTTTTGGACATCGCACAAGTCAAGGTGCTAACTAAGTACACGTACCAAGTAGTCTTCCTTGCGATCTTTGCCTTGGAACTTTTGGATGCCTCTCTTTCCTTCTTCAAACAATAGGTAGGTTGTCAATGAGAGGGACTCTGTGAACTACACATTCACACTGCTCTTTCCCAGAAGGGCTTCACGGGGCTAATATTTGGACTTTTCAGTAGACGCGATAATTGTTCTAGACATTCTACATAAATACATAATTTATTCATTACAGTAATGCCTCCGTGTTTGAATTATTGTTGCAGTTATACTAGGAAACAGCAGAATCAGTGTTGCTAAGTTCTTGCAACACTGGTTACAGATTCATTGGTTACCTCATCCTACCTCCATCCCTGTGTTCTCTCAGCTATACAGAACATGGTACTCCTGTCCTACTGTGGTTGTGGGAGCAGAGGCTATTTCCTGAACCATGAAAGGCCAGTGATGCAGGAGTTCGGAATAAACACCATGTAGGGAATGATGAATGGATAATGAAGGGATAAGAAGGGAGAGAATGATACTAAGGGACGGCTGGGTAAGAAGGGAGACAGGTTTGTGGACATGTATGCTTTCTATTATAAATTTCCGAAGGAGGCTGTAGTTAAATTACATCTTGGAATCCGTTACGATACCAAGGACTCACATGACATCACCTATGTGATGCAATAGCGGAACTTAATTGCTGTTGTTCTACTACTTTAGCCAGGCCTGTCATTTAGCTGTTTGGCTCGTGAATGAGCGAGAGAATCTCATGGAATTTTCTGCCTGGACTGGATTCACACCAGGATCCTTGGATCCCAGCATCTCCAGGAGTTAGAATTTCAGGCGTGACCTACTGATACTTGGCTTAAATTTAATGGGGAAAATAGAGTCTTTACAAGATGGAATGGCTCGCCAACATGGCAAACGGAAGGAGAAACTAAGACAGAGACCAAGTTTTTAGCATCTAAAGCAAATGCTCCTCTAGCTCAGCATAGCTCTGTCTCCTCACTTTACATTGTTATGGGGGCCACTGCAAGCCATTTTGTTGCTGGGCAGGGCCTTGTTTGGAAAAATCTGTCTGGGTGTGTGACATCATCCACAATGGGGAAAAGTCTGCTATGGATTGTTTGCCAAACATTTTCCCCCCCGATGTTAAAAAACACTGGAGTATTTTTAAACCAAGTAGGCAAATCACTGCCTTTCCATGCAGGGGCAGAATGGTTGCCAGGATAGCTAAATTGGTAAGGCAAAGGGCCCCATACCATCTGTCTTCACAGAGGCTGAATGTAGGTCCTGAAGTAGGAGTCAGAAGAAGAAAAGGAAAACCATATGGAGCCCCGAGGAGGAATCCCTTCGTAGAGTGAGCGTTCGCTTTGGTGAGGAGCAGGCTGTGGGTGGGACGGAAGACTTTCAGAAAGAAGTGATGATGAATACCCACTGGGGGACTAGACCTGTGCCTGAATGTAGGCATCCTTCTAACTTCTCTCTTACCTCTCCTCTCCTCTTCTCTTCTCTTTTTTCCTCTTTTCTCCTCTCCCCTCCCCTCCCTTTCCCTTCCCTTCTCCTCCCCCTCTTTTCTTCTCTCTCTTCCCTTCTTCTTCCCTCATAACAATGTAGGGAGAGTGTCTTAACCATTTGTAATCTCTTTCTTGTACTTTGTTTCCTCCTATTTGTGTTTTAGTCTCTAATGCACCTAGAATTAAATATAACTTTTGAGACTCAAATGCATGCAGTTAAAAGTCTTGTGTGGACCCAGCAGTTGGTGAAGCACTGAGTGAGGTCAGGCTCTAATCTCAACCTTCAGATGGCTTGCCTTGGTCAGTGATGTTTTTTCCCCCCTTTTCAGATTCAGCACAGCGAAGCTCAGGGCTGACTTTCCAGCCGTCAGCTGGTGGTGACCCAGGTCCTCCATGGAAAGCAGAGTTCTGGGGCAGCTTTGTGTAGCCTACTTTCTAAGGAGACCGTGCTGTACTTGGAGGGTTTGTAAGAGACAGAAGGTCTGTGGTTCTTAGCTAGGGATCAAATCGACAATCAAGAGCCCTACAGATAGTTCATCGTCCGCAGCAGGGGACTGGGGGCCTAAGAAGAAGGCTCAAAGAGGTAATGGAGGTAATATGGAGGAAAGAATCCAAAGACCCTTTAAGGACTGCTCAGGGTATGTTCTTAACACGGACACTATCTGAGTGTGGGGTTTTATGTCTCCTGAAATCGGCCACATAGAGGATCCCCAGGTACACAGTTCATGCTCAGTAAATATTAACAAGAGAAGAAGCGAAAAGCCCCGAGGCCAGGGTTTCTCTGTATGTTCCACTCATCCGTTTCTAGTACCTCCATCAGGCCTTGACAGCTTTGTAAATTAGAACATGGAAAAGAGAAGTGGTTTAATAGGCTTCCTAAATAATTTGAATAATAGGCTCTCCTATAATTTGAATAACAAGCCTCCCTATGTTTGCTGCTAGGCTTCAGGTGAATGTATAAAGTCTCTACTATGCAATTACCTAATGTGGACTGAGTCAATAGTCTACAGTCAGTTGACTCATGAACAAATTTTCATTGGCAGGCCTTTGTAGGGAGGGGTCATACCGTTTCCGCTGGGAGGGAGCACTACTTCTGTAGTACCAGGGAAGCTGTTGTGCTCGCAAGACTGTTGTTTTATATGGTAGTCCTTGAGTCTAGCACATTCTAACAATGGGTGTGAAAGGGATGAGAATGTGTAAAAGCAACGTGATAATGATCGTGATGGTGTTGATGGGAAAGAAGACTCAGAAACAAAAGTTAGGTATAATTAAAGACTAGATTTTGCTCTGGGATGATTTGGTTTTAGAGCCTGTTAGGGGTTGTATTGTGTCTCCCAAGGGGATATACTGAAGTCCTAAATCCTGATTTGTCACAATGTGACCTTCTTTCTGTGGGGAAAAAAAAAGTCTTAACAAAATAAAGATGAGGTGACGATGGTGATCTCTAGTCACGTGACTTACAAGCACAGAAAGATACCAGGTGATGGCACAGAGACACCGGGAGAAAGGGGCCGTGCGCAGATGGAAACAGAGAATGGAGTCCTACCACCACAAAGCAAAAGACTGATGGCACCCCTGGAAGTGGAAAGAGGAAGAGGGAGCCTTCCCCAGAGACTTCGCAGGGGGAACATGGCCCTGTCAACATCTGGATTTCAGATGCCTAGCCTCCAGAATCTGGAGAGAACAAAGTCCTCTTGTTGAAAGCTGCCCAGCCTGTGGCTTTTGTCCCAGGAGCTCTAGGAATGGACACACACACACACACACACACACACACACACACACACACATCTCACACATATGCCACTCTGGAACATCATTGTTTTGAACACTCTTGTAGAAAAATTTTCATACTGAAAGTCACACTACATCTTATCCTCGCTGAGACAGCTAGCTTTTAAAATAATCATCTTGGGTTTCTCGGGGACATAAATAGGACGGACCATAACCATGTGTTATCGAGTGGGAAGAACTTGGTTGAAGCATCTTGCTGCTTGGGTGGTCAGAGATCCTATGT
This sequence comes from Perognathus longimembris pacificus, assembly GCF_023159225.1. Taxonomy (NCBI): domain Eukaryota; kingdom Metazoa; phylum Chordata; class Mammalia; order Rodentia; family Heteromyidae; genus Perognathus; species Perognathus longimembris. The sequence continues at coordinate 54,842,936 of NC_063176.1, read as the reverse complement.
ATAGCAGGTATCATTTAAAAAAAAAATAGCAGTTGAGATCATGCAGTCAAATATTCAAGGCCTTTCCACACAATGTCCCTGTTTTCAGGACATGACACACAGTTTCCTTGGTCTTTCCGAATACTTGAGGTAGGGGAGGAATCTCAAAGCCCTATCCTGGAGACCCTAGACTTTATAATTGCATGGTTTTTCTTAAAAGCATGGAGGCCAATACAATCAGAACAGTCAAGTGTGTCTCTGCTTTCACAGATTCCTACAGATCGCTGCATCATGCTTAATGTGTATCTGATGAGCTGAAAGGCAGCATGGGCCTTCAACTTCTTACTAACCCCTTTAGAATACACCTCAGCCAGAAAGTAAGGAATTAGAACCTCTACACGGATGGAACATTTGCTCAGCCCTAGATATTGTGTGTCGACTGTCTTGTGGGATTTAGACCACTGCCGCTTCTCAGAGTCAGAATTATCCTCATCTAAGAAGAAGGAGCTTTTGTCAGTAAGTTTGTGTCACAGAACCGGAAAGTGTTGGGGCTGAGTTTAAATGAATTTCTATTTGACTCATGCTAAGTCCTTTCAAGATTATATTCAGTTGCCTGCTTTTTGCTCTCTTCTTGATTCTAAGCTGGTGGTGGCCTTCTAGGGACTGTTAGGTCTTATGATGACCCAGGTGAGAGTTGAGAATGGGGGGATCAATCTCTCCCCACATGATATGCCTGGTAAATGTTACTTGGTAAGTGAATACATTAAAAAAAAAAGGAATGGATGACTAATGGAAAAATAAGATGTGACAATACATGTAAAGCAGATGTCATATTCCAGAAAATCTGTGAAGCTAATTTGGTCCCTGACATTCTTTGCTTTCCTTCTCTCATAATCAGATCCACCTGTGCTTTCTGTCCGTTGATGCAGCTTCTTCCAAAGCTTGTATATTCCTCAGATAATTATACTCTCTAACCAAAGTATTCAAGGGAACATTAGGGGGTGCTATTCTACTTAACTTGTGAAGGGATTCTCATGGACCCTCACTGCAGTAGGCGACATTATGGGTGGACTTGAGTGGTCATGAATGTTAGACATTCCTGGTGTTCCTGAGTGAGCCTGCCGCTGGGTTAAACTCTTGTGAATGGTGGACCTTAGCTAATTCACTGGACACTGGAATGGAAGAAAAAGGCCAAGGAGGAGGGAACTCCTTTTGGGTGACAGCTTGAGTTGGAACACTGCTCTTCCCCAGCATTCAGACTCAGACCGAAAGAGTAGCTCTTGTTGGGCCCCAAAGCGGCTATTTCTTATGTCATTGGCTCTTCTGGTTCTCAGGAGTTGCACTCAGACTGGCGCTACATCCCTGACTCGTTTAGGTCTTTAGGCTTCTGATTACAGATTTGGGGGTTCTTCATATTAGTCAACTCCTTGTGATTATCTATCTATCTATCTCTATCACATTCTCTCTCTTTTTCTCTGTCTCTGTCTCTGTTTCTCTCATCTACTTGTCTACTTCTTGGTTCCCATCACGTACAGGATTTCAATACCCTTATGCCACAAAGAATTTTCATTTTAGTAAAGATTAGAGAAAAGCAAGTTTGTCAAGGGGAAGAAGTGCTAGTTTAAGGAAAAAGGAGATAGAGGTAAAAGTGCTGCCTTCAGGGATAAAGAGTTGGGATTCCAATGGTGATTTCATGGGTTTACCTGCATAATTCATCTACATCATAACATTCAGTAAATCCTGTGGGAATGACACGGTTTGTCTATGAGAAGCCAAAGTCATGGTAGTTCAGAAATGCCCAGAATGTGGAAGCTTAACTGCAATCATATTCTGTGCCTCTTCCAAGCTGAGTAGCTCTCCAGGATGACTTCCCAGAGTCACCGGAGTCACCTGCTCTGTTTCTGGATATATTCCTAGTGCTCCACACTTTCCACAAGCTTGAGAAACATTACCTCACTCAAATCACAGGCCCTGACTTGCGATGTTGGCACTATTTTTGATTTTACAGGAAAGCCAGCTCCAGCCTTAGAGGAGTGATTTGTTAATATGCAGCTTGAGCGCAGGGCCACGCCGGAGCTCTGACCTCGTCACTCCAGGCCACACAATTTTTGCCCTTTCTTTAGCAGAGATGGTCATTAAGTGAGCTGGCAAAGAAACAAGCGTGGGTAGGAAAAAAGGATATACAATAATCCCTATATCTCTTAGAAAGTAAAAGAAGCAGGGTTTTATGTAAACAACAGCAAACTGTAATGTGAAAAGCCATGATAGGATGTATAATGATGCATATATAATTACACAGAGGCTTTGTATTCAGAAATAAAATCATTCAACTGTTTTACTGCTTGAAGCATTGTAGCAAATGGCAATGATGTGAGCTTGCTGGAAATGACGATCACCTTCTGCACCTGCAAAAGGATTTTTTTTAACCAGCTTTTCAACCTTTGCCTAGTTAAAATTTCCCTGAGCTGACCATTCCTTCATTTCATCCACATCAGACGTCCATGAGATCCTCATCTTCTGACTGTCCTGCCTTACCGTCCGATATCATTATTGCATTTCTTTGTTGGTCTTTTGACAAGGAATCGTGCTTTCGATTTTGCAAGGAGACATTGTGTATTTCAGACTTGGTTGTATCCACTGAACGATACCTTACTGAAAACCATTTCCTCTCTTGCTCCTGTCCTAGCCAGGCTGGTGGAATAACTGAAGAAACCTTGTGAAACAGGACATGTTTGTGAGATCACAGTGGAAAACCAGCATCTTTGGAGGCTGGTGAAGACTGGTACGGAACCACCTGCCCATGTTACATCCATCAGTAGACATTAAAGGAGTAATGAAACAGTCCCTGCTCTCCAGGTAGTTGATATGAGGTGAGAGACTCAAAATAGATAGGCAAGTTGTTTACTAAGTAAAAACAGAGTTGAATTTGGTGAGGGAAGGAAGCCAGTTTTTTGCAAAAGGAAGTCACGATAAATATTCACAGTGCATACCTTGGCCACGATACTGAGGCCTTCACATGTATTGGTTCATTCAAGTGGCTGTTCCTGCCCCTCTGTGACACAGTAGCACTCCATTGTATAGATGGAATAGGACAGAAAGGGAAGTGACATGAGGCCAGCCAGCAGTTTCATGAGCTGAATGTTGATCCTGGGATGCTAGCTGTCGGGTTCATTCTCCTAGCTCTTATCCTCCATCCTCTTAGCAGCGGAGGGGGTCAAGAATGGCTGGCTGGTCTAGGATGTAAGAAGCACATTCTAAGCAGACTGACCCGTGTTTTTAGCAGGCAAAGGGGGTAGAAGGTATGGTTGAGATCATCTCCTGATACATTGGGTTGCCAATGTTCTCTAGATGGGTTATGAAAAGTACCAAGTCTGCAGACCTATGATTACAATATCTGGGCTTGGGTGTAACAGGCCTTTGATTCCATGCAAATCACAGTCCGAGAGCAGCATCCTAGGGAAGGGGAGCCCGAGGAAGGAGGACAGGGTTTGTGATCAGCACTTGGCAACCCGACTACGCGTAGTCACTGAGAAACGGTGAGCCGTGAGTAGCAAACCCACCTGTCATCCCTCAACCCCGGCTACATTTTCTGCCGCCAGGCCATGTGTTCAGATGCACATAAATATAAAAGTTGTCATAAAGTATTAGAATGCTTGTACTGCACAGGTGTGGAGACACAATTGCCAAGAAAATGAGGCCAAGGTGGTCAGTCTATTTATCTGGGTCTTTGCAGAACTTCCCTGGTTCATTCGGAAGACAAGAAGCCATTGAAGTTTACAGAGTGGTGTGCTGGGGGTTTCATTTTTGATTCATTTAGGAGGAAGTGCAGAGGTCCATAAAGACCCCAATTGAATCCTGGAAGGGGACAGATGGGAGGCTCTCACAATTGTCCTCATGTTAAGGGACAGAAAGTGCAGTGGAGAACACAGACCGTCATGAACTGGGAGACTTGGGAGAAGCAGACAGGTGTGTCGGGCCATGCAGATGACAAAGAGATGTTGAGGACTGCAGTTGGATCGGGGTTTGACAGGAATGCCTAAGACAGAGCAGAAAGGATGAGAGAGTCCATCTTGAGTGTATTTGTGGAAATGGGGAGAGTGACGTGGGGTGGATATAATGTCTGTTCTGGACTGGATGGACATGCTGGAGGACAACACTGGCAAGAAAGGTTGACTGGACTTCTCTGTTCACTTTGTAAAATATCACTGAAGTTTTTATTCATGTGAGTTTATTTATTTATTTGTTTGTTTTTTTTAAAAAACACACATCCACCTCCAGCGTAGGGGTGAGGGGTGAGGAGGGGAGAATTCTTTATACTCCAGGTTCTTCCTACATGGATTTTGTGGTCTCCCAGAGCCACATAGTCCTCAAACCCCCCCCCTCCAACCCCCCCCAAAAAACCCATGTAGTACTTCTTAAGAACAATCTCATCCCAATGGACGCCAGCTGGGCTGTGGTCAGCCTCTTAGGGTCGTTGATACTGCACTTAGCGCCAACTTTCTTCCCCAGGTTTCAAGCGACTTTGCTCATTCTGCCTGGAGCTCGAATTGCATCCAGCCAGCAGACCACCACAGCATCCCCTTGACTGGGCTTCTGTAGCTGTCTTTATGGCATGGCGACCAGACAGTGATTACTCAGGGAGCGAGAGGCCAAAGGAGACCGTGCGTCAGCCGAAGTCATCTGAGACCCGCTCCTCGGTGCTCCCCTCGCTTAGCCTGGATTCTGTGGTCAGGCTTCCCTCTTCAGCTGTGGAAGGGAGCAGCCTTACCTTTAGTACTATTTATAAACCACCCAGAACACTGCTTGGAACGTAGAAGTGCTTGTTTAAATAGGAATGCAAATGAACCCCAATCTCGATGACAGTGGGAAGGCTTCCTTTCATTAGGGACGTGCTGGTCTTTGACTGAAGCAGAGAGAAGAAAGCTGAGAAATAAGTCCTGAGGACAGCTCATTACAGATGGAACCCATCACCAGGGCTACCTGCTTCAAGGAGGCGATGTGGTTTGCACGTCTCAGCAAAGATCAGCCTGTGATCTGCGCGATCGGCGGTGGTGGTAGCGGAAATGTTTATCATTTAGGTGTAGGTTCGGCTTTGAACCTGTATTCACTCACGTGCCAGAAACGGCGTGCTTTCTGCTTCAAGTGACTCAGGAACCACTGTAAAGGCCCAGTACTTGGTCACCTGTGGGGCACATAGAATGAACCCTGTGGCATTTTAGTAGGGGAGCTTCAAACTAGGTACTTGCTCCATGTTTAAGTAGGAGGTGCCTGTGTGCGGCTCTGAGCTTTCCTGGCCCAGAGGACATTTTTTTTGGGGGGGGAGGGGCTGGTATTTTCTATGCTTTTGTGTCACTGACAGACATCAACTAGGATGCTCCCCAGAGAATGTGACCTCTCTGAGAACAGGGATATGTATACTCTAAGTACCAAGTATGCACTTGGTATTTGTACACAGACAGAATGGTTACCATAATCCTAGTAATGAAGAAATAGTTCATCTTCTTTGAGGTATACCACAACAGCGTGTGTGTGTATGTGTGTGTGTGTGTGTGTGTGTGTGTGTGTCTTTATTGACGTTAAGGGAGTTCTTCCTCAGGGGACAGTCTCTGAGGAAGGGATAGTTTCAATGAGATTTCAGGAAGAACAGGAGGTAGATAGGGTAGGAAAAGGAGAGAGAAGAGGAGGGAGAAAAAGAAAGGGGAGACGGTCAGCCAGCAAGTGAGCGAGAGAGAAAAAGAGAGAGAGAGAGAGAGAGAGAGCAAGAGAGTGAGCAAAAACTCTTGGGTAATTCCCTTGCATTCTATCTTTCTCACGTCCAATACAAGTTGCCTTTAAGTTCTGTAAAGTACCATTTCAGGAAATCATGTTTTCTGTTTCATAAAAAAAAAAAATGACTCATATAAAAGAGCTCTTTTGTTGTCATTGGCATTAAAAATAGAGGAAAAAATAACTTGGAACTATGTTTTTAATTTTCCATTCTTGTTTCTTTTTAAAAGTATGAAGTGATGGGACGCCGAGTTTAATTTTTCCTATGCCGTTGGAAATGAGTGCCTACCCCAAGCCCCCGGGGCGGGCGCTGCCTCCACTCCTTCTCTGCCATTTGCTGGAGGAGGCCCATTCCCAGCCCTCGGGGCTGGGCAGGTGGCTCTCAGAACACACACTGCCCTTTAGCTTAGGACAAATCATCTCTGCCCAGGAGCTGGGTGCACAGTGCCTTCCTGTCCATGCCCTGCTGTGACTTTAGATTCTCATGGATACAACGACTTACAAGGAAGATAGACCTCACTCAAGGTTCTGTCCAAGCTCTGCTGGCTCCATAGTTGTGGGAAGGAGGAGGCTGCTCATCTTGGATAGCCAGCAGGTAAAGAGGGACAAGGCCCCAGGACCACAACACACCCTTCACAAGTAGACCCTCAGGTGAGCTGCTTCCTCCAGCCTAGCCCCACCCTTGCCTAGTAACACCATCTCCTGATTGGTCAAGCCATCCATCAGGTCAAAGCTATCAAGATTGTCTCTGGAGATGCCTCTCCTAGACACACTCCGAGATGTGCTAGATGCTCTTAGATGTCTCTCAGTTGAATCAAGTTGATAATTTAGGTTGACCATCACACAGGGCTAACGGGACCCACCGGGGAGAGTCTCTGAGCTAGTACCGGGATTTGTTTCTTTCTGGAACTGATTTCACACAGAGTTCCCAGCTAATGCCTGGAGTCCCTGGTGCAGAAACAGAGATGCCAAAATAAACATTCGCGTTTCTCTGGGCAAGGGACAGCTTTCCTTTCAAGGCTTCCTTATAAGCATCTCTGAAAATATCAAGCCTGTTTTCTATCAGATGTGGGGGCTTCAGGGAGAATGAGAAAACCCTTGGCCATTTCTGTACTGCTCCGGCGAATCTCATGACCTGTTTGATCTAGCTTATGGATTCGACCCTCCACATCTTGCAGTCAATACAGGGAAGGTTTACTGTGTGCTTTGGTTTTGTACTGGCCACGCAGTACATGGTACCTGTGCCTTGGGGTCCAGGCTACTTTCCAGGGATACAAGGACTACCACACTGACTCTTTACCCAGGTCTGCAGGTGCACAGTGGGCGGTGGGAGCCGGAAGGCCGGAAGTCTGGGCCTTCGTGCTGGGTTTATCTCCCTTTCTGCATCAAGACTTGAATCAGATCTTACTCAGTTCTGTGGGAAGGCATGCTGATTATTTAAAACAACCTCACCCGGAAGGATCATACGGGACTAACTTGACCTAGATTTTCCTAATCTCAGTCTCTTTCTCAATTCAAAGCACCCACTAGACCCAGTGAACAGCAGCTTTAGTGAAAAGAGGTGACCCCTGAGCTGCTGGAGCACCTCCGTCTTCTTCCAGAGAAGACATCGAGGTTCTTTTAATCAATCACCAATTTTATTTTCCCTCGTTCTTCTCATCCTACATTTGTAACTCTGCAGTAGGATGGAGAAGCTGATTGGCAGGCAAATCGTCCTCTTCTCCATTCTTTCACCATCCAGCAAAGCTCTCCTTCCTCCCCAACACGAATCTCTCAATGTTAGAATTCCCATAGGACGAGCATCTGGACACGAGTTCTGTCACCAGCTCTCAATGCTAAATGAGACACCCCCACGGGCTGCAAGCCCAGGGAGGGAGACCCTGTCGGGAAGCGTGGAGGAGAAAGCTCTGGAGAGAAGGAGTAAAACCAAAGGAACCCCCCCCATGTCACACCATGGAAGGAGGGGAGGGCTGAGGCTCAAAACCAAAGCTGGAAGTTTGCGTAATTACAATGAGTTTTGCCAAGCAAGATTGTGGTGCTTGTGACTTAAGCTGAGTGGAATGTTTTGTTACTGAAGACCTGGGGCAGAGAAAGAAATTGCTCCTAAAACGAATGAACGGTACGAAATAAATGAAGCTATCAGACGTTGGTTACCTGTGACAGGTTCGGCTCTGCAAATTCCTTCAGCAAAAATATTTGTTAACTTTGATGTAGGGTTTCCAAACTCCATTGCCTTACATTCCTCCATCTCTTTCCTACACAAGACCAATTATTATTCCACAGAAAATAGAATGTTTGGAACATACTTAGATGAATGTTCCACAAATGGCTAAGTGTTTTCTTTTTTGTGTGCCAGTACTGGGGCTTCAACTCAGAATCTCAGGCTCTCCTTGGCTTTCTAGTTGTTGTTATTGGCTTTGTTGTTGTTGTTCAAGATGGTTGCTGTACCTACTGGAGCCATCTCCACTTCCAGGTTTTTGCTGTAAGACTTTTCTGCCTGGGCTGGTTTTGGACCATGATGGTCAGATCTCAGCCCTGTAAAGTAGTAAGTATTACAGGCAGGAGCTGCCAGCCCTTGCCTTCAATAGTTTCTCTTTGATTAATACAAAAGGGATTAGCCTTTTGGTGTAAATAAAGCATAGACCTCCCCAAAGAGGTTCTCACATCTCTTTTACTGTAGCTTAGGTAGCACATTTATAGATATATACTTGCGTGTGTGTGTTTATATCATAGTGAATAACGCACTATTTCAGATATCAGTGGAAAAGTCACCCTAATTATCAAAATACTGATTTCAACTTTTGGGCTTGTGACACTTGATCAAAACATGTATTTGGATGTCTCATTTAAGAATTGTGATCAGTGTAGACAGAGAATACTGGAACCTGCTGCCAACAGGTGGTTTAATCTTCTCTTTTAGTTTAGACATTTTGCTCTTAACTCACTTATGTTCCCCAAAGTATTTTTTTTTGCTGCCTCGAATCAACATCCTTACTCAGTTTCTGTACCAGTAATGAACTAAGCATGTAATTTTTATGATGAAGTTGCATTTTTAAAGAGGAAAATGATGAGTTGCCGGAAATATCTTCAATTAAAGATCAGCTCCATGTTACTTCTCGTACATATTACTCACGTGGACCTCTCAGAGCCCTGCCATGTCAAATATCATTTGTAGACAGCAGCACCAGGGAGCTTTGGGATCCTAGTAGAAGTAAAGGTCTCTAGTTCCCTCTTGAGACCTGCTTCCTAGCCTGGAAGCTTTCTGCCCAGCAGAGTTTGGGGACACACCTCTAGACAGCATGGTGCATTTAGTGTAGGCTCACTGTTTAGACATAGACTTTGTGGCTTTCACCTGGGTCCCATCAAAGAGGAAACCATAAGAGCACGATTGACTTTAAACAGCCAGTGGGCTTGCAGGGGTGTGATTATGGGCAGTTCCCTTGCATGTCCACCCCTTATCCCACTTGACCTTCCCTTCCCCTCTCCTCTTCTCTCTCCTTCCCTTTCCTTCTCCCTCCCCCTTTCTTCTTCCCCTCTTCCTTCTTCCTTTTATTCTTCCTCATTGTCCTCTTCCCCCCTGCTTCCTCTTCCCCTCCCCATCTTATTTGTTCAGTAAATGCAGCTAGCTGGAGTACCACTAAGAATACTGAATTTTCTACATGAATCCTGATAAAATCATTATCACTGCTCCCTAAGTCACAATCCTCGCTTGGTGTTGGTAAGAGAGGCCCTGCGTTTGCAATCCGAACACTCGATCCTTCATTTTCCCACAACTTTGCAGGTGGGGTCTTTTCATTCCTAATCCCCTAAGATATTACAGCAGGGATGGGGGGGGGCCAGGGGGGGCAGGTCCCAGTGACTTTGGGGAAATGCATTAAAGCTTACAGCTGCCTGGCAGAGTGAAAGTCAAACTTCCCAGAAGCTTAGAATTAGAATCTGAGTCATCAGAAAGAGGTGAATTCTTTGCCTGAGCTTCTACCCTTCAAGAAGGTAGGGAGGCTTTTAATGATATCTAACCAAACGTTGAGCATGCAAGATTATTTTTAAAATTGGGATTTCTGAGTGAATGCCACCAAATTGAGGCTTCAGCAATATTACATCAACAATAAGCAGCTTCTATCTGAAATAATTCTCAAGAAGTTTCTTCTTTCGAAATATTAATGTTAACTCGCTCCTGGCCTGAGAAAATCTCTGTGACATTTTTTCCCCTTTTCTTTTTTCCTTTTTTTAAATTGGCTTTGAGGTTTAAGACTGTGGTAACATCACACAAATAGGTTAAGAAGAGTTTCATCAAGGTTCAGTTAAGGTGCAATGTGAGCAATCTAGCATTTTACTTTTATTATCTTTTTTTCATATGTTGGCACTGGGGATTGAACCCTGGGACCTGGGCACTGCCCCTGATCATTTTTTCTCAAGGATGGTGCTCTACCACCTAAGGCACAGCTCCACTTCAGGCTTTTTGGTAGTTAATTGGAGATAAGAGTCTTATGGTCTTTCTTGTCTAGGCTGGCTTTGAACTGTGATACTCAGGTTTCAGCTTCCTGAGTGGCTAGGATTCTAAGCCTGAGCCACTGGTTCCCAGGTCCTTCTCCTCCTCCTTCCCTCCTCCTCCTCTGCCTCATTATTATCATCATCATCATCATCGTCATCATTAAGTAGCTATTTAAAGGGATTTCAATTCCACATGTCAATGTGCAATACATCTTGATCAGTGTCACCTCTTCTACCAATCACCATCCCTCATTATTTCTAGCAGGATAGAAACCACCCATCCCTTCACATTGCAATTTACTATTTCTGAAAGAGAAGGATGAGACGCATATTGACAGTTCTGCTTTTGGAAATACGGGCTAGATATATTTTTTGCTTAATCTTCCCAGTAAGTGCAACTAAAAATCCTTGAATGTTATCTCTTAAAACTCGAGGAAAACTCTGAAATGTGAGGAACAAGGTGACAGGGGCCTCTGAACCCCCCAAATACAGTAAGTTCACTGAGCTTTCTTTCTGTTCCTTATGTCTGAAACTTGAAGCTGAAGAATCCAGAAATCTGGAAACATTAACAGACACAGACAGAAGACCCTCACAAAGGAATAGAAAGGTCCAGGCTGGAGAGACAAAAAGAAATGTCAGAAAATAAATACTTCCAGAGACCACAAACTGCGGTCCACACAGCTGCTGAACCTGAGGAGGGAGCCCAGACTTTTACTGTGACAATGAGCCCTGATGTCTGCTGGTGTGATAAGGGGGAAGCTGGGGCCTTCCTCCTCCCTCTTCCTAAGTGCAAGTCATCACGGGAAGTCACATGGGAATCTGAACTTCTCCATTCACACTTTCCCCTGAGAAAAGGAGGTACCATCTCCCTTTCCCGGTATGAATGGTCACACACACACACACACACACACACACACACACTCACACACTCACACACAGAGAGAGACAGAGACAGAGAGAGAGACAGAGACAGAGAGACAGAGACAGAGAGACAGACAGAGACAGAGACAGAGACAGACAGAGACAGAGAGACAGAGAGTCAGCAAAAGTACAAGTTTAAGTAAAAATCAAGGTCTCATGACATCATTCCCAGAGTACATAGGTTTTAGTAAAAAAAAAAGAAAGAAAGAAAGAAAGAAACTCACCATACCAAGAAACAGAAAGTTCTGATTGATGAGAGAGCGACAATCGATAGATTCCAACAGGGAGATGACAGCGATATTATAGTTATTATCTAATGTCATAAAAAATTTAAAGAGCCATCTCCCGAAATACTTTAATGAGAAATTAAGCACGTGCTTGAAACAAATGAAAAAGTGTCCTAGCAACAAAATGTGAAATCCTAGCAAAGAAAAGGAAGATATAGAGAAATACCCCAAAGGAGGTATTAGAAGTAAAAATGTAAAATACAATAAAGTTAAAAAAAATCACCAAAATGTGCCTCAATAGATGGAAGAGTCAGAGTAAAGTGTAAGTTATCTGGGAGTAGAACAAAGGAAGTTTCTCAGACTGAAGGGTATGGAGAGAATAGGCTAAAGAAACAAGCAAATAAACAAAACACCCAAGAGCATCAGAGACCTGTAACTCGATGTCCAGAGGCCTGACACAAGTGTCATGGGAATTCCAGAAAGAGAGGAGAAAGAGATTAGGGTGAAAACACACATACTTGAAGAATTAATTACTGATTACAAAAGCCTATGTATTTAAGAAGCTGAACAAACAAGAGAGACACAAAGAGTCTCACACCAAGGCATAGACAACCTTCTTTAAAGGCATCTTGAAAAGCATCAATTCAGGACAATGTACTGCAAAGAAAAGACCATTTTTTTTTTTTTGCCAGTCCTGAATTCAGGGCCTGAGCACTGTCCCTGGCTTCTTCCCGCTCAAGGCTAGCACTCTGCCACTTGAGCCACAGCGCTGCTTCTGGCCATTTTTCTGTATATGTGGTGCTGGGGAATTGAACCTAGGGCCTCGTGTATCCGAGGCAGGCACTCTTGCCACTAGGCTATCTCCCCAGCCCCAAGAAAAGACCATTTTGTTTATATTGAAGCCTAAATTGATTTTTAAAAAAATACTGGTGTGTCCACATAATAGAATATTATTCAACCTTTGAGGAGAATACTAGTGTGTCATTTTCTGGATAGAACTAGAGATCATGATTCTTTTTTTAAGATTTCACGTATGTTTCCTCTCACAAATGATAGTCAAGAATACTCAAGAAAAGGAAGCAAAAGTCATAAGAAGGGAAGAAATAAAACTTTTTGTATGTATGACATGTTTTTTTTTTGTGTGTGTGTGTGTGAATTGTGTGGCTTGAACTCAGGGCCTGGTGCTTTTCCTGAGCTCTTTTGTTCAAGTCTTGTGCACTACCACTTTGAGCCATGGCACCACTTACAGTTTTCTGGTGGTTAGTTGGAGATAAAAGTCTTATGAACTTTCCTGCCTGTGCTATCTTTGAACCACAGTCCTTAGATCTCAGCCTCCTGAGTAGACAGGATTACAGGCATGAGCTACCAGTACCCAGATACATGATTTTTTGCACCCAAATGTGTTTATTCCACTGGGAATGAATACATATCTCAAAGGGAACTCAATATGTTTTTAAAGATTAGCTTATTTTTAATTACTTGATTACACGAACACCAACATACCATTTATATGCATAATAATTCTACTATATCCATGTTATTGAAAAATCCAATTGATCTATAAAACAACTCCAGGAACTAGTGGAGCAGTTTGAAAAGGTCACACACATTAGCAATGAACATGTGAGCACTGAAACTTAAAAAAAAAACTTTTAAAATCATTACAAAAAATAAAAACAATGCTTAGGTATAAAGCTAAGAAAATATATACAGGACTTTGTTGCTATAAGCCACAACATTAAAAAAAAATCAAAGATCTACATAAATGTAGAAACAATTTTTCAGTGGATTTAAAGACTCAGCGTAGTAGAGAATTCAGCTTTTTGAAATCTGAAATATAGCTGTAATACAGTTACTATCAAGGTCCCACAAAAATATTTCATTAGCATAGGCCAGATTGTCCTAAAATGTATACAGAAGACAATTTTGGAGAAGAAAAATACGTAGAAATCAGTTTGCTCAATTACAAGAAGGCTTTATAAAGCTATACTAACAAAGACTGTGTTGTATTGTCAGAACTATAGGCCAACAGAATCATGGAACAAATTAATAAATCGGTAAAGTAGAGCCACACAAACATATCCAAATAGTTCCATCAAAGATGCAATAGTAAAACAGCAAAGAGCCTTTCCAGCTGGTGATTCTGAAGCGATGTGGAGAAGCGAGCCAGGGCAGAGCACCCAGCAACCAAACTAAGCTTCGATTCATCTCACATCTTGTACAGAATGTCATACAAAGTAGATTTATAGACTTAAAGGCAAAAGCTACAAAAATTAAGAAAAATTGAATAAAAAAACCTTTGAGATCAAAGAGTAGGCCAAGAGTTATTAAACTTGATATCCCAAGCCACAATTTATAAGAGGTAAAATTGACCAATGGGATTTAAAAAAAAAAAATCAAAATGGCAAGGTTTTGCTTTGTTAAGAGCATGCCGTTGAAAGGATGGAAAGCGTGCTATGGATGGGGAAGAAACATAGAAACCACCTATCTGACAAAGAACAGGATATAAACTATCCAAAGACTCTCAAAACTTCATGGGAAACAAACAAAACACCCGGTGAGAAAACGTCTGCTGTGGCTCACTTCTACAGTCTTAGCTACTTGGGAGCCAGAGATCATGAAGAGTACAGTTTGAGTCTAGCCCAGGCAAAATGTTCGTGAGATTCCCCTCAACCCCCAATACAGACTTCTGGCTGTGGTAGTGTGTGCTTGTCATCCTGGCTACATGGGAAGTGTCAACAGGCCATCCACACCAGCTCCAGCATCCAGTCGAGATGAGATGAATAGGGATGGATATACGGCTCCAGAGCAAAAGCAGTAAGGGGTGAGGCACTGGCCCGGGTAGAAGATCACCTGCCTAGCAATCACGACACCCTCAGTTTTAAACACGAGCACCACCACCAATAAAGAAAAAGAGGTTGGGTGGGTAATGGGATGAACAGATATTATTTTACCAAGATGTAAGATAAACAGATGGCAAGGAATCATGGGACAAGATATTCAGCATCATTATTCCCCAGGGGAAATACAAATCAAAACCACAGCGAAGTGCACACCTGTGGAAATGGGGGAAATAAGATATTTCCAGAACTCACCTGCTACTCTGCGATACCATGAAATGTCATTAGGTGTAAAAGAACCACAACCCAGATTAAAGCACAGAGCAACACAAACAGAAAGCAGATGGTTATTCCCACAGGCTGCCAACGATGCAGAAAGCCGGATAGTGCATCCATTCCTTAGTGAAATGTAAAACAGTACAAGTACTCTAGAAAAATAACTGTTATTAAAAACTCTTACCCACTAATAACTGCATTTCTGGTCATGAAAACTTACATCCCCGCAAAATCCTCTGTACCAATTATTCATAATAGCCCCCACACTACAAGGGATGTTCTTCAGTGAGTGAAGGAGTAGATCAGCTGCAGGACATTTCTGTCATCGAATACTACCCAACAAGAAAAAGAAAACCTGTGTGATTACATTAAAATAACACTCGGGAAATGAGAAAATGGCAGAGATGAGCAGCCACCATCTTAATGATGTGACTGTTATTGCTTCACAAGGTGTTACCACTGCAGAGACTTGTGGAAAGGGAACGTTAGCGTTGACTTCCTTTTCATTTTGCAATTAATTAATTGATGACTTTTAATGGGTTACATCATGCCTTTTTTTTTTTTTTTAAATTGTTGTTGTTTTTTAGAGATAGGCTTATCTCTAACCCCCAATCTCCAAATTTTTGCATCCTGAGTACCTGGGATGACGGGTTTGAGCTACTGTGCCCAATCCTCTAATTTAATTAATTTAAAGTTTATTTTATTGTTACTGTTATTATTATTTTTTTGCAGTACTGAGGATTGAACTCGGTATCTCCCGCTGTTAAGGCAAGTACTGTGCGCCACCTGAAGCACACCGTCCAGCCCATTTGAGGTCGGTTACTTTTGAGGTAGAGCCTCACTTTATGCCAGAGCCTGCCTGAGGTGCCATCTTTCTTCCCGGCTTTCTCCTGCAGCTGGGAGGATGGAAACGCATCACTGTACCCCACCACTGTGCGTCCCTTAGAGCTGGGACACCAGCTTCCTATGGCAAAGACCCGGAGGTGACAGGGAGGTTTACAGGGAGGTGAGACTTGAACACACAGGACCTTAGTCAGTGCTCCCTGTGGGTAAGACTGGATCACACTGTACCTTAGTCAGGCCCCACTGCGGGGGTGGGGGAGTGGGGGAGGGAAAGTCCCTTGGGCACTGAGTGGTTTTGCTCCTGAGTTTGGGTGAACAGCAGAGGAAAGATCCAGCTCTGAATGGAGGCAGATCCCTTTTACGTTTCTTGCAACTCTGACACCCCATAATAATCAAAGGGGGACTGGCGTTTTACAAGGCAGACAGAGGAGGTGAGAACCGATGAATTAAGAACCTGGAAAAGGCATCTTGCACATTCTAAGCAGGTATATAAATACACCAGGCACTGGAGGACCAAAGCAGCCTTATCTTTAAAAAAAGAAGAAAGAAAAAAAAAAAGCAGCCACAGGAAGCAAAGGAGGCAGGTGTTTGTCTCCCTCCTTCCTCGTCAGTTCCTATTTTTGAAGCATCGCATCCTCGAGTGTCAGTCGATTATATCTGCTCATTTGTGTGTTTTTTTTTTTTTTTTGACAAAATAATCTCGGGAAGGAGGATGGGACGTTTTCATGCCACTTCCTTTTGGCAGGAGAGCACAAGAGCAGGCAATGCGATGGCATTTCATTTGAGGGAAACCTTATGTACAGGAGCAGACAAGGGCTAGCAAACGTCTTCAGAAGGGGATAAATCCACTTGCGCCCCCCCCCCCCCCATTTATGTATAGCTTCAGTTTAGCCACAGCTTCTTGAACCCAGGACCTCCTGTCTCTGGATTGCCTATGTCAGCACCAACCAGGTTGTCTCCTCTGGCTGGGTCTGGGCATTACAAGTCCTTGTGTTAGCCTGGGGACCCTTGGGGCCCGTACCCTTACATTCCTGATAGCTATCCCTCTTCCACCCTCATTGTTAATTTATACCCTGGCTGGGTCCTTCTTGACTGGTGGTGTTGATCTCAGGGGAAAAAAAAATGTCTTTGGAGAGTCAATATCTGATTAGTGTATCAACTATGTAGATTCAGTAAGCTAGAGAATCTATCTGAGGCTCCATTTTCCACAGCGACAAACGAGGTCAAGTGTGATGTCTAGGTTAAATGTTGAGGAAATGAATGTTCCCAGGCATCTGGCACAATGGCTGGATGCAAGTATCCAGGCATTCTGCTTTGGGTGATGACTGCTTTTATCTGTTGCCTGGTCTGCATGCAATGGTGCCTTTTCCAGAGGCTTCCCGCCTTACTCCTCTATCCTGAGCATCTGCCTTGTGTCCGGGCCATGCTGCCTACTTCCTCTTGCTGGCTAGGATGGCTGCTAGCTCTTTGCCTGGGCCTTTTTGCTTATTCAATTTTCCAGGGATGCTCTCTGCACTTTTCAGCTGCCGAGCTTGAGCTAGAAACTTACAGAGAGTGGGTAGAGCTCTCCCTGGCCACAGAGAGCTGCCATTCCTTCACATCCACTATCTGCAGGACAATGAGGGTCTAAGATATGGATTGCTGGGGTGACTCCCTACAGTGTATCTATCAAATAGTTGACAGTGTTCTAAACCATTACATAACACTCCCTGTGCGTCCCCTTTATTTATTTACTTATTTAGTGAGGAGTGGCAATGAGGGAAGGAGACAAATAGCTTCTCAAAAAGAACATCCAAGTGCTAGGATTCCCATGGCTTTTATTGTCATTGTCTCATTTTCTCCCCCAAAGAGACCCATAAAGAGACATCATTCACCTAGCTCTGTAATGGAGTTAAATTACAGTCAGAGAGATTAAAAAAACTGGCTTCCAAACCCAACATTTGCAAAGCCTGCACTTGGGTTGCCTGACACCAAACTATGAGCATTTGGCTCCATGCGAAGCTCTAGCAATAATCTTAGAGAATTTCACAATTCTGCTTGTGGGTCCAAATGTATTACCTCACCAATCTTTACAGTAAACCTGTGACTTTAAAATAAATCTGATGGTACTTTACCGACAAGTGGAAGAATCTTGGAATTACCTAGTCCATGCCTTCCCTTGTCTTGGCTAGAGAATTCAGGTCCCTTTTCAAACCATCAGATCTGTTGACAATTTGTCATTTTGTAGTTGCTGGAAGTGTAACAAAAGCAACATTTAATGGACTTACCATTGGAGGCAGGCACCACACTCTAGTAAGGACTAAATGACTTAGAACAGCTTTCACCAGGCGTCTTCTTTGTCCTGTCCCAAGTTCCAGTTGCAAGAATCAAAGGAAGCAGCAGGTTTTCTTCACTATCCAAGGCTATCATGGCTCGATGAGAAACCCATCCTTCTGAAGGCTACCTTATGAGACTCCAGGACTCCGTAGGTCTACTTGATGAGCACAGGGGCCAAGGAGAAACCAAGTCAGGTGGAAGTCCTTGCGTGCTACTTGTGGACTCTAGAAGCCTGCAGTCCTCTGGCTCCAAGACTCAGCAGATGAACAGAGCCCAGGTGGGGCCATGAGTTCCACTCACAGCTGCTGTTGATAGCAAACATTGCTGCATATCCGCTCTTTTTTGTCTATGGAAACGAATCCCTAAGCTCAGAGCACTCAAGTCCTACCCACCCTCCACTATTGGAGCGAAGGTGACCCACATGCCAGATCTTTTCTTTATCTGTAGACATTCTGGAAACAATCTGGAACTAATGTCTTACTGGGTACATTGCAAATCTCTCTCCCAGCAAGAGGTTTCCCTTCTTACACTTCACAGGAAGTTTTGATGAACAGGTCATGTCTCATTTACTATTGACCGGTGGAGGCCCAGAGCATCATTTTACAAAGCATCTTGAGATTGTGAACTGAGTCAGCAGGAAAGAGCACCGTGGTTTATTTGAGATGGCTGACAATCACTAGGGCCTCTAGGACCATCAATTTATAGCTCTGGAACAAGATACCTAAATGAAAAATGATTTCAACTCCTATTTCTACCGATGAGCCCATTAGATAGAACTCCAAGGTCAAACTCATGACTTGATAAAAGTTGAAAGGAGCAGAGATAATAGGCTATTGATAGATGTTAATGATATATACATTATCTCTCATGGACATGGGCAAATTTTATCTTCCTTGGGGAGATGAATTAAGCTCTGGATTTCTAGGAGGTAGAAAAATGATGTATAATTCTGCAATCATTCAGGATCAGTGTAGCTTTTATGTCTTTAACCAACAGCAATAGGAAATAAAGGACATGAAGGAATGTTAGGAAGTGATGAGTGTCTGTTACCTTGATACTATGGTGAGTGTTTGCGTACCTGCAAAACTGCCAACATGTAACCATCAAACCTGTGTACACTGTTGCACATTAATGACAGGCCAGTAAACATATTTAATCAACAAGAGCATCAAATATCCAGACACCAAGAAATGGCCAATATCAAGAAAAAAAATAACAAATGCTGGTGTAGCTATGACCATGTTGGTAGGAATATAAGCTCGTTCAACCACTCTGGAGAGCAGCATGGAGGTTCCTCAAAAATCTAAACAGAACTAACCCTTGACCCATCAATTCCACCCCCTGAGCATTTATCCAGTAGAACATAAACAAGGCCACACTAAAGGTACTTAGTACAATTATGTTCACCACAGCCTTATTTATCATAGCTAAAAGATGGACTCAGCCCAGATGCCCCTAAGTAGACAAATAGATCAATAAAATGAGGTATATAGACACAACAGGATTCTCCTCACCCATCAGAAAGAATGATACTGTACTATTCATAAGGAAATGGAAAGACTTGGAAAAAATTACCCTAGTTGAAGTAAGCCAGACCCAGAGAAACAAGTTGCATGGTTTTCTTCATTAGCAGTAGCTGGAATGCACCTATCAATCTATAGGTAAACACACTGGGTGGTGGGCGAGGAGTTAACAGATGAATTAACTGAAGTGCAGTAGATGCTAAGGAGAGCTCAAATAGTGCAATTCTTAAAAAAAAAAAAAAAAGACTACACGGGAGCCCAACAAAGCAAGTACTTTGAAATGAGTCCTGAATGTCAGCAGATCAGTATCCCACTACCTGGACAACTCCGAAACCGAGCTAAAAATCACGTCCAGGCCTTTTGTGTGCGAGAGACCTCAAATGAAGCTTCCGAGAGAGCTGAAGCCGTCCCCAGCCTGGCAGTCAGGATTGAGGATTGAGGATGGGACCTGAAGCTCTGCTCGCCTGCTACAGCGAAGAGGTTTGGGATTGACCCAGGAAGGAAGAATTTAGGGAGATTTGAACTACATTCTGGGTCTCACTGTTTGGACAATCTATGAGCCAACCCAAGTTTTGGATTTTAACTGCCGGACACCTCAGTCTAATGCCTCAGTTTTCCTTAGGAAAAGTCCAGGTATCGTTGCCCAGAAGGGACAACTGTGTCAGCCCTTAGGACTGCCTGAGGACCTGATCCATTGTCTGTGAAACCAAGACAAGGACGCCAACTTCATGGAGTTATTAGGAAGCTTCCTTGGGAGTCTTGGCCAAGCTTTGTGCTGGGCTCTCAATGCCACGGTTGCCAGGGCAATGGTGATGGTGATTATGATGTGCGCTGACCAGGAATTCCCTGTGAGTCATTCCTGGTTCACCTCCTTCCTAGCCCTACTTGCTGCAGAGGCAAGAGGGCCGTGTGTGGGATTGTGAAGACCCCAGGCCACGTGCAAATGGAGAGTGCAAAGGCGCTCGCCACTAATCCAACTACTGAAAGAGGCAGAGTCAGCTGAGAAGGTTTTAATTTCAAACTTTGAACAGCTTCTTTGTGGCTTTGGGAGAAAGATAATTGTATGATGGCCACGCAGAGATAGAATGCAAATGCAAAGTACGAGGAAATACGGGACAGACTTGAAAGACCACGAAGTCACCAACAGGATTAGTTCTCCCATCATAAAGCACCTGTATCTGCTAGGTGAATTGAAAAACTCCCTTTTGCCCTTCTCCTGGGGTTTTTCGTTTTTTGTTTTGTTTTTTTTTTTGGCCAGTCCTGGGCCTTGGACTCAGGGCCTGAGCACTGTTCCTGGCTTCTTCCCGCTCAAGGCTAGCACTCTGCCACTTGAGCCACAGCGCCGCTTCTGGCCGTTTTCTGTATATGTGGTGCTGGGGAATCGAACCTAGGGCCTCGTGTATCCGAGGCAGGCACTCTTGCCACTAGGCTATATCCCCAGCCCCTCTCCTGGGGTTTTTCATTGTTTCTCCTTATCGTCTCTATAGAGGTCTTTAACATTTCACATATTGGCATTTTCTTGTATTTTTTTGTTTATCTATCTTTCCCAGATGATATAATCGTTGTGAGGTGAGGGATATGCATGTATTTTCCTGTTATTTTCTGGCACCAAGTACATAATGAAGACCTCTTTGTGAAAAGAATAAAAGTTGACTGTAATGAAACCTCTCAGATATAGGATTTACAAACAGTCCTGAGAGGAGGAACATGAAGACTGGGTTCCTTAGAAAAGAGGGTGAACAGAAAAATCAAGGCAAAGCTGTGTAAAGCAAGGAGAAAATGGTGCTGCCTCATCATTAATATTTGTTGGGTACACAGAATACCTTCTAATCACAGTTCCCAGAGAGAAGGGAGCCTTCCAGAAAGACAGAGACTGCTGTAAGCTGAGTTCTGGAGCCATTGTTTTTAAAACTACTTTTGGGTAGGAGCCTGAATGAAAGGAAATAATTTTGCGCAATTAGAATGTGTTTTCCCTTTATGTCTTATCTGCTTCCTTCAGAAGCTATTTTTGGTAAGTCTGCATTAACCTTCTAACAAAATGCCAATTAAAGCAACTTTTAATAGGCTGTGTTTAGAAGACTGAATCCAAAGAGGAAAGTGTGTTAGATTAGCACGTCAATGCAGAAGCAAGACTCTTACTCCTAGTTGGATAATAACTAAAATTCTCAGTGGTTTTCACCTGGGTAGTAAGATATTAAATGGAGGAGCAAACTCCCCAAATGGTGGTAAATTGTAGATGCATTTTGTGCTGGGCTGATTTCTTTTGTTTCCTTATATACTTTTCATTTTGCTATGAAACCTGCTCATTAGATAGTGTCAGCTGACATCCCAGCATTCATGTTTATCATACAAACCAACCACACACTCACGCCTGTGTTGATATTCTGAAAGAATGACATCAGCTTTTGATCGTTTCTGGGAAAAGGAATTAAGCTGTTTGCAGTATTTACCTTTGGAGTGCAGGTGCTTTGGGTGGAGTTCCTGTTTTGCATTCGTGACTTGTTGAGAACCTCCATGTGGGATCAAACGAATATTTAATTTGGTCTTCCACACACCTCTCCAGACCAACCAGATTTCAACTCCTGCCTTATAAGGTCCTGATACAATCTTTTTTTGCTACATCCCCTCCCCTCTCCTTTGACTCTTTGATTGCTATCTATCTACAAGCATCTATTCAGATATCACCCTCCACACCCTAAAGCTCTGTGTGCTAGGGCTCTTCATGATTTATATCTCTTAAGCTGTCAGTGCAGCCATCACTAACCAGTCAGTATCCTGAAGCAACTTGAGTACAACCAGTAATAATTGGTTATATTATGTATATCCTACTAAAATAGAGAAAGACGTGTGAAAAGTGACCAACCTACCACTGTAAATAAATTAGAATTAGGATAAGGGAGTACTGTGGTTTGAATATGAAATGTCTCATGCATTGGATGCTTCATCTCCAACTCCTGCTATTTAGTAGGAGGAGCCTTAGCTGGAGGAAGTAGAGCACTGAGGCTGCGTCTTTGATGGTCATGTCTGGCCTCTGGTCCTCTGGATCATGACAGCCATGAGGGAAAGAGACTCCTTTACCACATGCTCCGGTGTAACATTCTGCCCTGCCTTTGGCCCAAAGTAATGGGACTAGATGACCATGCGCTGAACCACCTGAGATCAGAGGCCAAAACAAAGCTCCCATTCCATTTAAGTGGATCAGTCAGACATTTTGGTCATAGCCATGCAATGACTCATCCAAAGAGAAAAGAGAGGCAGATGCTTGTGTACATAGTTCGTAGATATAGATGATAGCAATTTGGATTCTTTTATACTAGTTCAAGAGAAACCTAGGTCAATTGGGCAAACATTCAAAAGGGCACGTTTACTGAACTCAACAGTAACAATTTTATCACTTCCAAAACTAATCAATACAAAATGAACATTATTTAGAAATTTCTAAAGAATGAAGAGTCATACAGGATGAAAATGTGATGAGAGAAGACAGCAACTTTCGCCTTGCCTCCTTCCAATCACCATCTCTAGTATCTGCCAATAAGTTTATCTATCTATCCATCCATCCATTCATCATCCTTTCCATATCTCTGATAAGCTCTGATAAGCCATCTTCAGTGTTTATGTGGTCCAGTCACTGTACCGAGATGGTTGCACTACTGGGAATCACTCCCAGTCATATTAGGGCCATTTCCTTGCTTTGATGTATCCTGCTAAATGAAATCACACTGATGAGTAAAATGTGTTTCTATGAGAAGGTTCCCTATTGGTGGTTTACAAACACGGCTCTGATCTTTTGCTCCTCTGTCTACTTCTTGGGAGAGGCCTGAGGAATTCCCATTTGAGGGAAATAACCCACGAGATGCTCACAGGCTTCCAAGCAAGTAAGAAATCCTGTTTTCTCTAAGAGTGGGATGTTTTTGATGGGGGAAAGGGAGCAAGATGGAAAATGCGGTTCCCATTTTCTTGGTAGCTGTGTTGGTAATCAGATAAAGAATTCAGAGCTGAGGAATGGATTGTTGGGTAGAGTTGATTCTTAATTTGTGTGCTGCCTTTTCTTCTATATTTCTCAATCTGCAAACAGAGATATCCAGTCTAGGTGCTACAGTGACATTACTGTGCATACTTCCTACAATTTGTAGGAGTTGCCAGATTTTTTCCCCCCCCACAAAACCTAAGTTAAACTACCTAGCTATATTTATACTACTATATGGTGATATTTAAGAACAGAATAACCTGGGCTTGGTTGCTCAAGCCTGTAATCCTAGATGTTTGGGAGGTAGAAATCAGGGAATTATGGTTTGAGGCCAGCCTGGGCAAAAATAATACTGGAGACTCCATTTCAATCAATGGCTAGGTGCAGTGCTACATGCCTGTCAAACCCAGTGACACAGCAAGCACGAATAAGAGGATTGCAGGCCAGGCTGGTCCCTAACATAAAGTAAGACTATGTCTTTAAAATAGCTGATGGACAGAAGAGCTGGAGGCATGGCTCAAGTATCAGAGTGCCTGCCTAGCAAGCAGAACACCTTGAGTTCAATCCTTAGAATATCTAGCACTACCCTAACAAACAAACAGGAATATAAGACATTAATTATATCACTGCTAGGCTTCAAACCCTTTATAATTATAACCATGCTTAAGTTGTTCATCCTGGTGCATTCTGATTCTGGGTCTCATGTCTGTGGAATCAAGATGTACCTGCTTGAGTTCTGACTGAGACTCAGTGAGATAATTCAGAAAGCACATGTGGGACCACCTAACATATACAGAAGGCCCGGAAGTCTCCAGGTAGCATGAAAATAAATTTGTAATGTCAGAATCAGTGGTAGTGGGGTCTGTGAAAACTTGCCCTTTCAGGCCTCCTGCATTTCATCGGGTCAAATATCCTATGAGAATTCTGGAAAATCACCACTGTTGTGGAACAAGAGGGCAATGAAGACAGGAGGCAGGCACACTCTATGTCTCCTTTGATGGCATTCTCCACTCCCACCTTTTCATCACCATAGGGTCAGAGTCTGAACAACATGCTGGACATTGCCAATCTCCTTTCCTCAGCTTCAGTTCCTACTGCTTCTCTATGGGAACATCCATGCCAAGAAGATCTTGCTAGGATGGAAGACCAGTGTGTCATCCTTGTGTGCCGCAGGTCATGCGGGAAGCCTGAGAAAAGCCTTGAGCACAACTTGCAAGGGTCCTTATGACCCTACAGAGCCTGACCTTGGGGATGGACGATGCCTCAGCATCATCCTCTGTCCTCTTCTTCCTTCCACTCTATCTATCTGGGCCTAATGACTTTCCCAGCTCTCCACAAGAATGCTTTATCTCAGGACTTAGGGGGTTTGGGTTCTCTCTTCTTGAAAATGTCTCCGGCTCAGGTTTCTACCTGTTTGGTTCCGTGGATATATTCTGGGTTCGGATGACCTGGGATGAACTCTTTCTCAGTCATCATAGTTGGTTGACCTTCTACAAGTTGCTTTGGCCATTCCTGGGCTAACCTCTCACCATCTTCCATGTGAATTTGCTGTGTGAAAGGAATTACCCTCACCGAAGTACCATGCATAGCACAGTTAAGTGCTTGGTTGACATTTGTGCTTGTTTTGTCACCTAAGTCGTGTCTGTCTCTGGCCAGATCTACAGCTTTGTTCTTTGTATGCCCCCCTAACATCTGGCAGAGCCTTCTACACAGCAGGTGCTCAATAACTCTGTTGACTTTTGATAAAATTATTTCCCCAAAGAAATGTCAGAATAAATGCCTGGGAAAAAATATGCCAAAGCAGTTATGTTTATAAAGCTGTTTGGGGACTAAGCAAGGCTAAAGGAAACATCTCCAAAGGAGATCCCTTGCACTCTTATTTGAAAAACCGTCGTTGAGTGTGTAAGGTGTAGCCATTGATTATGGTCAGGGTGATCTACAGAAGGTCCCTCTCTGTGAGAAGGTTGTGTCAACTGCTTGACCACCTGCGTTGTGAAATGTTCAAGGTTAACAATAGTAAACCTGTGCCCTTCCAGGAAGGAGCAACCTTACCCCCACCCCCATGAGTAATTGTATCTGCCTGCATTGTGTGGGGACCCGCCAAATTCAAGCGCTCATTCTACTAAAATGATAGGTTAGTTCAAACAGATACTATGTGGCAGGTTGTAACTCCATTGGCCACCTGCGTGTGGCCTGGCGTGACTATGCGGTTTCTCTATAAGTGTTGTCACTTCATTGGCCACCTGCGTGTGGCCAGGCTTGACCATGTGGCATTTGCCTTCATCAACCCCAACTGGAGGGCCGCTTGGCGTCACAGTGTCAGCTCCTGAGTCTGCACTGTGTCCCTGCCCGGTCAGTTTGCTTTTTGTTTCTCCAATAATTCCATCTTTTTGCTTGAGACTGTCTCTGAGTGGTAGACTCTTGGAGGGACATGCAATCTCCTCCCTTGAATCCTGTAACAAGGGCTGTGTGGATGAATGGAAAAGGCTAATGGGGGGGGCAGTATGTGACCCGGTGGCTATAGCCATGTGAGAAGGGCTGGCGACTGGCATGGGCAGGGTTCCTGCCTCTCCTCAGTCAGTTACAGATGGGGAGGACCGCTCCTTCCTTCTTCAAGACGACTCCAGAGGACCACAGTCCTGCCTGCGTGTGCCACACTGGTGATTCTGAAAAGGAGAACCGTGTTACAATTGCAGCAGTGGTTGGGGAAGAATATTCAGAAATGGAGTAAAACAAGGAGCACAGGTAGAACGCAAATAGTTTTCTACAAGCTTCAGTGTTACCAGAAAGAAAAAAAAAAGTTTCCCAAGAAAAGCAGTGAAGACCAGGGCAGGGGCTGGTGTGTGTTCTATCATGTTAATTATGGTGTATGTTAAAAGGGTGTGAGGAATGTGTAACTCTGCAGGGGGTCTGGCAGGACCACGCCCAGTAGCACCTGTTCTGATGATCTCCAGCTCCTTGTCACCACGTTTAGTCCATATGCTATTCAGGTTTCAGATTTAAGATAATTTTCTGATTCATGCAGTCATACAAATGTCATTCTCACCAACACTCTCAGGAGATCAAAGATAATGTAGATTATTTCTTTATGATTTAAACTATTTTACCCTTAAATTCTTGTTTTGGACTATTGGAAGATTTAATGGGTATAAGACCAATATATAAAAATCTATTATTGTATTTCTATACACCAGCAATGAGCTACCTGAAAATTAAAGTAAAGAAACAATTCCATTTACCATAGCATTAAAGCTAATAAAATATTTAGGACTGGGCATAATGAATGTATTGAAAGAAGTTAAAGTAGAATCTAAATAGAGATACACCACCTCTTGTTCACTCATAAGAAACTTAATATTGGTTAGATGCAATACAGCCCCAGAAAAATGCGATTCAACCACAATTCCGGCTTTTTTTTTTTAAAGAAATGGACACATTTGTCTACATAGAGAAGCAAAGGATTCTGTTTAGTGAAGTAATCCTGGAAAGAGCTAAAATGTTCATATTTCAATTTCAAAACTAATTACAAATCTTCAGTAATCAAGATAATGTCAGGCTGACATATTAATGGAAATACAGAACATGGAACAGAAACAAGTACAAAAGTAGACTTGTATATTTAGTATAAAAATAAAACCTTCAAAAGACATTAGGCAAGAATATGAACAAGCCATAAAATGTGCAAATATACTTGCAAGTTATGGTGTCAACTAAGGGATTTGTTTCTAGAATAATAAAAAGGTAAGTAACTCAATAAAATGGGAAAATGATCTGAATAGATATTTTACCTAAGAAATAGATCATATTCTTCCTGGGAAGATAAGATACTTGCCAATAGGAGTGTGGGAATAAGACTCAGCATCAATAGTCACTAGGGGAGTGCATATCAAAGTCATGGTCATGCCCATTGGGCTGGCTAAAATTTAAACTAAAGGATGATCATGAATGTGGAGAAAATGTTAGAACCACACTGTGACCCAGAAACACCACTTCTGGTGTTACAAAGCATATTTTCCCACAACTATCAGTACAAATGTGTCTAAGACAACAGCTTTCATCATAGTCAAAGAGAGAAATGGCCTAGATATCCATCAACTGATAATGAGATAAACAAGTTGTGATAGTTCCATAAATGAAGCATTTTTGAGAATGAAACACCGGTGCATGAACTTTGAAATCAGCATGCTAAGAGAAGGCACCTGTCATCACAGATTACATGTGTGATTCCATGGACATGCAATGTCCTGAATCAGCAAGTCTGGTGACAGAGTAGACTGTGGGCTATTAAGAAGATGTCGGTGTAGAAAAGTGGAGAGAGCTAATTACTAAAGAAGGTTGTAAGGGGTGATGAAAATGTTCTACTATATGATAATGGGTCTGAGCCCACTTGGAGTCACTGGATTGGGTTCTTGAAAGGGCAAAGCTTATGTTACATGAGTTATATCTCAACAAAGCTGCTATGGAGAAACACTGCAATGGCAAATTTGAAAAGAACAACAGAAATCATGTTCCACAAAATAGAAATATGAGAATCCTGCCTGTGTTAGCTTCTCTCTAAAGACCAAGAATCACTATTAACCCCTTTTCTTGAGGACTCGACATGTTAGGAAACACAAAAAGCTACTACTATGACTATATTGTTTCATATTACAATCTATTTTGTTATTTTATAAGCTAGGAACAGAGTGCTTTATACTACTAAGCATTTAGTACCCATGTCATAAATTGGCTCTGAGGTTTATAATTTGTTCCATTTTTCAGAAACAAAATTCAGACTCAGAATATAGCAACAATAACAACAAAAACTCTTAAAAGTCAAAAAAGAACTAAAGTATGCCTGAACTCACAACTCACATTTAATTCATTTCCCATATCAGCCTACAGCCTAATTCTAAACCCAAATCTGTCTCTCTGTAATTGCTAATTCTTATTTTCTTTGTTAGTTGCATGTCACCATGTAAGCATAATTCCTTTCCACTTAACAGCACTTCACTTACTTGAAGATATTTTCATGCTCCAGTCGGCCTTCTCTTCTCAATTTCTGTCACTTTTACCTTGGGTTTTTCAGTTACAATCTTGAGCTCTTTGCTACGTCTGTGGTTAAAGTACAGAGTCCAGAAGCCAAAGAATATGATGCAATTATTTCAGCCTCACTGCCAGTGGCATATTAAAAGTAAGTGTTTACTTCTCTCAACTGAGCATTAAAGTTAGTCAACATTTTTTTTTCTTCACATTTTAAAACTGAGAGAGAAAATTGAGCTCAGATAACTCAAGATCTTGTCTGAGATTACACAGCCGTAGAACAGCAGACCTAGGACTTAAAAACCAGAAAGTGTTTTATTTTTGCTATGGACCCGAATTCATTAGTTAGAGTAGAAGTACCCAATTTCCCCAACGTCATAGACAAACAAGAATTGATTATATTAGCCGGAAGGATTCCAATAAAGAACTACAATTCTCCCAGCAGCTGGAAGTGATAAATCTTAGGATGGAAGTTAGTTGGAGGCCAGGCTTATTTGTCGTGATTACAAGTCCTTAAAATTTCAGAAAGGGTCTTTGTTTGCTGAGCTGGCTATTTTGTGGTGAAAGGGGAAAAACAAGCGCTTTATTCAGTTTAACTTTATTTCACTGTGTTTCTTCACCACGGTGAGGTAGTGTCTGAGTGGAGACATTCCTTCACTTCGAATTCCTGCCCCCCCATCCAGTGCATTTTCCCACGATGCCTTTTAACTGCGGTATTAAAAGCAACAACAACACCACAAAACTTGGCCGCTACTTTGATCGGAGCATAAAATTTGCCTTTTATTCTGGAAGAGTTTTTTTTTTCCTTCCCTGAATTTTCTGAAGTCATTCCAGCTCTCTGACCTTGTGTAACAAGCCTGGGAGGAAGCACAGCCTGATAGCTAGCATCAGTCTCGTACCCAGGAGTGCTAGCAGCCCTTCCCGCCACCCCCTTTTATTATATGGAGGCCTCGGCCAGTAAAAGCATAAAGCTTGCTTTCTGTTCATGGCGGGCATTGGTAAGGGAGCTGCCCGAAGCCAGGCTGCCACCAAGACTGTCAATCAGCCAAGCTGAATCAGTCAATCTGAAAATATTGTCCAAATACATTGGTTGAGAGCTATTCAACCTAGAGCCCCAATGACGTTTGGTAATAACTAATCTTTTTTTTTTTTTTTTGGCCAGTCCTGGGCCTTGGACTCAGGGCCTGAGCACTGTCCCTGGCTTCTTCCCGCTCAAGGCTAGCACTCTGCCACTTGAGCCACAGCGCCGCTTCTGGCCATTTTCTGTATATGTGGTGCTGGGGAATCGAACCTAGGGCCTCGTGTATCCGAGGCAGGCACTCTTGCCACTAGGCTATATCTCCAGCCCACTAATCTTAACTAATGTATATGTGTATATTATTTTGTAGGTGAAAAGCTCAAATACTTCTTAGTAGACCCAGACCTATGTCATCTCCATCATTTTCTATTCTGTCTCACCCTACACGAAACACTTTCTTCCATGATTCAGACTATAGAGTTAAAGAAAGTTTATGCTTTATGACGGATTTTCTCCTTGCCCCACCTCCTTTTTCTAAGGTCTTTCACAAGGACTCCACTTTGTCATGAAAGCATGAAATCATCTATGATTCTAGCTATGACAAATTGTGCTGCGATGAACATTGTTGTGTTGGTGTCTTTAGTGTGTTCTTGTTTGTGGTCTTTTGGTAATTACTTTCAACATGCGATGTGAAACCGTAGTTTCTATTATTGATGATCCTCTTGTGTCCCCTTCCTGCGGTTGTATCTGCACTATCTCTGTATCTTATCTGAGTACATTGGAAACCATGTATACTGGTATTAGAACTAGGGAACTGAAAGGGAATACCAAAATAGAAAGACACAGGGTAAAAAAGACAAATGATTACAAAAGCAATACTTGCAAAGCTGTTTAGGGTAAATCTACTGAGCAACTCATGGGGGGAAAGGGAAAGGGAGAGGGGGGAGGGGGGAATGAGGAAGGAGGTAACAAACAGTATAAGAAATGTATCCAATGCCTAACGTATGAAACTGTAACCTCTCTGTACATCAGTTTGACAGTAAAAAAAAAAAAAAGATCATCTATGATCGTAGGTGTACAGATAAGACTGGCTGTGTTCCAATAAACTTTATTTACAAACCTAGGCTTCAGGCTCCTGGACTTGCCTTGTGAGCCTCCCCTTAGAATGATGTCTTTGAACTTTGAATGGACATCTTTCCTCCTTTCTAGTGTCTCCTCTTGCTCTCTTTGCTATCATTGACTGCTTTTTTTTTTTGGCCAGTCCTGGGCCTTGGACTCAGGGCCTGAGCACTGTCCCTGGCTTCTTCCCGCTCAAGGCTAGCACTCTGCCACTTGAGCCACAGCGCCGCTTCTGGCCATTTTCTGTATATGTGGTGCTGGGGAATCGAACCTAGGGCCTCGTGTATCCGAGGCAGGCACTCTTGCCACTAGGCTATATCCCCAGCCCCATGGACTGCTTTTTGTTCTTATTTACCTCCTGACAGCTGATCAGGTCCCTCACTTGTCGGATTGGCTTGGCCAATCTACACTGGAACATATTAGGGTCCTTTCTGAGCTTTCTAGGTCAGGATAAAATGAGTCAAGGGTCAAGAGGAGACACGGCATCCCTAAGGGAAAGAATGATTTTGTTTTAAAATCTGAACTTTTTGAAAGCCATTCTGAAGGACTGAGGGATTGAGTAGTGGGAGTATCTCAATTTCTTTGGTATTAACTGAACTCATGAAAGCTCAGGATTCTGGGTAAGGAAAGGAGAGGAGATGATAGAATAAAAACCCAGCAAATTGGCCTCTACTGAAAAGCTTTGATATGGCTGTGGTACTTTTCTGTTCTCAATAGTTCATTTGTAAGACAGCATCAAACATCTATGAGTGGATGCAGTGCCTGGTGCATAGAGTACTGCAACATTAAGGCAGTATCTAAATGCAATCAGGAATTGGTGACTTGAAGCTGACCCTTGGAAATGTAAGGTCATCACCCGATCTACACCAGTCTGTCACATGCGCACACTGGGAGGAGGAAGTATTCATGAAGCATTTGACCTAATGCAGGGGCCCTGGAGGAGAGCGTTAAACAGCAAGTCCCATCAAGGATGGCCATGACTGAGTCAGGGTGACGTTGTCTGTAATTCAATAGTAGCTGCACCTACCACCTTTGAATTTTGTGACAATGAAATGAAGAGTGTGAAAATGCCTAGCACTGTGCCTGACACCTGGCAGGCACTAAATAGATGGTATTTTCTTCCACCAAATAAGCATATGAATGAAGGGAGGCAACCACTGAGTTGTAATAAAGTGCCAGAAAATTTTATTTAAACCACAGAAAATTGGGAAAATAGATTTAAAACTTAAAAAAAAAATCCCACAGAACTAAACACCAGTGGAGTTTCAGTGGAGTTTCCCACACATTTTTGCTTCTCACCACACCTTGTGGGTTGCTTCCAGCAAAAGAAACAACCCTCCTCCCCCCAAGCCCTCTTGCTTATGGAACCTAGATGGTGTTAACTCATGATCTTCCTTGTACTAATTTTAGAGCATGGGAACTTCTTCATTAGGTAGCATTGTGTGAAATTATAACTCTATACAATGGGAATCTTAAACTTAAGGAAAGGCTGTCTCAATACCACATTTTGAAGGCAATATGCTTAGGCACGTCCTCCCTAACTGCTTCCTGGAACATTGAGAACTCCCTTTAGCTTCAATCTGTCTCCACAAAGCCCATCTCCAGATGCTTGTCAACAACTCCTCAGATCCTCAGTGGTGCTGAGGAACAGTGAACCTCTGGCTTGACTTTTTCCCTGCCACAACTGGGTATCCGCCTATTACTGAGAATATAGATGGTTACAAAACTAGAGGCTTTTTATTCTGGCTCTTTGGGGTCCCCTACAAGTATGAAAGTGTTAGAGAGGAGAGTTCTATCTTAATTTGCCTTTGATCCACAGAAATAAGGAAATGTCCAGGACTCAGTAGACAAAGCAATGTTGGTTGCATGGATTCACCTAGAATAATGGCTGAAAAAATGTGACGTCTTCATTGCTATGCTGGATCTTGGACTTGTCCTGAGTGTAAGTGTTAAATATATTTCTGGGATTTCCTTTTATTCATTGACTCCATTCTTTTTCTCCTCTGTCAGTCAAATCAACTTGGTTTATCTGGTTCTTGAATTCACAGATTAAGAGTTTAATCAGAACATGATATTCTTCAGAATGTGAAGTTTAAATATGAACAGTTACTTTAATTCCTTTTCCAGCCAGGCAGGAAATGGGACATGTGGTTTAGAGGAGAGAATCTCCCAGATCGCTATTTTCTTCTTTGTGTGCTCAGGGCGCTTCTTCAGGCTGCCACAGGAGGAGATTGTCCTTGGGTGAGGAAAACACACCCAAGGGTGTCAGTCTTGGGAACTGGGATTAGAACTCATGGTTGGGAGCCTAAACTGTGTGTGATTGACCTATTATTCTCCATGCCAAACATTATGGAGACTAGGGAAAGGAATCTGTCTCCTAGTCTAGAGAATTATCTAGAGAATAGTCCAGAGAATAACACATTTCATAAAATCCTGGGTTTGCAAAGGCGTTAAGGGTTTTCTGGGGGAACTTGGCTGCTGGAGTAAGCATTTGGCAGGTTTGTCATGTTTCTGAGCTTAAAAGAGAAGTCTATTCAGACTTCAGTTTCTAAATCTAGTTGGATCACCTGTCTCTAGGATACAGCCGGTCCTTACTGTGTATCACCAGTGGGTCCTAGGTATAATCAGAAGACAATGGCAGCTGGAAAAACAAAATAAATTCATGTCAATGATTTTGTTTCCTTTTGAAGCAGGAAGTAGAAAAACTCTTAGCATGGGGGAAAATTACTGCATTCCTTATGGTTTCACTGGGCCATCATATCATTGTTGTTTCATTTCCTGATACCAATGGAGTTCTCTAAAATGGAAGACTACATTCGAAACTAGCAAATCAATAAGTTTTCTGCCTATTTCCTTACTAGAAGTAGTACTGACTGAATTTCCAAGCTATAGTTTTATTCCAGACACGCTGGTCACAAGTACAAAGTACTGTCTCAGTGGTATATTTACACAAAGTCACCTTTCAGTATAAAGTTGTATCATTTCAGTCCAAAGGAAGTAGACTGTGGAGTAAGTTTAAGCTTTTCCATCACTACTAGTTTGTAAGGCTCTACTATCTGCCTGGTGGATAAAACACAGATAAAATTGGGAAGTTTTAATAGAATGGAAAGGAAGACAGGTATTTAAACAGAAGTGAAGTACTTTATTATAAATTCAGATGCAGTTGTTGAAGAGATAGAAATGTTCTGTAGAAGATTCATTGAGGATTTTTCTAAGAAAGAAGATGACTTGCTAAGAAAGAAGGTTTGAGTAATGTGTGGGAATTTATCAGATGCACACACTATGTAGAGGGATATGGTGCAAGTAGAAGCGATTGGACATATGAAACAAACAGGACTGCATCTGTTAATCAGCCAATGTCATGATGTGTCCATGATAACACATGAGCAGGACCCAACCCACAGTATGCTAACCCATAACTATGCACAATGATTACTTGTTAAGTAAAAAGAAAATAGTTTCTTTTAAACAAATGGGTAAAGATCAGTATGTTACTTGAGGAAAGGTAAGAGAATCTAAGCAGTGCTACAGTTTAAAGTGTAATTGGAAATAACAACTCCATTAATAAGTTTCCTAAAGATATAAAGAGAGACTTTTCTGAAGAAGAAATAAGAATGGCCAGTAAATACATGAAGAAATGTCCAACATCTCTGGCAATAAAACAAATGCAAATCAAAATAACATTGAGATTCCACCTCACCTCAGTTGAGATTCCACCTCACCTAAGTTACAATGGCTATTATCCAGAAAACTAATAATAACATTTTTGGTGGGGCTGTGGCCAAAAGGAAACAGTACTACACTGTTGGTAGGAATGTGAACCCATTCAACCACTCTGGAAGGCAGTATGGAGGTTCGTCAAAAGGTGAAACATATTGCTCCCCTATGACCCAGCAATCCCACTCTTGGATATTTACCCAAATGACCACAAACACACTAACGCCACCAGCACAACCATGTTCACTGCAGCATTATTGACCATCGCTAAGGTATAGAATCAACTCAGATGCCCCTCAGTGCATGACTGGATCAAGAAAATGTGGTATATATACTACAATGGAATGCCATGTTTCTATCAGAGAGAATGATATTGCCCCACTTGTAAGGAAATGGAATGACTTGGAAAAAAATTTATATTAAGTGAAGTAAGCCAGACCCAAAGAAACATAGGCTGCGTGGTTTTCCTTATTTATAATAAGTAGAATATGTCTATAAATCTACAAGTTAATCCAATGGATAGTAAAGGAAAACTCATTATACCTGGGCATGACTAACTGAACAACACTCTCAGCATTCACACAGTGAGAACAAAGGAGGACATTCTTAGGAGAGGAGCACAATGGCTCAATAGCTATGTACATATGACCATATAAAATGATGCTTATTGAAATGAACTCCAAGAAATAGAAACAAGAGGCTCTTTTAGTGTGCTGTTTATAGTCACTTATTTTTCCTCTCATTTTTTCCTTTGGTTTATTCCCTGTTGCGACTTCTTCAAACATTTTTTTATTTCTATACCCTTTGTCTTGTATATAAGTTTATCTGATTTAGGAAAGGGAAGGGGAATCACAGAAAATGTGGAACAAAGGGTGAATCAATTCAACAGTGACACTCACTAGACACTATGTTGGAAATGAACTTTACAACTTGGGAGAGGGGGGGTCAGGAGGGGAAAAAGTGGGAGAAAATGAGGACATGGGTGACAAAGTCCAAAATTGTAACCCCTGTAACTATAACCCTTTTGTGCATCACCTCTACAATAAAATTTAAATTAAAAAATAAAAATAAAATCAAAACATGGAGAAAAGTGTAACTGGAGGATAGGTAGGAGAAAGGGCTGAGACAAGAGATGAGATGGGGAAAACTGAATTAATGACTACTAAGAAGAGATCAAACTAGACACCAAATACAGTACACCAAATAAAGTTCAGCTTATACCAGTTCATTACTTCAGAGTGATTTAACTAAATAACCCATTAAAACATTTTTAATTAATTTCCAAAGGCATGGTGAATGCACTTCCATATTCCCTATCCAAATATTAATCCCCTCTCATTGTTGTTAAGTCCCAGAATAAATATAGATACGTTAAATCCTGAATTGCTGAAGTTAACGTTCTTCCTTAGAAGAGAAAAAAAAAAAGGAAAAAGACGCAACACTATTAAAATCCTACCTCTAATTAAAATTAGGAGGGGATTTAAATTAATATCCAGAAATAAGCCAATAGCTCAAAGAAATGAATACAAATGTTAGGAAATGGTTATATTTTCCAAAATATCTCTAATGCTTTCCAAACACATCTGCTTCAGATTGTAGTTGATGAAGTGGTTATTACTGTTAAACTTAGAAAGGGTAAAAGAAAAAAAAAACTTAAATTCTGGGGACTGTTTAAAATTTTTCCCTTTGACACCTGCAAAAATAAAGACTCCATGCTCTGTCCACCCATCTCCCTGAAATACCTGCCACACATTCAAAAGATTTATCCACTTAACACGAGTTGCAGGGACAATGTACCATTTCTGCTATTAAGCCATGAATCATTCACAAGACCTTGAGTCCACAGGCTGAAAATACAAATAGGAATTCTGTCCAAGGAGTCCTGGACTCTCCCTTCTTCTCCCTTCTGGTAAGCCTTCTCTCCTCCTGCCCCCCAACTATAAGGTACACGTGGAAGCGTAAGGAGCAATATATGGATCTGGATGTGCCCTGTATGAGGACTCCATTCTTCCAAAGTCTGCAGCTGCTGCTCAGGAGGGAAGCCTCACTGATGTTTCCCTCATGTTAACTTCTCAGCTCATCTTCCATGTTCCGGTCTAGCACCATTCACAGTCTCCCCAATGGACCATTGATGGAAATGATCTTGCTCTACCCTAGCCAATCAAAGATCTTCTTTGCCTTCCTATCAACTCGGAACCGCCTGCATCCCTCAAGAGACGTAGAACCTTTCACAAAAGGGCCTGCCAGTCACACAGCTTCCCGAGTGCAGGCCGTGGGGGGCTGTGGCCCTGTGCTGTGCCTTTGGACATCTCACTCTGTCCATTGTCTGTCACTCTGAATTGAAAAGGAAAGAGGCAAAAACAAAGCAAACAGAAGAGACAGTAGAGGCTGACCTCAGTTGCAAGGCAGTGGCTCCCTTTGATCTCTAGCCCTTTTTTGTGTTGGTTGTGTTTGAAGTGAGGCCTTGATTCATGTTCACGTGGGGTGAGGCCGCAATCTTCCTCCTTAGGCCCGTGTTTCTGGGGTGGCAGGTGTGCACCCCGGCACCCAGTCATGATGCACTGGGACAACAGATGGGCAGCTCTAGCCCAGCCATCATGTACGATGGAGTGTAGAGAACTTTTTCTTCCACAGTTCCCCCGTCTCCACCTCCTGAGTCTCTGGGCTTACGAGCTTCCCCCACTGCATCTGGCTACACTGTGCGATTTCTTAGTGCACTAAACCAAACAACCAGACCAACCAGAACAAAACATCCTCCCAGGTTTCCAGACAGGCCTGGCCCCCCTGGCTTCTCCGTGGGGGAGAGCCAGGCTTCATCCCTCCTGTCTTCAGAGCGGGCTTAGAACGAATGTGTTGTGACGTCCGTGTTTGGCAAGTGCTGGTTGGGGTCCACCACCGAAACAGGCCAGGGGCAGTGGCCTTGCTGAGATGCTCATGAGGACTGTTTTCCGTTTCCTCCAAGTTCGGGGTAGTAGAAGAGCTTACCGGGGCCAGGGCCAGTTAATTTTGCTCCGTGACCTGCAGCCTTGTGACAGGGATGGAAGGACGCAGTCCTAGAGAGCAGCCTGGAATTCACCTCAGGAGGCAGGGGCCGTGTGTGAGGCAGATCCAGGGAGTTGCCCCACAGGAGCTGTGAGAGGCAATCGTGATCTCCCCACCTTCCTTTCTGTGGAAGGAGACTAAATAAGCTAGCAGACTTAGGTCATGCTTCAAAGATACCCTGCCCTAAGGGTCCTGCCCACGGTCTCCTCTCCTCCCTCTGGGCCCCGCATCGCCTCCCTGACTGTGCCAGAAGAGCCCTAACAATTGCAACGCCCCCCAAAGCTGATAATGGATGGTGAACAGTGTGAGTGCCCCCCCCCCACACACACATCGTTTTAACTTCCTGAAACTGGCCTCCTTTTGGCTTCAGGCTACATAGCTCTTCAAAGCCAAAGTTTACCACTTATTAAGCGCGATTTTAAACCTTAATATCACTCTAGAGTCTTTAGTAGCAATGCAGTAATAGGCAAAGAGAGCGTATGCATAATATTGCTTTGAAATCTCATGAAAGCAGTGTTTGTGAAGGAGGAAATGAGGTTCAAAGGATAGGTTGGTGCTTGTCACCTGCAATGAATGAAGATGCTTGATTTGAACCTCAGTTTTTCTCCAGCACAGCACAGTGTCTTTAGGTGCTTCCTTTAAGTGGCTCTCATATGCACTTCATTTGGAAAGACAAAACCAGCAACAAAGGGTAGCTAACACCCCAAAGGAAATGTTAATGGTTAAAAAACAAACAAACAACCCATGGTGGTAGGTCTCCAAAACAGATTGTTTTCTCTTCCTTTGCTATTTATCACGCTTTCAGCTTGTCGTGGGTTATTTCTGCTTAGTGGAACATCAATATCTTTATGCGCCACTATTTTATTAAATATATTAGACAGGGGAATTGAATTCACAAAATGTGCTTTGAAAAGTACAAATGCTTTGCGAACGGAGACAGTATTAAAATGATTATCATTGTTACGAGCTTTTCTCTTGCTATAGTTTGCTGGTTTGTTGCTTCATCTGATTGTATTGTTTAATTGTGTGCAGTTTTGATGAAACTAGTTGCTTCTCCAATATCCATTTTTACTCCTTCCTTTACTAATGGAAGTTTATGTGTTTGCTTCGTGGCAGTGTTCACACCAAATCTATACTTCCCACTGCCCCTAATTCAGAAAACTTCATAGAAACAGAAGTTACTGGACAAGTCTTAACTCAAGTGGTCATTGTCTTTTTGTTCATTTTACTTTCCGTATTTGCTTTTCTGGATGGCAGACATAATGGTTAGTGTAAGGTCCACCCCGGGGAGGGCTCCAAGCAGATGCCCCCCACCTGGTTAAGTCTCCACCCAGTTACCTGGGTAACCGGCAGACCTGGAGGGAGTTACCAGCCCCTTCCCGTGGTCACATTCGAATCCACCTGGCCACACCTCCCTGCCCCTGTCCTACTTAAGACAGGGCTGGGCTGTGGGGTGGGGAGGGGCTGTCACCCCTTCTCTCCAGCCATGCATCTTCCCAGCCATAGGCCAGCAGTTTGGTAATAAATTTTTCTCTCCTGCCTGAATACTGTGTGGCGTTCTCCTCTATCGGCTACCTACTTTAATAACTCTTACAGTTAGGACTGTTGGGAGTGAGTACTTGAGCCATATATACAATATGAAGACAGTCACTAAGACCTCATCATCATCCTGCTGGAATCAATAAAACCAAGCCCACAAAACCCCCTACTTCTGAATTTCTTGTTTCTGTCAGTCGTGGGCTTGAACTCAGGGCCTGGGCTCTGTCCCTGAGTCTTTTGCTCAAGGCGAGCACCCAACCAACGTGGAGCAATAGCACCACTCTACTTTTGAGTTTCTTATGTGTGGAGAAAATACCTCTAACTTGCTAAGCTTTCATAATGATTACATGGGTTCATGTATACTGCTAAACTCCATTGCTAAAAGACATGGTCA
The DNA here is from genome assembly GCF_023159225.1 of Perognathus longimembris pacificus. NCBI lineage: Eukaryota > Metazoa > Chordata > Mammalia > Rodentia > Heteromyidae > Perognathus > Perognathus longimembris. Next base: position 54,803,933 of record NC_063176.1, on the reverse strand, counting down.
TCAAAATCGAGCAAAATGTATTGTAGTGACTTGGACAAGAAATCTGAGATCTCTTTACCTGTCTTCCAGCTGTGATTCTTTGTTTCTTCTTATAAAGTCCCTACATCTTAGCCAGAACAATCTTTTCATTCTTGTGTTTAAAATTCGACAGCAGATTTTCATCACCCTGAAGGTAAAGTTCCAAACTCTTATCGTAATTAAAAGTCTACATCTAGCCCTTGTCTACCTCCCCAGCCTTATTATGTATTTCGCTGCCACTCTCTCCCTTGCAGCCACATGGATGTTTTTGTCACTCAAATGTGCCACGGGATTCTTTGGTTTTCCCTCCTGGCATGAGGTTCTTCCTTATTCCATGTCTAAATTTCAAAATAAATAGATCACTCTTGAAGCCCCCTTTGAGGCTGGTTCATTTTATGCCACCGTAACAATCCCTTTGTGAGCCTCAGTGTCTTCCACAGGGGGCTGTTGACTCAGTGAGATCTAGCGTTCTGCACGTCTTGTTCATTGTTTTATCTCGATAGCTTGGCCTTGTTCTGGTATCAAGCAAATGCTCAGCTTACCATATGTGTATGAACTTGAAGCAAGCAAGTTACCTGTTTGGTCTCAAATACAGATTTTAAGAAAAAATCAAATTCAGGCTCCACATAGTTTATGTATAAGGTGACTCTAGGCAAAACTTAGGTATGGGGGCAATCTTTGCTCTTTCACCCTGTAGGAATGTGGGCAATGGTTTATTCCTCAGATAAATTCCGAGAGGAAATGTGGAGAACCTGCTAGAGTGGCATTGCAAATGGACGAGACAACTGGGGAACGAAGTAATCAGCTCTCAGCAGGCACTGGTTAAGGACTGTGGGGAAGTGGTAAGAACTCCCCGGTGCTTCTGGCTTTGAGGAAATCTAGGCAGAGAAAATTTGTCCTCTAAAGCATTCATGGAGAAAGCCTAGATTCCAGAAGCTGGACAAAGGTAGGGTGAAAGGATTGTGGGGCTCCACAGATATTCTTATATACCCCCTAAGATTTCCCGTCACTGATTCTCTGTCAACCAAGGCTCCTCACTCAGAAAATAGATACGATAGCCATCAGGAATATTTCTGCCTGTTGAATTATTGACTGTGTTTGTAATGTTCTAGTGAACCTTTATTTGAAAATTATCATATTCGCAGTTTAATGTCCCTTGAGAATGGGGCATCTATTTCTTCTTATAACAGCATATTCAGCATGAATGAAGTAGACTTGTGTCAAATCACCTAGAGAGGGGACCAGATGGAGATTATATATGACAGGCAACACTTTGTTTACTCATTTATAGTTGTCACAGATGGGAAAAGATCTAACACAGGCCAAGTGCTGAGAACTGGTGGGTACCACAGACAGAGGCAGAGCTTCCAGTACTGCAGGGCAAGCTCTTTTCTACCTATACATTTGAGTTGATTTGGTAAGTAGCTAACCTTTTGTGATCTACAAAATAGGAATGGCAGCAAGTATAATGCATATTTATTGACAATGGTATTTATATATGAACAGATGTATAAATTTGATTATGAATGGAAGATTGTGTGGAATGCAGTTAGGGCCATATTCTTATGGGTTCTTTATTTTATCTACACCACTTTGAAAACAACTTTTAATCTAAGTGTTAATTTTGTCATCTGTTTAAGTGGGTAAAGTTATGGTCCCATTTCATCATTCTTTGTTAAGAAACAACGAAACACATAAACATTCCTAGCCTTCAGAAAGTACTCGGTATGAGTTCATTGCAATTAATTTTGTTGGTATTAGTATTTATATTAATAGCAATGTATGTCAAACAGTTTCTGTATACATTTTAATTATATTTGTAACTTTATTTTTTTGTGAACCTAAATGAATGTATCGTTTTATGGTAAGTTTTGCTTCTGTAATTTTTTTAAAATCACAAACTCCATTTGCAAGCCTTTCCTGTAGCCCTTTAAACTCTTAATCGGGAATTTTCAATTTAGTATGGGTCCTGGGGCTTCAAATGATCCATGTAAAGAGAATGAGTGATAATTTAGTTTTCAACCTTAAACTTTCTTTCATTCATCCTAGATCTCTGTGTCTCTTCCCCCATTACTTTCTGGCTGATGGCTGAGTGTAAATGATGCATCACCATAAATTACAATGGCTAACCAGGAGTCATTGTCCTTTGATGAGGGTCAAGTCACTAAAAGGCAGAATTGCTGGGCTCACCCAAATCACTTCTCTAACTGCAATAAGTGTTGGTCTAGCACATTTGCACATTACACCTCTCAGGCACTTTAGCCTTAAGGTACCTAGCTGACATATTAGCAAGAATGCCTTACATTTAGGCTATCAGAAGTCTCCCTTCAACCATGACTTTAATTGCCACTTGCAGATGGAAGGGAAGCTTTCAGAAGCGGAATGTTCATACAGAAGGAGAGCTGAAAGTTTAATACATTCCCAGAGAGAGAGAGAGAGAGAGAGTCACAGTGTAACTTTTAAAGACCAAACTGTGCTCAGGTTACAACTTGAAGGAAGCTAAGGGTACTTCTAGTTATAACTGCCTACTTTTACAGATGAGGAAAAGCAGGCACAGGTAGGTTCATTGCCCCTGGTCATTTTTTAATAGCGATTCTCAAACTTGAGTGGAGGTATCAATCACCATACAGACTCTGAGATGGCAGGTCTCCAGTAGGGCACAAGGCCTGGTATTTCTACATACTCCCAGAAGACACAGCTCCTGTTGGTCCAAGGACTGCTCCATGAGAAGCAAGGTCATTCCATGAGTGAAGACTGGGAAGGCAAGACTTCTAAATATTTTATGTCTTTCTTGCCTTTTAAATTATTACTGGCACAACAGAAATAGAATGCAATGATCAAAAGTGCAATACATAAGAAAGTGGGCGGTATTAGTCACTGGGAGAAGAGTGGTATATATTTCTATAACTAGGGTACGGATTTACCAAATAGTCAAGTAAATTGTCAACCAGCGCATGGATCACTGTGGAAGCCATGGAACCCTGGGGAATGCTGTGGCATTGTACACAGAACAACCACTTTTAAGAAGAGACAATGGGAAATTCCCGCAGCAGGAATGCTGCCGACAGCCACCCATCAGCTTCCAGTGCCCCATCAAAATGGCCTGCACTCAACAGAACTCGTTACCCTGGTTTATACCTCTTTGTTGGACTGTCCTGCATCCAATAACTGCTACAATGACATACACATAATCATTTCCCCTGGTCTCCAATTGTGACATCGGAATAGGTGTCTGTTACTGACTAGTTTGTATTTTCTCCAAATTCATGTGTGGAATTCCTACCCCCTTATTTATTTATTTGAAGATAGGACCTTGAAGGAGATCCAGAAGGCAGAAGGAGGTTATATTTGTGGGTCATAAGCCAATATGAACGATGCTGTTATAATCGCAGAGGAAAGTAGGACACAGATGCATACAGAAAATGCCATGTGATCACACAGCAATTTCCAAGCCCAGGACAAAGGCCTCAGAAAGAATACTATATTAGCCTTGATTTTAGAGTTGGGGCCTGCAGAATTGCGATAAATCTAATTACCAATTTCCTGTCCTTTAAGCTACCCAATCTGTGACACTTTGTTACAGCTGTCATAGAGAACAAAACCGTGGCTTTGGTAATTGCCATAAATCTCAGGGTGGTTTCTTGGCTGGAGGGGTAAGAGCATTTGTAACAGGAAAAGCCACAAAGAAGTGTCTGCAACCTACCTCTGCCTTGGCCAACAGAAAATACAGAAAAGATCTTGCATGCTGTGGGAATGACAGAGATTAGCCTACCCTTAAAGACAGAGATGTGAGTCCCTGTAATTGACAGTTTAACTGCCAATATGGAGTCCTGCAAAACCCACAGATCCTGGAGAGCAACAACAGGGCTACCTGTGAATTCATCCAAATAGAAGCTCCAATTCAAGCTGCTGGGGCTCCTATTAGATGTTTGCTAAAGCAAATTAGCATGTTTTCAGATACATGACATGTGACCACCAACTTAGTAAATCCATTCTTTATATGTCTCTGTCAGAAAGAGAATCCAAGTGTGCATTGCCATGCACTGGACAAGAGTGTATATGGGCTGGACTGCCCCAAGCTATGTTAACTCTTCCACCATCTGTGATAATACAAAGTACTGATCTAATGGTTTCAGGAACAGCTGGAAATGTTGTAGACCATCAGCTAGGCTATGATATTGATGATGTCAGTCCAATTGGACTGGATGGGAAAAATGAGGCCAGTATATTGGAAACCTTTGTAAGGTATACATCACACACATACCAGAGGACAGGAGGTAAACCATTCAGAGATCCATTTTTTTAAACGTCTTTCAAAGTCACATTCTACCTTTTTAATTATCTTTAAGTAGTTTTTACAAAGAACTTGCCTTGTAACAAAACAGTTTATGATTACACTTGCTGGATTTCAGATTTTTTGGCTGAGATATGAGAAAATGAAGCTAAAACACTTATTCATATGTTGGGTCCTTATTTGCATAAACTTTTCTATCATTGAAAGAAATGAATTAAGAATTTAAAGTAGCCAGGTTCTAGGGGGCTGATGCCTACAATCCTAGCTATTCAAGAGACTGAACTCTCAGAATCATGGTTAAAGCCAGCATAGTTAGCAAAGCCCATGTGACTCTTATCTCCAACTAAACAAAAAAGAGCTGGAAGTGGGAGTGTGGCCCAAGTAGTAGAGTGCCAGTCAAGAGCAAAATAGACAAGAATAAAAGAGGGGAAAGCCCAGAGATCACTGAGTAACACACACACGCGCACACACACACACACACACACACACACACACACACACACACACACACACTGTATCCCAATGCTGACTTCCCATGGACCTTAAACCATGGATGTCTTTCTTTGTCATATCCATGACTAAGTAAATTACTTTATTTCTTCCTGTATTTGGGAAGAATGCTTTAAAATTTTTTTATTGTCAAGGTGATGCACAGAGGGGTTACAGTTACATACATAAGGCAGTGAGTACATTTTTTGTCAAACTTGTTACCTCCTCCCTCATTTTTCTCCCACCTTCCCTCTTCCCAAATTCCCCCTTCCCAGTTGTGCAATGGATTTACATCATATTGTCTTGGAAATATTGCTGTGGCACTGGCTCACCTTCTACACTTTGTCTCACCATTTTGATGTTCCCTTTCTATTCCCCAGTTCAGATAAACATATATACAATACCCAGGGTACCAAAATCAAATACAGTGACAACCGGGGTTAAACCATAGGGGAGAACAACAAAAGAAAAAGGCATAATGTTTGTTTTTGATGAGAAAATGAAGTAATGTATGTGAGACATTTACTTGTGTCTGTTCTGTAGCCAGCCCAAGAAATCTTGGAATGTTCATTTGATATTAGTTATTTGTTGTTCAACATACTCTTACTGAGCTTTTGCAGGTCTGAAGCTTGATTAAGGAAAGATATTTTATCATATGAGAGCTTATGAATACCTGAGTTCAATTCTAATAGAGCTGTTCTGAGGACAAAGTGATTTAATATATATTAAATACTTAGAATAATTCTCAGCACAAATTTGTTGTTCAACAAGGTTAATTATTTTTAGTATTAGTCTTCCCTTTCTACCAATAAGCTAGTAAGATTATAATGCAGGGCTTGACCTTCTCAGGAATAGAGAATCATTATGAGTTACAAAATTTAAGAGGAAACTTTCAGAATACGAGTCTGGCAGAAATTGAGGAGATTAGATGAGAAAAAAAAATAGATCAGCTTTTCTCAATCTTAGCACTATTGCCACTTGGGCTTTGTTGGAGGATGGGCATTGCCCTGTTCATGCACTGGAGGTACAGTAGAATTTGGGCTCCCCAGAAGTAGCACCCCAGTTGTGGTGACCAAAACATCTCCAGACATTTTCCAATCTGCTCAGGGGAAGGGATTAAGCCTGACCATGACAGAACTAAAGCAGCTACAGGAAGAAGTTTGCTTGGAAGGAGCAGAGGAACTGGTGATAGAAATCATCATAGAGAGGAATGTGAGGAACTTGGTGACTGATGAACTAGCAAGAGTCAAGAGGAAACTGAGTAAAAATAATACTGGAATTGAAAACTGCTGAAAGTGTAAAGGGGAATTAAATGAAAGACCATAAGTTTGTTTTCTGAATGCTTAGGATGGTAATAATGACAATGAGTATGGAAAGAAGGACGTTGTTCTGTGGAAGGAATAGCTTAGGTCTTTGGCTTTCCAGTGGGGACTACTTGAAAGCTATTAGTTATTATTTATTTTGATGCTGGGTGATTTTTCATACATTGTGGTATTTAATCTGAATTACTTCACGGTAAGCCATGCTTGAGATTCTGAGACTGTTTCCCAAGGTCTCAGGACTTTTAAAGTATAAATTTGGAGCTACTTCTCCTGATTCCAAAATCTATGGTGTACCTATTCCTTCCGCTGCCTTACTGAGCACAACAGTGAGGGTGGGGACAGTATAAAGGAGGTGGTTTGGAAGATAGCATGAAGGACAAGAGGTGAGGTGTGCTGAAGCACAATGATTTGTCTGGAGTGAGCCAAAATAACTTTGTGGGATTTGTGTAACTGCAGTTACAAAGAAGCTCTCACTTACATCTGCCCTTTTCCACCAGGTAGAAAATTCTGATGTGTAGTTAGATGGTGACACCCAAGATACATAACACATTCACAATATCCGTGAATCATGTGCCTGTGTTTCTCAGCTTCTAACAGAAGGCAGATTTTGGCAGCTGGGTACCAAATTCCACGTCACCTCCAATGAGGCATTTTCTCATCCACCCTCTTCAAGAGCTGCTTTCTTTTCAGTTATGTTAACATCTTCTTTCTTGTGTCTTGGATCATGTCAATCAGAGAGGGAGTAGACTCGAGATGGAGACTAAATAAGTGAGCAAATTAATGTGGTATCTTAGCTGCTGGGGGGAGGCTGCTGTTTATGGGAATTACACTTGCATGTGGTGGCTTCCAAAATGCTTAAGTTTGGCTTGCTAACTTACAGCAAAAACTAAAAAGATGACAGTTTCCAAGACAGCATTCTGCAGAATTTGGTTTAGCAGTCAAAAAGTATATAGTGACATATACTAAAGATATCTTAGAAAGGATTTAAAATAGTTAACCATAGATTTCTCTGGAATTAATCAGCTAAGAGCAAGTTCAGAAAACCTTACTTTATTCTTGAATGTATTTGTAGAGCTTTTGACCTCTTTACCCTGTGAATTCATTATTTGGAAAGAAGTACGTTGAGAAAGAAATTGCCAGAGTGGTAACCCTGAGTGTATAGGCACCAAGAGGAAAGGGGCATGAGAGTGTTTCTGGAAACACTATTTACGTTCTTTTTCATGAAAACACTTTGGGAAATTTGAGCTGTCCATGATGATATGTGTACTTGTCTCTAAGGATGTTATATTTTCATAAAACACTCAAATTATGTTTAAAAGTGTTAAACAAGGGGTTGGGAATATGGCCTAGTGGTAGACTGCTTGCCTTGTAAAGTGTTAAACAAAATTTGTAAGAGTCAATTTAGTAGACACAGTGATTCATTCATTTATGCATTTACCTTTAGAAAGCAAACTAAAACCGTATCCATTTGACTTTGTGACGTGAAGTCAGAATATAAGGCAAGTTAGGCAGGGTTATCCCAGATCAGCCTGGTGATGAGGAAAGAAGTTACACTGCAAGGAAGCTAACAGGAAGCACCCACTTGCTGTAGCACAGGCATCCACTTTCTATGGAGTAAGCATCCACTTCCTGTTGCGCAAGCCTCCACTTCCGGTCTTGCTGTCCTCAGAGTAAATGCTTTGTTGCAGTCTGACTTATTTATAATTTCCCTAAATAAATCATATTTCTCTACCTTTCTACTTCCCTGGCATTTCTTTTGGCCGTCGTCTCACCCAGGAATGAAAAAATGCATGCTTTAGGATTTCTGTTTGTGCGTTTCCTGGTGGAACTTTCATGGACAAAGTCGCACAATGCATATATGCTTAATTCTCGTGATATTATTGGGACAATAAGGCACAATGGAGGGTTGTGGGCTTTGACATCCATGATTCCATTTAAAACCTGAGGGGAACATAGTCCAATCTCTTGAATTTTCATTTTCTTTACTTATGAATGAATACCCAAAGCAACACGGAACTCTATTCAAGGGGAGAAAATGCTCTTTAACAACCATTGGTGTAGCTTGTTGTGCCTTTTTAGAGACTGGAAAACATCCCTAGGGTTAATTGGCTATGTTTTCCAACATTCTCAGTTTGTGCAAAAGATGATAACTCCCTTTGCCCTAGGGCAATGGTATGAGAACAGAAGAAAAGTCAAAAGAGGGTATTAGTCAAGATTCTCCAAGGAAACAGAAATAATAGCACACACACATACACATAAACATGCAGAGATTTTGCAATTGCAGGAGCTGGCAAGTCCAAAATCTTTAGGGTTGCAGGCTAGAAATTCTAGCAAGAATTGAGATTGCTGTCTTGAATCCAGTGCAGTGCAGCAACAGAATTCCCTCTTTATTAGGGTCCCAGTATTTCTTGTAAGACTTTGAATTAATTGGAAAATGCTTATAAACTTTGCAGGAGGTAATCTTCTTACTCAACATCTACAGATTTCAGTGGAAGTCATTTCAAAAGTGCACTTAGACAATATCTGCACTTCTTTGCTTCAACAAAGAACTAGCAACCATAGCCTGGCTAAGCTGGATTTACCAATACTTTTTCCTATGCTATAATTCATCTTTTTATTCCACAGATTGTGCTATGTAGGAGATTTTTAGTGTGATAAATTCCCATTTGTCTATTTTCGCGTTTTCCGACTGTGCTTGTAAAACAATACTAAAACTCCATTGTTAGATGGTTTTGAGAGTTTGGCTGATATTTTGGTTGTATTTTCTTATAGTAGTTTTAGTTTCGGAGATTATGTTTCAGACTTTATCTGTTCTCATTTTTCTGCGGGCAGATACCTAGTTTTTCTATCACCATTTGTAGAAGAAACTGCACTTCAGCATTATGTCCATTTTTTGCATCTTTGTTTAAAATCAACTTAGTGTATTTATGAATTTATTATAGATTTATTTCTACATTCTCTATTCTCTTCTATTGGTCTAGGTGTCAGTTGAAATGCCAGCCCTATGCTTGTTTTAATGAATGTAGCTATGTACACAAATATCTCTGTGTTTTTTCCTTTCAGGTTATTTAAGATCTTTTGTAGTTCCATAAATATTTCTTTTTTTGCCAGTCCTGGTGCTTGAACTCTAGGCCTGGGTGCTCTCCCTGAGATTCTTTTGCTCAAGGAGAGCACTCTGCCACTTAAGCCACAGTGACACTTTTGGCTTTTTTGAGTAGTTATTGGAGATGAGTCTCATGGAGTTTTCTACTTGAGCTGCTTTGAACCATGATCTTCAGATCTCAGCCTCCTGAGAAGTTAAGACTACAGGTGCTTGGCTCCATAAGAAATTCATAACCATTTTGCTATTTGTTGAAATATGTTGTTGAAATTTGGATAACGGTTGTATTCAATCTGTATGTCACTTTGGGTTGGATGGATAGATTAAACTACTAATTCTTCTAATTTATTAACAAAAATTAGGACTTCTCTTTATCAGTTTATGATAACGGAGCTAGTAGTGGAAATGGTTTTGTAGAGGAGATAGCACAAGGTGCTTGAGTTGGTCCTGGGATAGCAACTAGGTAGAAAGATAGAAATGAAAAGAAGAGATTGGCAGGGATTTCCCCAGTATAATGAAAGGCAGAGAAAGCCTAGGAAAAATACATGCAAATATTTTTTCAATGATTTTCATTTTGATATATCAGGGAAGTTCTTACATGTTAAAGTACCTAAAAGTGTAGATTTTGTAGTTACTTTGGAGACAAAGGAGAAGGATCTGTCTTGTTATTTGAGTGTGTATGTGTGGATGAATTAACTAGGAGCTGAAACGAAGGGAGAATAAGTTCTAATTCTCAGATGTAGAACATTAGAACAAGAATGAATAAGAAACAAGGTCTCTATTGCACCAGTAGCAGTTTATTACCATGTAGCTGTGGTAGACTCTCTACCATATGGTAAATAATATTCAAATAATTTTAATTGCATTTTAGGACAGATAGCTATATCATCAGATTATTTAGGGATGTTCAGACAGGTGCCATTTGGGCTGCATCTTCCAGAACTGTTGAGATGATTAAGAGAGCAACATATCTCCAGACTTAGTACAATGCTTACCTCATAGTAGGAGTTCCATAATTGCTGAAGTTATTTTTGTTACCATCAATGTGCTGTCACAGGTGTTTGTGAATACCTATTACCTGTCTTATCTCTGTGCTCAATTGGTAATTCCTTTAATACAGAGACTGTCTTAATAATATTTCATAAAGACTTATAGACACTTCCTACTTGAAAGCACAGCACAGAACACCCAGGAGACACCAAGGGGTCTACTGATCTCATCTCAAATGAATTCATAATCTAAAAGGGGAGCTCAGATTCACACAGATAATTTCAATGCAAGCTACAAAGCAAGATCTCAGATGGTGGTCCTTGATGTATTTTTCTGTCTCATACAAAGCTTTCATACTTTTTCCCCCCCAATTTGATGACAACATTTCAATATCTGGAACTTCTGCTTAAAATATGAATTATCTTTTTAAAAGTTCTCTTAAACAATTGAAAATGGTAAGTATTGTAATTTCACCAGTAATTGGGGTTCAATAGAAATCACTTGATTAATCTGAATCCTCAGGGAGAGAAAGTAAAATTGGAGGACTATTAAAATAGAATAGAAAAGAATGTGGATGTTTAGAGGGAAGTGTCATTCAGGTTTTTTTTTTTTGTCACTATGACAATGTATCTGAGTCAAACAACTTGAAGATAGAAAATTGTACTTTGGCTCATAGTTTCAGACGTTTCTGTCCATGATGGATACTAGCTCTGTTGTTTCTTGACCTGTGATGAGGGTAGATCATAGCGCAAGAGTGTGGTGGAGCAGATAGTCACGCCATAGCAGCTAAGAAGCACAAAGAGCAAGAAGGAGGCTCCCTGAACATGTTGCATGTAACTTGCTTTCTTCAACCAGTCCCACCGCTGAAACTTTCACCACTTCCTGGGAATGCATCAGATGATGAATCCATCAGCAGATTAACTCAGTGGATGAGGTTAGCTCCCTCACTATCTAATCACTGCTCAATAACACTGCCAGCTGAGAACCATGCCTTCAACACAAGAGACTTCTAGGACTGACATTTCATACCCAAACCACAACAGAGGGCAGAGAAATTATGAAGAAATTGTGACCAGTAATGAAATACAGGCCAAAGTCAATTCATTTTTAGTGATAAAGTCGAGGTTTATGTAACCTAAATGAAGCACTAAAAATGTTCAAGATGGCAGATTTGAGGTTCAAACCCAGATCTCTTTAGTTCTGACATGCACTGATTTTTATCATCATCCTAATTTGAACAAAGTGATACTGTATGATGAATCAAAGGCATAAGCACTACACTCTACATGAAGATGTGAAAACAAATAAACTAGGGTTGCAGAGAGGAAAATCAATTTATTTTCTAGAATATACTGGGTGCTACAGACAGAAGTGGAAGGAAAGGCAAGAGGTAGAAAGGAAAGGAAAGACAAGGTGGAAGTAGTGGAAAATAGATTTATTTTCTAGAATATACTGGGTGCTATAAACTGAGGCAGAAGGAAAAAGGCAGAGAAATCTTGTGCACACTGAGTATAAGACAGTAGAAAGTCACTGGCCATAAAAGAAATGCAAATCAAAATAACACCGAGATTCCATTTCACCCCAGTAAGAATGTCCATTATCAGGAAAACTAACAATAACGAATGTTGGAGGGGATGTGGCCAAAAGGGATCCCTACTACATTGTTGGTGGGAATTTAAACTTGTTCAGCTACTCTGGAAAGGTGTATGGAGATTCCTCAGAAGGCTAAACATAGAACTCCCCTATGACCCAGCAGCCCTACTCTTGGGCATCTACCCAAAAGATTACAAACAAGAACACACTAAAGCCACCAGCACAACAGTGTTCATCACAGCACAATTTGTCATTGCTGAGCCCCTCAGTAGACGAATGCATCAGCAAAATGTGGTACATATACACAATGGAATTTTATGCCTCTACCAGAAAGAATGACATTGCCCCATTCGTAAGGAAATGGAAGAACTTGGAAAAAATTATACTAAGTGAAGTGAGCCAGACCCAAAGAAACATGGACGCTATGGTTTCCCTCATAGGGAACAATTAGTAGATGTTTAGGCTAGTCACAGCAGAGGATCACAAGAGTCCAATAGCTATGCCATTATGAACACATGATGCTAAGTGAAATGAACTCCATGTTATGGAAATGAGTGATATATCACTGTTGTAATTATTTTCAACATGTCATGTGAAACCGTAGCTTCTTTTGTTGATGATCCTCTTGTATCCTTTCCTGTGGTTGTACTCACGCTATCACTGTATCTCATCTGAGCACCTGTATATACTGGTATTAGAACTAGGGAAGGGAAAGGGAATGTCAACATTGAGAGACAAAGGATAAAAAGACTCCAAAAGCAATACTTACAAAACCATTTGGTGTAAACCAACTGAACAACTCATGGGCAGGGGGGGGGTAAATGAGGGAGGAGGTAACAAATTGTACCCACTGCCTTACGTATGAAACTGTAACCCCTCTGTACATCACTTTGACAATAAATAAGTAATTATTTAGAAAAAATAGAGTAGAAAGTTGGCTCTAATGTGCTGGTATTTAAGTGGAACAGAAAATGAGAGAATTTCATTAAGAAAAGAAAGGGAATCTTGTAAAGAGTTGAAGTATACTGACAAAGATAAGAATCTAGTTGAGGACTTAGTATTCTTGAACACATGCTCTTAGACTTCAGAGACATACAAGTTACCTGGAACACAATAGGAAGGAAGTTTCATAGATCTACTATCAGAGGTTTGGGTTCAAATTGTCTGGTCAGGGTACTTTTTATGAAGTAGTTTAGAGACTCTGATAGGTGGCAGGGAAATCAATTGCCGTGTTGTGGATGTGGTTTGTTTCCTAATGGTTTATGCGTCAGAAGCTTGGTCTCTAATGTGGTGGGGTCTGAGAGATGGGGTCTGGTGGAAGATGATTAGGTTATTAGAAGCCACCAATACTATGATTAATGCTTGTTTTTATGGAGTTGCATCAGTTTGTAGGGACTGGATTGTTTACCATGAGTGGGTAGTCATGAAGCGGATTCTTGCTTCCTCTCTTACTGTAAGGTCTTTCTTGCAGGCATTCTCCCTCTACGAGTCTCAGCATGATGCCATCCACTCTGCCATCTTACTGAAGGAGGCCCTGGCCAGAGGTGGCTGCCAGTTTCTAAGTTCCAGCCTCCAGAATGGCGAGTTAAGTCTCTTTTCCTAACTACCAATCTCTTGTATTTTTATAATGATATGAGATGGAATAAGACATCCATAACTCAAGAAACACACTTTTTGTGAGGTAAAAGGAGCAGAAGGGTAGAGAATGATGAGGTCCAGTAATTGAGGTCAGGTGTAGCTAGGTCTTTAAACCACCTTGTTTTGAGTTTGTTTTCTATGTAATGAAGACCCTCATATAAAAATCAAGGGGACTGTTGGAAAGCTGTTGCTCCTGTGTGTATTGCTTAGATTTAAAATAAGATATTTCAATGAGGGAAATCAATCAGGAAGTGATTCTAAGAGTCTAGGTGAGTCACACCCCAGGATTTAGGAAAATGTCATATCAAATAATTGGTCTGGGCCAGTTGATTGTGTTCACTAATTATATGATGAATGAATGGATGAACGGTAAAACATGTAAACTGTGTATATTAGGCATGAGAGAGATAAGGACTTTTACACTAGTGAAACTCATGAATTAGAATTGAGCATGCATTTGGTGAGCTTTAATGTTTTGAACTTGATGTTGATGATATGAATTCATTCTGAAAGGTGTCTCCCACCTGAATTGAATCGCTTTTTAAACCAATGCTCTTGGAGCACGTATAGATCCTTTACTGAAGAGTTGTAATAAAGCGCATACATCTCCTTCAGGATTAATTAGGTGATTTCTCTGGGTCCTTTCTATTAACCTGTAATTAGAACATAAAGATACTCATGCTCCAAGACACACATTTTAATTGCATCTCACTGTGTGCTGATATTACACACTCCATTGGAAAACAAGTCAAGGAAAAAGACTTGATTCTGAGCAAAGTGCCTTTGGCTCCTGGCCTGGTCCCAAGCATCTTGGGGGGGCTTCCCCATCTCACTTAATCCAGTTAGCCTTGTTTACCCAGAGAAGGGAAGCAAGAGGGAAGACATAAGTACCTGGATATGCTCTTATCTAGCATGAGCAATGTTGACATTCTTTTGTTATCAAGGCAAAAAATTCCTTAAAGGAAGTCTGAAAGGACGGGAAGTTTGGGAAATTGATTGCTCAGTTTTGTATGAGCACAATGTCAGAGTTGCAGGAATTAGGGGTTATCTAGCTTGCCTCACTCCAGCTGAGGCCAGAAAAAGCCAGTTTTGTAGTATAAATAAAATCAACAGAACCAAGAGAAGATATTTCAAGAAACCAAAGATTATGTTAAGTGAATTCAGATTTGGAAGGACAAAGAATGCATAGATTTATATATACATTATATAGAATTTGTATCTATGTATATTCATATTTATACAGTTTGTGGTTGTGGGGATGTTTGAGGGGTTAGGGGTAAAAGAAAAAGAGAATTCTAGAAAGCAAATCATACTCAACTAGGTTGCCTCTATGTATGAAGATAGTAAATATGAAATTCACTTAAAGCTGCTAAGTAATCAGAGATAGTGAGGCATGGAGAAACAGAGTAAGTTAGGGAGTCATCTTAAAATGCTGCACATATGTGTGAAATACCATGGTGCCACAAGAACAGTCAACATACACTTTAAAATGGCATGTGTGGTCAACAGGATGGGTGTGCTGGGGGTACTAGTGGTAGGGGAAAGAGGAACAGAGGGGATGAATATGGTCAAAATACTTCATGCATGTGTCAAAATGAACAATAAAGATAGTTGAGATTGGGTTGGAAGGGAGGAGGGGTTTGAGGAAGAGTCACTGAGGGGGTGAGTTTCCTCATGTCCATGGCAAAACGAAACTGCCTTGCACAACTCATTGGTTCTAATAAAATAGAGGGAAATTAAAAAGAAGCAAAACAGGTCCAGTTTTAGACAGGCTAATGGGTCGGCTGCCCCTGAGAAATAAGAGAAAATGCTCCTCACTAAGATCTAATGTAATAGGTACTTGGTAGTTCTCTGTTTTTGTCCTTGATTCGCTCCATACCTAGGTCTACCATAAAGAGGGAGGAAAACCAGTGAAAATCAAGGGCCCTATCTTTAGCATAGTTCACCCGATTTCAGTTCTGAAAGTAGCACCATTGCAGTGGCTACGCTAGTTGGGAGAGCTTTAGGCTAAACATGACATCATTCTTATTCATACGAGAAAAACCAAGGTCTGGAGTTGGCAGGTGATTTATTTCCTGAACGGAAAGAGGCTAAAGCTCAGATTTCTGCTGTGCCCTAGCCAGACCATCTTGACTGAATCTGCTACTCAGCCCTTGTGTCCCAACAAACTATACATTCTTGCCTTCGTTCTGACCATCTAACAACTCTTCACAATTTTAGGAGTGAAATAGTGTCGCCTGCAGTGAACTCATGTTGCGGTAAGTAAGAGAAGAGGAAGGAAATAAGCTATTTAATCTAAAGGAAGGAAGAACAAGATAAATATTCAATGAAGAAATGGAATGACGAGTGACACTCAGAGTCTAGAGCCCCGGCACTCGGTGAGCACGCAGCACACCTTCTACATGAGAGACTCTCACTTGTGTATGAATTAGTTCAATCTGAAGTTTCTTTTCCTTCACATGGACCAAGACTCCATCTTACAGCTCTCTCTCTCTCCTCTCTCTGTTGATCTTCAGTGTTTAAAATACCTTCAAAGCAAATGAGGAAATAACTTCTCATTTTGCCAATGTTTGCTTTTCACTGTTTTGAATGAATCTCCTCTGCAAACTGCTAAGCTAATTGAACTGCCACCATTTCAGCTGAAAAAACACCCTGCCTTGCCAAAGAACATTTGCGTGTGTACTCAGTGTCTCCACCGTGGGGGCCAGAGTTGGGGGAAAAATGTAACCCTTTGCATGATTGCCAGGGCAGGATGGAAAACTCTGTGATTTGCCTTGTTCTGTTCAGAGAGGATGGGGCTGACTTGATGGGCCCACCTGACAGTCCCGCGGAAAGTTTGTGGGTTCAGAAATGCAAAGGCTCAGCACCATGCTAAGGTCAAGTGACTTGTTCAAGGCGATTGACATAGGGACGGTGGGGACCTTATCCAGGCCATTGTCCCCAGGGGCCAAGCTACACTGGTCCATGGCCTAGACACCACCTTGAAAGTCTAGTGGAATTAAGTTTTCTTCATGATGTCAATATTTTTTTTCAGTTTAGCTCAATCAGGTTTTTTTTTTTTTTTTTTTTTGCCAGTCCCGGGCCTTGAACTCAGGGCCTGAGCACTGTCCCTGGCTTCTTTTGGCTCAAGGATAGCACTCTGCCAACTTGAGGAATTGAACCTAGGGCTTCATGTGTATGAGGCAAGCACTCTTGCCACTAGGCCATATTACCAGCCCCTCAATCAGTTTTATATTACTTTCTTGCCCTTACTTGACCATGTTTTTTATTCATCTGCTGAAGAATACAGAGTACCGGCATAAACAAACAAACAAACAAACAAATACATAAAAATAGAGCTTCATAAAGGACTCTCAAAACTTTGAGTGAATCAGATTTATTTGAGCAAAATATCACCTATTCTTCCTTAAAACTGTCTAGCCTCATCTCTTGACAGATTTATTTATCAAACTGGATTTCTTCTCCATCAAACCATATTTTATGCATGATATGACGTGAGAACTATGCCAGGGAGTAGTAAGGTGCTGCTCTCTGAGTTCAGAACATGTCTTTGGATCTGGGAGAGTGGAGGTAGAGAGATGGCCACTGATCTTGCAGCATCACTGGGAATGAGGTAGAGTTTTAGAAGAGAAGAGACTGGCACTTGGAGAGCTTCATTCAATTTCTCTAAAAGGGAGGAGACTGGATGCTGAGTGGGAACTCCCTTTGGAAAGAGGCAGTTCTTTTCCTTAAGTAAAATTAAGGAACTTTTGACTGCTGAGTTTAAAGCTGACTTTCTTACTGGGTGAAACTTACCCGATTTGCTTGGACAAAGACTATGTGGAGAGGTCAGGTAACTTTCAGTGAAATGGCTTCCAGATGCGAGTCACCAACTGACGAAGCAAGCGAGGACTGTATCTCTAGTAGCCAGGACCTAGCTTGCTACTTGGCATAAGGCATACATTTAACAAAACTTATCAAACCCAAATGAAGTTATACTGAAGTGATTAAGACTTTATGATTTTTTAACCTAACATTTTTCCGACCTCAGAATACAGTTGTCTAAGGAAATCAAGAAATGTATTTCTTTGAATATGATATGAGAATCACTGTATCAGAGAAGCAAATATTATAATGCATTCAATGACCTCGTTATAGGCAGAGATTTAGTAGAATGGCTGAACATCGCATTTATCGCTGTAAAGTCCACTGGAATCTAAACTGGACCAGGAATCAATCATTTAAAGAGCACAATGAAAAGAATAACTGACATTTGCCTAAGAGTTACTATGTTCCTGACATAGTTATAAATACTGTATGCTAATGTGTCTATCATCCAAATATAGTGAAATCATGTCCTCATTTACAAACAGAGAAACCAAGGCATAGAGTCTTTATCTAACTTGTATACTAGAGAAGATAGCAGAGCTGAACACTAGAACCCAGACCAGCTGGTCTCTTAAACGCTGCATATGTTATTGATTTAACTCTCACGCCAACTCCTGAAATCCAGGCCCAGCACCCATCTGCCCAGCTTCCTTTTTAAAATTTAAACCCCAAATAGACTCTCAACAGTGGACTCTATCACTTTTTATTTTTGTGATATCTGTGAACTATTTTATTTCATGGCCCTTACCTCAACCAACTTTAATAGTAGTCTCATTCCAGTAATGGACGCACTCCATTTTATATAAAATATGCAGAGAGTCAGGGGTTAAGGATTTCATCCGCTGTTATAAAGTCAGCAACTGGCAGAGGCTGGATTGAAATCAAGGCTTTATCTGACTCCAAAGTTGTATGTGTGGGGTTTTCTCTTTTTTTTTTTTTTTTTTAACCACCAACCAACCGGTTCGCATTTAATTTATGATTTCTCACATCCTCTTGAACTAACTTGAACTGGAAAGAGCAGTGCTAAGAGAGACCAGGCTCCTCCCAGAGGTCACTGGCTCTGTTGGTCCTCTCTGATTTCTGTCTCTTCTATTTCCCACTGGCATCTTCCAGCACATGCTTCCTTCTCCAGACCGTTCTAGGGTCAGAGCTCTAATAGGGTGCACTCCTGTGCTGTATTTTCTACGTCCTTTCTTTTCATAGCTGGCGTTTCGGTGTCTGTAGGATGGTGTGGGGTGGGCTGGGCTTCCCCCAGGTGCAGTCACTATTCTGAGAATCTCCCAGTGGCTCACAGCACGTGTGGGCTGTGTCTTTGCTTGGCTTTCATTTTCCCACTGACAACCTGGCTCCTCACAAGTCCGAGTTCATCACCCAGAAAAAGACCTACGCTGGCCCCTCATGTCGAGGGCAGATGGCAGTTCTCAGGGAGAACTGGCGTGGATCTCCTCAGAATGGGGATCACAAGAGGCAGTGGTCGGCATGGCGGTGGACCAAGTTGCTTACGTAGGTCTAGCGCTGTGCACTCCCTGGTCTAGAGGGAATGCATTTTCTAGTGTGGAGATGCTGGGCGGGTGCTTGTGTTTCTCAAGATTGTCATCCATCGAGAAATGAACATTCCCCTGGTGGCACAAGAGGAATATATCCCTGGCTGTACCCCTCCACATAGAAGAGGCCCGGTACCTTGATGCCTGGCTGTCAGTGACTGTTTCCCTGGCTCATAGAACTAGACAGAGAGAGATGGCTGAATTTTTAATCAGCCAGGCTGGGTACTTTTCTCTCTCTTGGCTGGAGGTCTTCTTTTATCTGTGTGACTAGGACTTTTCATACTGTAGAAGATCAAACTGCCTCTGTGTGATGAAAAAGGGTCCCCACATTATCGTCGTGTAGATTTCCATCCTCAATAACTGAACGATCAGAGGTACTATGCTGATAGGCGTACACCTGCACTTCGTGGCCTACACAGTTTTGAATCGATCTCACGGACTCTCACCACAAATTCCGTGAGGAAGTCTAGAGATGAGGTGTGGGGATCGCTAGCTGGTAGAATGACACTTCCCCAGACGAAATGTCCTTCGTAGGTAGCTGTCAGTGTGACTTCATTTGAAAAGAAGGTCTTTGCATCTATAATCATGTTAAAATGGACTAACACTAGACTCGATTGGTCCGTAGCCCAACACATGATGTCTTGAAGTTTATGCACATTGTGGAGTGATTAAATGCAGGTGATTAGCAGAGTGCTCAGAGTTGAGGAAAGAACACTTAACAAAAGCTCTGCAGGAATATACTGTCGTCAATAAAGTTACCATGCTGTACAATCAGTCTCTTAAGAGGATTCTTCCTATCTATAACCATATATATCTTCTTTCCCTCTGTCCATAGACACTCCAGCCCCTTTACTCTTTAACTCTATGAAGTCTACTTTTCAAGACTGCACATATGAATGTGATCATGCAGTTCACCTTCCTATACCTCCACAACCCTTTCTCTTTATGTAATGTCTTTTAGGGCCATGAATTTTGTAGCAAATGACAAGATTTTATTTTTTTTTCTTGGCCTGAATAGTATTCCAGTGTGTGTGATACTATGTTTGTCCACTCATCCATTGTCAGACCTTTGGGCTGATTCTGTATAATAGCTATTGTGAAGAATGCAATGAACATGGGAGTTTGAGGTATTGATTTAAAAAATGCTGCCTTTAAAAAACATTTCTGTGCCTAAACATTCAGTGATTCTTAATTGTGGGCAATGGAGATTCCAGTGGAGATATAATGTTGTGAATTAGAGGAACACTGGTGCAATACAATTAAACCTTTCCCCAAGTAGTATGATACAGCACCCTTCTTTTGTTTTAGATAAGTCTATTATCTTTAAGTAGTTGTATGAAGGGGTTTCTATTCAACATGCCAATTTATGAGTACAATGCCTCTTGATCCATAGCACTGGAGGAATCTCCTTATCACTGGAGAAGCAAAGAAACTAAGGCTGAAAGGTTCAGAGAACATTTCAGCCTCTCACAGATTCTTTGTGCCGTAATGAAGAGCTAGTCCGCTTGGCTTGCAATCTTTGCTGTTTCAAGTGTGCATCTTGTTTTCTATGTTTCTGTTTTAATTCATAACTGGTTCATTTTACAGAAAAAGAAAAAGACTGTGAAGGAAGCACTCAAAAAACTCAGAGAAGATGAGGCACGTGGAAGGCATAAAAGACATGGACAACTGTTACTTTAGAAATGCAGAGTAGATAATGGAGTGTGGACACTGTCTCCTAGCTGTGGAAGGAATCACACCTTCCCTTCTACCTCCCTTTCTTCAGAAGGGTGTGCCATTTCCTTCAGATTCATTTTAATTCAAACCAACATATGAATGTCAAGCTCCTTCTCATTAATTTTAATTTCATAACATTTTTCTCCATCCGGTGTAAAATTTCTCTCAGAATGCTGTAATCTACTCAGCTTGGTATAGTCAAGCTGATTATTTAACCTTGCCTATTTTTTTTAGACTACTTTTCTGAAGTTCTAGACATATATTGTCCAAATAACAAACCATTCTGAGAGTAATCAAGAGTTTCTGTGACAGGACATCTCTTTCCACTGGTTCTCCATCTCTTCATTATTTTACCCTTCTTTCCTTTCAGAAGTTAGACGAAGAGGATTTTAATTGAGCATCAGCCATGAGAAAAGCTTAACTTCAGAGTGGGAACAAGAGTGCACATCCCCAAGTGTGCCATATCCTTGGAGAACAATGAAAAATGTCTTGAGCTCATTATAATGCATGAACCATGATTAAGAGAGGGGAAAATACAGGACTTAGTTGGAAACCTTAGGCCTTCTTTTTTCAAAGTTTCATTTCTTTTTAATTTTGGGAAAATAAGTACTCTGAACAAGGTTTTCTCTATTTTTATATGGATGACCTCATATAATCTACAAGAGAATAATAGTTTGTAGTTTCATAGTTATGAGGATTAAAGACATGCAAATGGCTCAGTCAGAATCATGAGGCATATATCTGAGGAAGCTGGGCTTGGCAGCCTGAAACCCGTGTTAATGCCACACACCCACCGACAGAAAGATTAGCCCAAAGAAGAGGCATAGGTGGGTCTGAAGCCTGCCAATTGGATAAAAGTCAAGATGACAGAAACATTCATTGATGATATAATGGGTGCCATGCCAGTGTGACCCTGAAACCTGAGAGAACAAAGCAAAATACTTAGGCGGAGGATCTGACCACTGTACTTAGTGGACACCCTCAACTGCATTGGCTAAGGAATTAACTTGATTTTGGTTAAGAAATCCATCCATCCATCCACTCACCCACCCACCCACCCACCTATATCATCCATCCATCCATGCATGCATCAATCTATCTGTCCACCCATACTATCTATCTATCTATCTATCTATCTATCTATCTATCTATCTATCTATCCATCCATCCATCCATCCATCTTCTAAGTACCATGGTAAGTATTGAGGAAACAATTCTGAGTAAACAGATTGTTTTTGTCATTTTGGAAATTATATTCTAGTGGCTTGTGATCCACCTCACTCCCTCCGGTGAGATGCCTCTAGTTCCCTTTGCCTGGAATCTGCTTTCTTTGCAGGCAGACTCCTAATTCAGCTGCCCTATAGATACAAGAGCTCACTCTTGGCTGTATGGTTGGTGAAGTACTTGTTTACCAGTATAGCTGGTGCAGTGGCTCCTACCAGCTCATCCCTGTAGATAAGTATCCAGCACCGTCTTTATACCCACAACTCCTTAGGCCTGTGTCCAACCTATTTCCTTGTGGACAAGTGATCAGCGCCACACTTATGCCCCCTGCCAACTCTTTTAGGCTTATGTCATGCTCTCAGAGCCCTCTTACTGTGTGATATGAAGGCCTGGATCAGAGCAGCTCACCCCCATAAGGAAGGTAGAAAATGTCTCTACCTTTCCTTCTAGGACATCTTTTCTTGTAAAAATAAATAAATAAATAAAAGCTCTC
Source organism: Perognathus longimembris pacificus (assembly GCF_023159225.1). Lineage (NCBI taxonomy): Eukaryota > Metazoa > Chordata > Mammalia > Rodentia > Heteromyidae > Perognathus > Perognathus longimembris. The sequence goes on along the minus strand of NC_063176.1, from coordinate 54,781,645 downwards.
TAGTCAATATGCTTGATGAGGCTCTGGAACCCCTTTGCAGACAAAGAGGTTGGTGGAGAATTCATGTTATATTCTTCCTGCAGAGCAGATGTGCAGAGATGTGCTTCACCCCCACCTATGGGCTGTTGAAATGATGATTCCCCAGTGTCTTTGCTTTGCAATCTAAGTAGGAACTGCAGAGATAAACATATTCTATTAACCAATCAGCAGAAGCAAGAAGGAGTACCCATTTCATAGCCTAGGAGAAGGCAAAAGTTTGGGGTGACCCCATTCAATGACTCTGTGTGTTGTAGGGAGGGAGATAGTGTGGGAAGGGTAGACAGGTTGGGGTTAGGTGATAAATGCCCCTATGTTCCTGCTTTTGTTGGTACCCAGTGTGGCTGTTTCTGTTCCATCTTGCTCTTAAGTTAATGGGGTCTCAGCCTAACTCAGGATGGACCTCTCTCCCCACTCAGATTTACTGTTATTTTCACCACGAATCTTAGATGCAAGTGCAAATAGATAATTTGCAGTTACAAGTGAGCAAGGCTGAGGTCACTCGAGAGCTACATTTGGTTGAGGCCTGAATGGGAGGTCTGGTGTCCATAGACAAGGGGGAAAGGACACAGTGATGTAGAGAGTAGAGCATGTGCGAAGGTGGCGACAGGGGACAGAAGGTACAGCAATTGGCTTGCGATGGCACACAACGTCCAAAGCTGCCAACCGCTGGAGAAAGCAAAGGAAGATCTCTCCCCTCCAGCCTCCACGGAGACTAGAACTCTGCAGACAGCTTGATTTTGGACTTCCGGTCCTCGGAAGACATGAGAGGACATGCCTGACTTTTTTGTCTGTAAATATATGGTCCTTTGTTGTGACAGCCCTTGGGAATGAATACAACACCACACCGTTGTTCCTCTTAACAAGAACAGACATCCCTCAGAGGGCAGGGATTGGAGTCTTAATTCTCATTTGGCTCTCCCAACACAGTGATTTGATATGGAGGCATCTATTGCATATTTGCTGCAATAAAAGCATAGCTACAGAGTTGATAATTAGCTTTAATTTGAAATCACTTCACAACAAATTGAAAATTTATAGCAAACACAGAAGAAGTGTGAATGGAAATAAAGTGAATAATTCTATGCTATTTGCCTCCTGCTATTGTTCCAGCCTCTCAATAGCTCCCTTTCCCATTAACTTCAAGTTCTCACCCCATTATTTGGGTCAATTCATATTCTTTAGAAAGACTTTGAATCTTTATTCAACCCATTTAAACTTCAAATAAGGGAGGGAACTGATTACAGAAGAACCCGGTGAAATAAAAATTGTTTTTTGAAAGTGCAAGTAAATAGGAAATTATTAAAAAATAACTTGGATAATGGGTTTAGGAGAGTGTAATTTTATTTTAATTTACTGGCAGAGGGATAATTGTTCAATTATTATTATTTTTAAATTTTTTAAATTTTATTGTCAAATTGATATACAGAGAGGTTACAATTTCATACATTAGGCCTTGGGTACATTTCTTGTACTGTTTGTTACCTCCTCCCTCATTCCCCCCTCCCCGCTCCCCCCTCCTTCCTCCCCCTTTTCCTCTCCCCTCATGAGTTGTTCAGTTGGTTTACACCAAATGCTTTTGCAAGTATTGCTTTTGGAGTCCTTTGTCTTTTTGTCCTTTGTCTCTTGATTATTTATTTATTTATTATTATTATTTTTTTTTTTTTGCCAGTCCTGGGGCTTGGACTCAGGGCCTGAGCACTGTCCCTGGCTTCTTTTCGCTCAAGGCTAGCACTCTGCCACTTGAGCCACAGCGCCACTTCTGGCCATTTTCTGTATATGTGGTGCTGGGGAATTGAACCCAGGGCCTCATGTATATGGGGCAAGCACTCTTGCCACTAGGCCATATCCCCAGCCCTGTCTCTTGATTTTGATATTCCCTTTCACTTCCCTAATTCTAATACCACTATATACAGTATCCAGTGTATTCAGATGAAATACAGTGATAGCGTGAGTACAACCACCAATTATTACAACACACAAAAGCAAAGATAATGTGGATATTCACTATAAAATATTCTTATGTAGTAAGTTGTTGCAACCCTCGTGGGGGCTTGAACCCAGGAACTGAAATGACGAAAAATCAGGACACAGGGATGCAAAGGTGAATGAAACAATGCATGTTTTATTTTAGAAGGGGTGGCACTTATATACTGTTTTAGAAATGGGGTCATAAGACATCTGTTTGGGTCATTAGAGATCAGTTTGCAACTGTAAAGTTGTAAAGAGTAAAGTTCAAACAGAAAGATGTACATATAAAAGCATGGCTACATTTACCAATACATCAAAGGATCAGACTGGTCAAGGCAAGGCTACAATTATCCCCTATGCTTACCCTATGCTAACTATCTTAACAATAAAACTCCCTAAGTACTCTGAATGACCAACCCTCCCCCCCCCAGCAGCTGGGTAAACTGAGTAAATGAATCTCCCCAGGGATGAATGTCTCATGACCAAATGGTTTTATTGGACCATCAAACACAGAAAAAAAAAAAACCTTAGCAGAGGCGTTCCAAAGGCTGAGGCCACCACAGGTCAAAGAATCATTCTCTCACAGTAAGTCTGTGTGTGAATTCATCAAGGATCAGTTCTCTAAGTTCCATTTTGACTTCAACCATTTATTTAAAACGTTTTCTTGCTACTTTGGTTGGACAAGGCTGCTAGAAAGAAAATGTCATGCAAGAAAAAAATATTCTTATCATACATGATGGTACCAAATTCAAAAGGAGGAAAGGGTTTAAATTATTAAAGCAACTGAAATATGGGAATTACAAAGAGTTACATGTATTGATTTCACCCAGCATAAACCTTGAACATCATGGCTAATACATATAGGATTATGTGTAAAAATAATTAAGGAAGCCACAGGGAAATGTTCCTGACTTGTATTAGAAAGTTTAAGGTTCCAAGTTAAATGCTTCCTACAGATTTTCTCTTCAATAGGACTTGCCCTTGTCACTCCTGAAGTATTGTAAACTTCACATTGGCAGGGCTCAGATTAATGAGAAATGGCTGCGTTTGTAAAATGGGAAGGTAACGTATGGACACTAATAAATCATTTGCAGATGGTCAGTTACATTCCAAAGATGGGAATTGTTCAAGTTGCATTAATTTTTTTGCATCTTACTTCCTGCTGATCGATACTGCGACTGAAAAGCTGCTTTTTGCAATGAATACAATTTAGCTAATGAAGAAGCAGGCAGCAATTCTGTTTGAATTATGGATCACGAGTGTAGAAAGAAACCCAGCCATATGTCAATTCCATGAAAGCGAGAGAAAAGAGGATTCATATTATTATTTTATACTGATTGGAATGGTGTAAGCTGCTGGCTTTTGAGATGTGACAACCCCTTGAATGAGGTCACCATCATTTTTGTGAGTGGGAACTTGTCAATAAACTATTACTAGTTGATGGCAGTCAGGAAATGGGGGTCTGGTCTCTGCTAATTTTCTTAGGTAATTTCTTTGAGCTTCGTTCTCAACTGTACCTCAACTTTGACCTATAAAAGGCAAGTCGTTCATGGGATAATTCCTCATTAAATGAGCAAGAGCTTACTTAATCCATATTTTCCATCATAAAACCCCTGTTCCAAGGGTAAAAGGTGAACCAATGCAACAGCAATACATAGAAGACAATATGCTGTAAACCAACTGTACAACTCTGTTGGGGGGGGTTGTACTGGGGAAAGGGGAAGTTGGGAGAAAAATGAGGGAGAAGGTAACAAGTGTTATAAGAAATATACTCACTTCCTTACACATGAAACTGTAACCCCTCTGTACATCACTTTGACAATAAATAAATTAATTAATAAATTAAAAAAAAACCTGTTCTACCTCAGTTCTCCATATTTTCAGGGGGCAGGAAACAAAATCTACTGAGAGAGGTGAAGCACAGGATGAAACACTAGCTTTCTTGCTGGGAAGTTGCAGTTTGTGGAGGATTACCTTCTGTTCTCCATAGAAAGATTCGGCCTAAGCAGGGGGTTTGTATTTCCCATGTATAATAAGCAGTAGAATTATTATTCCTATATACTCCATCAACCTGGAAATTCAAACAGACTCGCATAATCAGTATGCTTTGTTGTAAGATTGTAAGGCGTGTAAGGTTGTAAGAATTGAAATTCTTAGGCACTGCTGTTATAAAACCAAAGTCATGACACACCGACAAATAGAAATTTGGCAATATTTATCAAAAAGTATATGCACATTCACTCTTTGACCTTAATGCTGCCAGATAAGTATTTCAGTGTTTAACTGGTAGAAAAATACATCCGAAAGAAGCATTATGGTTTTAATTTTAAATATCCCCCAAAGGCTATCTGTGGTGCTATTGGCTGGTTTGGTTGATCCTGGAACCTTTGGGAGATGGCATCTAATGGGTGGAAATTAGGGAGCTTTGAATCTCTCTCTCTCTCTCTCCTTGGGGCATCAAGGCTGGGCAGGTCCTGAGAGACCGCCCCTTTCTCCCGCCCTGGGGCTGTGTGGCTGTTATCCACTCCTACCCTCTTCCGGGTCAGAACGGAAGTGGCCCAAACCAGCCCCGCCTCTCCTCTCAGAGCACGCACGTGTGCCTGTCAAAAAGGCTCTGGCCGGAGCCCAGGGGGCGGTCCTGTGGGCTGTGATTTCCGCCTCTGGGGGAAGTCCCGTGACATCACTGTGATGGACAGCCCAGATCAGCCTATCCCTAGTGACTCCAGATCCCTCCCCTTCCTGTCGCCATTACTGTTATATAAACCTCTCCCCTGAGTAAAACTGGTGGAATTCCCAGTTTTCCCCGGAGACAGCTCGCGTGTCCTGCCTCCTTATTCTTAGCGAGTGAAGGGGGGGTATCTTGCGGCCACACACGCCCAGGCTTGCACGTAGCCCTCACTCCAGCTTTGCCATCTGCGGGATGGGCGGCTTACGGGCGAGGGTGAAAGGGGACTACACAGGAGGTAATAAGGCCCGACTCTCTCTCCTGTCTGCCTGGAGGTAGGTAGATGTCCTCTGCCACACATTCTGACCGTGATGCTCTGCCTTTCCACAGGCTTCAAAGCAGTGGGCCCAACTGGTTATGGAGTAAAATCTCTGAAACAGTGATCCAAAATAAACATTCCTTCCTTACCAACTGATTCTGTCATGTGTTTTTTTCATCACAACAGAGATAAGAGTAACAGACGATGCGTGAAGTAATTTGAAATAATTATGCATTTCAACATACTTTGAAATATTGTAGAGGAGAAATCGCCAAACTAGAAGGCCTAATTGACCCACTGAGCCAAAAGGATCAGGCTCTAGGTATATAATAGGTGCTGAGAGAATTGCAAGGACATTAGTTGATCGATGAATGAATATGCAGCTCTAACTCATCAAGAACGAATTGGGTCATAGCTCCTAATTATGCTAGTAAGCCACCATGGTCTTCTGATGAGTTATTCAGGGATGCAGACAATGGGTATCAGTTGCATCCTAAACCTACCTACAGTAGCAGAGCTTTCTTTGTCCAAGTATTCCTTTTTTACCTGAGTTTCTACTTGAAAATAATGGCCGGTGAGATCTTGGAGGTACTACTGCTGGAGTGTGTGTATGGCTTAAATGTGTCTGAATGGTTCCTGGTGTAATGGTGGTAGCTTGGAAATGTGCTACTTTACATCGACCTGTGAAGGCTTCTGGATTTGCCCATCCTGCTTCTTTGTATACAAACAGAGAAGAACATTGTTTTTCATGTCTGATTTCCAATCAGTTGCCTGCTATCCACTTCCTTGGCTCATTACTCATTTCACCATCATTTTGTAGTACATCAGTGGTGCTTAGCATTAGCTGTTTGTTGTGGGCTGGATTGTGCCTTCCCACAAGTAACTATACATGTAACTATACTAAGGGATAGGACCTGTGAGGGTCAATGGAGACCATTATGGTACAATGATCAAATCAAGTAACCCTAATGCCCTTGTACAATGAGGAAGAGGCACCACCACTTCCTCTCTGTTTTCAGGTGTCTGAAGGGAAATGATCACGTAAGAACACAATGAGAAGGTAGTCATCTTAAGGTCCAGGAGAGTGGCCTGAGAATAAACCAACCCTTCCAGGACCTTGATCTTGGACTTCCAGCTCTAAAAACTGTCAGATAGTAAATTCTGTTGCCACAAAAAGTCTATGGTTTTCCTACTGTGATAGTCAGAGAAGCCTAATCTCCTGTTGCTATTTCCTCCAGCTATCTCAAATACTTTAATTGTATGTAGCCCTTTCCTACTGAACCATTCACCCTGTTTACCTTGAGGAGCAAATGGAACATCATCTGCAGGAGCTCTCTCCAATTCACCTATCACCAAGGTGGAGTCCTCTTGCTTCAAGACTGCAGGTCATACATTCCCTAACCTCCACACTGTCCACGTTAGCCTTTCTGTGCCAATGGTTGAAGAAGTTTTGGAAGTGGGTGCTGAGGTTGCTGAGCTCCTTGTCTACACCAGTGGAGCTATATGGAGAGTGGGTTTTCCAGTTGTTTTCTATTCCAAGATGGTAGACACTTAGTCCCCAATAAGCTTGCTGCACTCTTTCCAAATTTCCTCCTGGATGCTTCCTAAGAAATGTGCTTTGGTCTTAAACCTGTGTGTCTTTCATCTGGACATGCATTGTCTGCAGCAAATCCCTGAACCAATGCTGCTGATGTTTCTAAATGACGTTGCTTCCACAAGTCTGAAGAGCTCCAATATCTTTGCCCTGGGCTCCCTAAGAAGCAGTCTTTCCTTGGCCTTTAAATGTTCCACTCTTAAAATAGTATTTTGATAGGTGGCGTTTCCCTTTCCATGCAGTGCTTCTTTGGGAGGGCTAGATTGGGTCTCCTAACCTTTTATTCTTTTTTTTTTTCTTTTACTCTTTAGTAGGTCATGTTCCTTCGTTGCCACATCTCAGTAGTGCTGGATCCTTGTGCCTTCTTCCCTCTGACTTACCCATAGATCAGCTATTTATTTCACTCGTGTGTCCCCTAGATGATCTCTCATGAGGTTCCTTAATTAGAGAGATGAAATTAATGACCTCCAGAACTACAAAAAAACAGATATTCACAGCTGGATAATCCAGTCTACCAAATATTAAATATTCAAGCCAATATATAACCAAGTTCTTCACTCACTCTACTGTGTTTCTAACTGTTCCCTGTGTGAGAGATTTCTCATCTGCAGTGCTTTTCTGTTCTTTCATTCTACAGATTTTATCAATCATATTCCTTCAGGTGCAGTAGATATTCCCATGCACACTTCAGTATCAAAGCTATTGACCCTTGCTCAGTAATTCTTAAACTAAAAAATGTGTGTAATTGATCTTTATTATTCTTCATGAAATGAAGCTAGTGGACTAAATATCAACCCTTTTTCTCCAAGAGGGACCAACTAAATGTTTATGAGTTAAATTACTTGGAAAAAGCTATCATCTTCCTTTCAGGTAAACATGGTAAATGTTCTCTAAGTTAATTGCAGTATAACCTTTGATATTGAACTGCTATAATAACAATTCAAGTAAATGTTTGGTCAGTGGTTGCTACTCTGCATAGTAGAATATTACACTGTATAAATAAAAACAGTGATAAGAGAAGATTTTGAATGCTACCAGAGCAAAGAAATGAAAACATCAGAGACAATGGAAAATACAAGTATCTTGAATTGATCATTACACAGTTCTTCATAAATATGTACAATCATTATCTACCCACTATATATATTAACCATGTCAGTCTAAAGAAGGATCAGGGAATAAGGTGCAGAACACTAACATTATAGATTAAAAAATACATTAGCACATATTATCACACACTCAGGGGATTAACACTTAATTTCTATCAAGGAAACATATAATCCATGTCTCAATTTTACATAAAATGAAAATGTTGCTTTTAATTGAGAAAATAACATTTCCTTCTTTTATTACTCCAGTTTTACAAAACTCAGTAAAAAAAAAAATCCCTCCTGAATATGCTTTATTTTCATAAACACTTTTGCTATATTTTTGTAGTTATTTCTTTTAAATGGTTATTTGGAAATTCAATGTAATCTTAGTCCATATATATATAATATGTATATGTTTAGCCCATACATAGTATTTACTCATATAGATGTATATATGTACATATATGTATACACACACGGTAAAAAAAGACAAACAACTACAAAAGCAATACTTGCAAAACTGTTTGGTCTAAGTGAACTGAACACCTCCGTGGGGGGGGGGAGGGAAAGAGGGAGGAAGGTGGGGGGTATGAGGGACAAGGTAAACTGTACAAGAAATGTATCCAGTGCCTAACGTATGAAACTGTAACCTTTCTGTACATCAGTTTGATGATAAAAATTTGAAAAAAAAAAAGAAGGGAAAGGGAAAAAAAACCATATGTATATATATATATATCAATGTATGTACGTACATATGTGTGTGTTTTTATTAAAGTCTTGTATGGTGCAGATTTACCTTTATTCAGAATATCACAGGATGGAACAAAGGTGGGCTGGCTAGGCTGAAGTCTATTCTGTAGACTTAAGAAATATTTTTACTTCCTAGCTCATGTTTTTTTTTTTTTTCTGGGCAGCGAAATTCCATTTTGTGTTATTGAAAGACTAAGATTTTCTGTTTCCTTAACTGGTTTCCACCGTAGTTTGGATTCTTTGAATTCCATCAGTCTTGGCAAGAAAAAGCCTCGCCATTGACCTTGCTAGTCTAGTGAAAGGACAGTAAAAGGGGCAGCAATGTAAGGAGACAGTTTTTGAAACAGGCCTGTATGTCTATGCCTCGAGGCTTGCCATGAGCTCTTCTCATCTCTAAGACAGCAGCAGCATCTGTTCAAAGCTTCAATCTGTGTGTGACTTGCAGAAACTTCTTGAAGGGCTTCTGTGGTTATCAGTCGGTCCCACACAACAGAATTTGGATCTTAATTATATTTGTAAAATTTCCTCATGGGCACACCTACATGAGTGCTTTATTGGTTACTGGGAAATGTGTAGTCATGTAGAACTTACAGACTTTACTTTGAATTCTGCCTACCACATGCACATCCCTACTCCATTTATTGCCTGCCTCTCAGTACATTTTGTGGGGGAAAGTACATGTGATTCTGAAGGTTTAAAGTCCTTTCTACAACGAGAAAGCGAGTCCCGGGGTTCTCCCAATGCTGCTTATATTCTCTCACTGGATTGTAGTTCTGTCTGCTATAGATTGTTTTCAGAATGAAATTGTTTAGCATGATGTACTGTTCTGTGCCTGACTTCTTTTTTCAGAATGTTTCTGAGCTTCATTCTAGTTGTTCTATGAAGTTATGTTTGGCTCCTTGATAAGCCTGACCCTCTACCACTTGAGACATGCCTTCAGGCCTCAGGTGGAGTTTGGAAGGAGACAATCCACATGAGCCATAGCACCACTAGTTTACATACGTTCAGCAACTTGTTGAAATCTTTGGCCGATGGGAGCATCTTCATGATGATTCTACTGCTCTTTGACAAGATCAGCTCATTGTCTCGAGTTCTCCAGCTTTCTGACACAACAGTGCGTGTTTCATTCTTCATTGATTGGCCTGGATATGATTTCAACGTTATTACCACCTTCCTTCCTACTTAAAATTTTAGCATTTAAGAGATTTAAATCCACTTGATTGGAGTATAATTTACATAATTAAAATGCATCCAGTTAAATGAGTTTTGATAAATATATTTACCCATCGAACAACCACTGCAATCAAGACATAGAATATTTCTCTCAGTCCCCAAAGTCTCCTGCCTCTTTGTACACAGGATGGGGACCAAGCCTTCAGAACAGACATGTGGGGGATACCTATATTCCACACGAGAGCACCTGGGGATGGAACGAATCTACTATCACACAGCAAATACACACTGGTCCTTTGGAGAGCCTACCCAGTTGTTTTCCCACTAACTTTCCCAGCAATGGGTGTAAATCCCAGTTACTCTGATTCCCTCATGGCCTTTGCTTTTTAGTCCATATTCCTCCCATGACAAATGATGTTGAGCCCATTTTCCTGTCCTATTGGCCATTCATATATTTTCTTCAGGGATGAGCTTGTTCAAAACTTAGGCTAGTCACAGCAGAGGATCACAAGAGCATAATAGCTATGCCCTTATGAACGCATAAGATGATGCTAAGTGAAATGAACACCATGTTTTGGAAGTGACTGTTATATCACTGTTGTAATTACTTTCAACATGCCATGTGAAACTGTAGCTTCTTTTGTTGATGATCTTCTTGTATCCCCTTCCTGTGGTTGTACCCGCACTATCACTGTATTTCATCTGAGTACCCTGGATACTGTATATACTGGTATTAGAACTAGGGAAGTGAAAGGGAATATCAAAATAGAGAGACAAAGGATAAAAAGACAACTCCAAAAGCAATACTTGCAAAACCATTTGGTGTAAACCAACTGAACAACTCATGGGGAAGAGAAAAAGGGGGAGGGGGGAGGGGAGAATGAGGGAGGAGGTAACAAACAGTACAAGAAACGTACCCAAGGCCTAACGTATGAAACTAACTTCTCTGTACATCACTTTGACAATAAATAAGAAAAAAAATAAAAAGCATTACAATTAAAAAAAAACTTTGCTCCTGAATACCTTATACTTTTGGCTTTTTATAGAATTCTTTAACAACATTGCACATTTTACACACACATTCTAGATACACATTGCACCTTTTAGATACAAAGATATTTATTTTATTATGTTATCTCTGTACTTTCTTCTGATTCTCTGTGTTGTCTTTCAATGAGAACTTCTGCTTTGTTCTAGCTATTTTAGGATATCCAAACTGTTTGCTGTGTATCTTGTCTAAGAATACCTTTTTTTTCCATTCCAAAATCACAATGATTTTTTTTTTGAAGGGATCTTGTAGTTCTACATTTGGTCTGTTACTGCCTAATTTTCTTTTTTGTCATCAGAAGCATGATTAACTTTCTCCCGACAAAGTCTATTTTCTGTTTTATTTTATTTTGAAATGAAAAGCAGGTATTTTCCAGTTTTTGATTTTGTACACGGATTGTTATCATAGAATTTACACAGTAGGAATGCTCTCTCCTCTTTTGTATCACTGCAAGTCCATGTTTTCAGGCAATAGTCCCCAACATTATGTCCTGGCAAATATATTAACACAGTTTGATAGATACATTAGAGAATATTCATCTATGGGAAGAATCAAATTTAAATGTGCCAAAATTAGTTATATGATACAGAAATGGGAAAAAAACTCATAATCAATACACAACCTAATTATGACTTGTAGATGGTGATATTCTCCTACTGTAAATTAATGTCTAAAATAGCCTTTTAATAAGGAGGTTTTATTTATATGTGCACTGTGTCCACCTTAGCCCATGTCTGTACATGCCTACCGACAATCTGTGAATTTAAAGAAGCAGCAGCCCTCAAGAAATTGTGAAATCACTAAAAATAAATTCAACAATTAGGCTGAATTGGAAAAAGAAGACACAAAATTTCCAACTGTAAACTTTATAATTTTTATTTTATTAGAAAATTATATATATATATTTGTGGAAATATATTAAAATAATTTTGTTTATCCATATAGGTCTATGTGTCTTACTGAATTATCAACCCAATTCAAAGTCAATTTATTTTGTTCCTGTAACAAATTCATTTGAGTGATTGTAATGGCATCAAGTGACATGCATTTATTATTTTAGAATTCTAGTGGTAAGAAGAAAACGGACATTAATGGATTGAATTCAAAGCTCTCACAAAGCTTGAATTCCCTAAGGAAAACCTATTTACTTACCTCATGTAGATTGTAGTTAGCCGGCATTCTTTGACTCTCATGCCTCCTTCTCATAAGGACCCATATGAGCAACATGGATAATCCAGGATTACTTCCTCATAGTTAATGTAACCATGCGCGCAAAAATCTCTTTTACTAAGTAAAGTCACACGTTTATGGATTTGGGGTGTTTGGAATGTGGACAACCTTGGGGAAGCCATTTTTGCGCCAATCACCTCTGTTCCAGGTGCGCGGATTGTGAATCCACAATCACTGGTGGCATTTCCTGGACATCATTGATCTGCACCTACCAGAAGTTGGCGGACGCCTGCAAATAAGGTATTGCTGGGATTTGGTGCGTTATCTCCTCCACTTTCACCAGCAGGAAGGGGCTTCATTTTCAAGATGGGATCAGTTCTCACAAGCTTACTTAACAACTAGAATCTAGGGTTTGCCAGCTGGGGTGAACATTCACCCCCTCTTTCTCATAGGCTGTTTTTGTTTTATCTCATGTTTAAGGAATTTAAGTACATTTTATTTCAAGATGAATAACTGTGCCCTGAGAATATCTCCAGAACTTTTCTTTAAAGCTGCTCTGACATTTTCATTAGCCTTTTGTTAACACCGGTGAATGGCCACTGGGAATCACGAATGGGCTCAAGCACACGACCTACGAGTGTGCATGCAATGTGCTTGCTCCTTCTCTGTGAATTCTGTCTCGGGCGTGGTCTTATTTTGGTCCTTCAGCAAATGCAAGCTAGGAAGAACTGCAGTCTCATACCCAGAAAGGGAAGAAAATTAAAAAAAAATCCCATTAATAATGTAATAGTTTAAAAGTACTATCCCTGAGTGACCTCCTTTGGACCTACTTTTCAAGTAGTCCAGTGTTAGTTTCAGAGCTAAGCTATTCCACAAAAACCAAAATGTATTTCACTTAGTTACTCTTTGGCCTCAGATCTTAAGCTGCTTCTATCAAGAAGTCAGAAGTTGGCTTGCAAGGATACAAGAGCCTTCTTGACTATGATATTCTATCTGCACCCATCATGCTTGTCTCTTCTCAGATCTGGTCCTCACTTCTGTGTCCACTACAGATGGACTCTGTGTCCCTCCAGTAAGCATCTTCCAGTACCATAACATGTGCTTAATGAGGGAAAGAAACACACATGAGCTTGACAGACTAGCTGCGTGTAATCTATTGACTCAATAGGATGAATATCATTGGCAGAATGTATCACTTTTAATTTAGCCATGGTTTTGTTGGTGGAATTTATCTCAGCTCAATGGGAAAAGGGACAAGAGAGATAAAACAGAGAAGGGAGGAGAGGAACTGAATATCAGCTAGTCTTCACCCAGGGGGAACTAAACATTTTTTTGGTAAACCTTGGGGCTTCAACTCAGGGCCTGGGCTCTGTCTCTGAGCTTTTCTGCTCAAGGCTGGTACTCTATTACTTTGAGCCACAGCTCCACTTTTGACTTTTTTTTTGGAGGTGGTTAGTGGAAGATGCAAGTTTCATAAACTTCCCGGTGCAGGCTTGCTTTGAACCATGATCCTCAGATCTCAACCTCCTGAGTAGCTAGGATTACAAGCGTGAGCCAGAACTAAGCGTTTTTTTTTTTTTTTTTAAATTCTAGTGAATTTGGTGGGCTTTGGCTACCATTTACAAGGGACACTGATTATGGGAAATACTTGTTCAGTGGCATGTACTTTGTTTTTGAAGCAAAAGCATTCATGAGGAAGACAGTCCCCATATGTTCGCACTTTGAAAAATTTGGAATAATTATTGCACTCTAAAAAGTCAGGAGATCTGCCTTCCCTGTGAGTGCCATACGGCACACGCACGCTACGTTGATGGCTTTCAAGTGTCTTTGGCAAAGCAGGCCTGGGACTGAAGTTCAGGTGGGTGGGAGGCTTTGACAATGGGCATTTTTTTTTCTTAATTAGATGGTTGCAGTTTGCGTGCACATTGCTGTGTTTCATATAATAATAAACAGCTCATTACCAGCCCCCCCCCCAAAAAACCCGAAAAGAACACAGTAAATGTGTCAAAAGGGAATAAATATTTACTGAATTAACTGACAGTCTTGTTCATGAATGTATGCCAACCTCATGTTTATATGTATAATTCCAACTTCTATTTTCTTCAATGCCGCCTAAAATGTCTGCTTTCTCTCTATGGATTGATTTTAGTTCAAACCATCTTCTGAATGTTCTTCTTGTCATCTCTATCACTGACCTAGTACCTTATTGCAGAAAAATACGAAGGTGTCAGTGACAGAAATTGCCAAGCATTTTTATTTTGTTGGTGGCACTGGGGTTTGAACTCAGGACCTCACACTTGCCAGACTCATTTGCTAGGCTAAGGCTCTATTACATGAGCCATGCCTACAGAAAGTCCTGCTTCCAAGGAGCCATGGCTTTTGCCGAAGCTGGACTCTCAAGGGTTTTCCTACCCAGGATGGCTTTGAACCTGTATTTTCCAGATATTAGCTTCCTGAGTAGCTAGGATTGCTGGTGTGAGCTACCAGCTCCAGGTTCCAGGTTCCAAGGATTTTATTTATTTTTTTAGTTAAAAAACACCTTCTACTTATAAGGCCCATTTATCATTGATTATATATAGGTATATTTGATACCTTCATTTTGAGAGTAGGCAGGGCAGGATTGTATGCCTACTTACACAGGAGGATGTGAAGGCTTCGTTAATCCATTCATCTTCCTTTTCTATTCTTTACTACTCATGGCATTTAACAGTAAACCTCTCTAGGTCCCAGTTGAGCGGAGGAACATAACATGAGCAAATATCTGACATTAAGGATAGGTGCAAAACCACATCAGAAAAAACCCAAACAAACAAACAAACAAACAAACCCTCCACCAGACTTTATCAAAGGAGAAGGTCTAGGAGGGCTTATCTTTACCAAATGAGACCAGGAAAGAAAGAAGGTAAACATGTTTGGGAAAAAGGACTAGAGAGAGGGCCTTGTCAGGAAGAGGTGAGAGCTCACCAGAAGGTGTGATAGATGAGTTAACTATTTGAAGTGATGTTAGGAGAAAAAAACCATAATGATTAGAAATGAGTAAGAGAAGGCTGAGGTGAATTCAAAAGATGAACAGTGAAATGGCAAAGTTTGAGACTTGAAGTAAGCTACACAGAGTAGTATTTATGTAATGATGGAGTTCCTGGGGATTATCTACCTGTATGGGGGTATACAGATCTGACTCTTACTAGGTAGTCCCAGGCTAGCCTTGAACTCCCAATCCGCTTATCTCTACTACCTGAGGGCTGGGGTTACAAGCATGTGCCTTCTTGCCCAACAAGTTTTTGGATTTATTTGGGGTGTTTTACAATTCTATGAAAAAAGAGGTTACAGTGCAGGAAATGGAGAGCAATACAATAATTTCGCTTAAGTAAAAAGAAATTGTATCCAGTAGATTCTGTATTGTTCTAAGGACAGGCCAATTTTGGCAAATTTGTGTCAACATGTTCATTCTATGGAGAAGATGATAATTTCTTTAGTTTCTCTGAACAAGTTGTACCATCTTTTCTACTTCAGCCATCAAGTAATGAACTAAAGTCTTTCATATGTGACCATTTTGTTATTGACTATCTAATGATTACAGTCTCCCTAACTGAATTGCCATGGAGCTGTGCCCAGTTTACTTCATGAGGAAGTTAATAGTTGGCTGCATATATACTTTTATACATTTGGGTTCTCAATTGTTGGATAAATGGGTGGTTTGGGTCGATTTCAAAATATTTCTTTGGTCATTTTTTCATATGAATAGGAATTTTCTCACTATCCCTCCTACCATCTCTCTCTCATTTTCTTCCTTTTATTTCATGGGGCATGAACTCAGGGCATGGTCACTGTCCCTGAGCTTTTGTGCTCAGGCTAGTACTCTACCACTTGGAGCCACAGTGCCACTTCTGGTTTTTCTGGGGATTAGTTGGAGATAAGAGTCTCACCGACATTCCTGCCTGGGCTGACTTTGAACCACGTTCCTCAGATCTTAGCCTCCTGAGTAGCTAGGATTACAGCAGGAGCTACCTGCACCCAGCCCCCCCCCTTACACACACACACACACACACACACACACACACACACACACACACACCCTGGCAGACTCTCTCTGCAGAGAATGGCGAGGAGGCTCAGAGGCAGCTGTGCGTGTGGTCTAGAGCGTCATCTAAATGGATGGACCCCAGACCTTTTCCTTGGCATAGATGATACGGGTAGCTTTTGATATTCCACTGAAAGAGGGATTACTGAAGGTTGATGTTGTCAGCAGTCTTAGTCTGTTCTGGCTACGTTAGCAAAATACCTTACACTGGGTAATTTAGAGAAAGCAAAGTTTTTGCTCACAGTGTGGGGTAATGAAAGCCCAGCGTCAAGGCTCTGGGATATGTGTTCTCTGGAGCGACGTCAGAGCCTCCTCCCACAGAGCCAGGTGACGTATGGCAGGGCTCTCGTGACTTAATCCCCTTCCCAAGGGCAAATGTTCACATCATAGCATCGGCCTCAGATTTTGAAGGATGGAGCCACTGTGCTATGATTTCAAGGATGGATAGCATTCCAAATTGAAAAGAAAACATGTCGCATAGAAAATGAGAGCAAAAATTAAACAGGCAGTCGAGAGTGACTGCCGTGGCCAAAGTATATTGTACATCAGATTCCTCAAATTAATCTATTGATTAAGAGCGGAGGGTTGTGGTAGAGGGGAGGACTGAGGATGAAGAGTCCATTGTACCGTTTTAGGGAAATTTCTGAAACTCTGGAGAGTAATTTACTTACAACTCAAAAGCAGAAGCCAGCACTTACCACGTAGGGTCTGAATTTAGCACGAAGGTGTGGGGAAGTAGAATGTTAGGAGTTTTATTTGCTTGTTTTGATATGAGATAGACAGGTAGAAGGGGGATAGCCATCTGGAGGAACGGGAGAAGCAGCGGCTTACCTGGTTGCATTTGCCAAGCATCCTGTTCTATCATGGTTCTGACTGTGGCCAGGGTACTCCTTGGCACAGCACACAAGGGACTCTGACCAATATCAGAGGTCAGAGGCCTAATTTACAACGTGATCACCTCATTTGTATGCATGAGGTGTGAATCGTTATGATTCCCTTCAAACCCTCATCTGAAGATACCTTATGAGGTAACCCTCTTGGTTCCACGTGTGTTGGAAATGCTCTTCCATTCATTGGAAAACTCCATGGTGATGTATGCATGCCTAGCATACAAATTGAAACCTATAAATAAGTATGCCTGATGGCTGCCAACACACACACTTATCCACTTGGTCAGGCTGCCCACCACCGGCTTTCTTTGATGCTATGTTATCTCCGTAATCGCTTCAGCTTCAGCAAAATCTAGTTTCTGTCTAAATACATCTTTGTTGAAAACGCCTCTGCATATCCATCCCCGAATTCTTTCTCCAGTGGGGCCAAGGACCTGGAACCCCGGAGACTTCATTTAATACAGAGAAAAAGAAGAAGAGATGTTGGGAATCAACCAAAAGGGTCTGCCACAGCCCACTTTAAATGGCACCCTACTATTGTAGTTGGTTGCGATGATTATGGAATGATCGATGTCTTCTTTACTTTGGATGTGGCATTAGCTTTCTGTGGTTAATAGGAAAACCATTAGTTTGTATGTCATGAATATGTCCTGATTGCCTAAGAGGCAAGCATTTGTCTTTTCTACGCCTGGTCTTTCTTTTCCATTGTTAGGGAAATAAAGCAGATGTACTAGAAGTTCTTTTGCCTCCTTTCCAGGTCTCTTGATATCCCACTTGTCCTTCTCACCAGATGTTTGATTGGATACTTATGGTCTGTGGCTGTAACTGCTTCCTTGGGCCTGGTGATGAGATGCGCATGGACATAATCTCCGCATCAATTCTAGTTGAGTAAAGCACGAGATGAATGAGCAGATGAATGGGTCGTCCAGATGTGTGCCAACTTCCGTTCTCTCTTTTTAGTCTTACATTGACACAGATGCAGAAATGAGCTTCTCCTTGGGTTTTCTAAAAGATATCCATTCATGCACAAACTTTAATGAGCAAAAAAAAAAAAATATCTACTAAAGTATTTATGGGTGTGTCAAGGGAGAGATTTGCAGAACATTCTTGATCCTCAATAGCCTTAGAATACATAAAGTTAAGGGTAGTCTTCACAGTCTAGGTGTTCTAGAGTGGTGGTATTTCTCTTCTTGCCCTTGCCCCAAGAAGATCCAACCTTTCTGTCTCATCTGTCATCTCTATCCATATAGAGCCCACTTCCAGCCCCAAAACTTAAACAAAAATAGCAAACAGAGACTGGGACTCTCTTCCTGATTTCCATCTACAATACTTACATTTTGCCAAGCAAAATGAACAGCCAAGTTCACAAGAAACGTTCAAACAGCAGGTGTGGCTGTCATTATATTATTTTAGTTACAATCTAATGAATAAAGAGGTTGAGAGGAAGTAGGTAGAAGGAGAGAGCAGGGACTATAAAGTATGCCGTCTCAAATAGGTGCCATTTACTGTTTTATCACTACAAACCGGGCTTCATCTTCAGAAATGGGTTATTAGCCTCATTCTGTGGATCCAAAATATGATGGGATCAGAGCAGTTTAAGTCTTATTTAAGATCATACATAGTATTCAGCCTAAGTGGAATGAGGCCCAGAGACATCTGAGTTTGAAACTTACCTTCCCCAATGCTTTACTTTGATAATTTTTCTATAGAGCTTGTTCTACAATCAGACCAGCTATCTCTCTGAATGCTTGACTTTCCTGGGTAAAGTAATGGCACCCCAGGAACATCTGATTAGAGCTGAGTAGCTACAGTTCCCCCCAATTACTTGAACTGCCTTGACTGGAGTTTTCCCAATGATCCCCTACAGGTCTTTGTTTTCTGATAACAATTGGACACTCAGCAAAGTGCTAATCAGCTGTTTTACAACGACAAATACTTTCCAGCAGAGCAGATGACAGGGAGGATCACAGTGGAGATGTTCTTTATTTGGGAACACCAGAGAAAGTGTACTGTTTATAGATGCTGATTTCAACAATGGGGCAACTGTAATCCAGCAATGAGGGAAAAATAAGAACTGATGGCTGAACTTAAGCTTTAAAGTCTCGCTCCAGGATCATCACAAGAAAAGGCATGGTGGTAGAGGAAGGATGACAAAAATCTGACCAGAGTGTGAGTTAATTACAATCAAACAAAATTTTTAAATAGAGGTCTACTGTAATTCTGCTCTCACTCAAAGTGCTCAGAACAGTTTGATTGAGTGGCACAGAAAATCTGCAGCAGAAAGTTGTTTTGCATAACACTGGTTCAGAGAGTCACTTGGTGAGATTTGAGAAAGTCACCAATGAGTGGACATTTGTAGGGCAATAATAGAATTAAATCCATCTCAGAAACAGTCTATTTTGCCTATCAATTAAGTGACAGTAGCAATATTCATCTGTTTTTAACAAATTGTGACAAAGTACACATAATTTATAATGTATTCTCTTAACCTTTTTGAGTGTATATTATATATATGAAATGAATCCACATTACCACACATCCCATTTTTATAACTTTTCATCTTGCAAAACGGAAACAACTCTAGTCATTAACTAACTCCACATTTCCTTTTTACTCAGAAACCATTGTGCTTTTTAGAGCTATAGATTTGACTTCTACACATAGCTCATATACATAAAATAATGCAACACTCTTTTGTGACTAGCTTACTTTATTTAGAATAATGTAAAAAAAATCCGTTTCATGTTATTGCATGTGTCTGCAGTTTTCTTCCTTTTTAAGATTGAATAGTATTCCATTGTGCTGTTGTTTAGACTTGGTTTGTGTTCCCCAAAGGTACGTTCATGACAGGAGTCTTAGGACATATTGTGGTAATATTGAGAAGGCTTATGGAATCTTTGAGGGGTTGAGCCTACTGGGATGTCTTTAGACTGTAAACAGAATGTCTTCGAAAGTTATTTCTCATGAGAGGTTGAAAGGTTTCCGATGTCTCAATGTTCTACACCTTTCCTTTCTTCTTCTGTCACCCTGGGATTCTGCAGCAGATCAGTCTTTGAGTGAATTATAGTTCAGTTATGGTTTTGACTTTATTCTGGGTTTGGGAACATACATAAACGAAGAGACATGGAAATTAAAGTCAATAAATATTAAAAGGTCTAGACTTAGATATTAGAACTAGGAAGTTAAAGACCCCCCACAAAAAACCCAGAGTAATTTTAGCTCCCTGTCCTGCCACACCTGCTTCTATGTGGTGGCAAAGGTGCAGGAGTGGAAGGCATACAGTTGTGAGCATAAACTCTCTCCTTTCAAATGCCAAGATGCAGGGCTGAGGATATGGCCTACTGGCAAGAGTGCTTGCCTCGTATACATGAGGCCCTGGGTTCAATTCCCCAGCACCACATATATAGAAAATGGCCAGAAGGGGTGCTGTGGCTCAAGTGGCAGAGTGCTAGCCTTGAGCAAAAAAAAAAAAAAAAGCCAGGGATAGTGCTCAGGCCCTGAGTCCAAGGCCCAGGACTGGCAAAATAAAAAAAAAAAAAAAAAAAACAACAACAAATGCTAAGATGCAAGGACCAGTGTCAGTGGCCCAGCAAATAGAAGAGAGAACTGACATATCAGCTTGCATTAACCTAAAAGTTGGTGCACTTTTTTTTATTAATTAAATTTTGTTGACAAGGTATTGTGCAAAAGGGGTACAGTTACATAAGGCAGTGAGTACATTTCTTGTGATATCTATCACCCTCGTATTTCTTTCCCTTCCCTAGATCAGGTAGACATATATACAATACCCAGTGTACCAAAAACATATACAGTAGCCACGTGGCGTACGCCAAAGGAAATTCACCTAGAACTTTAAATGTAACGTCAACAATAGAGCTTGCTTATCCTTGTCTTATACGATCATATATACATAGCTGTTGAGCTATTGTGGACTTTTTTTGGGACAAGATTTCAACTAAAATACAACTTGGAAATATATTTACCAAGGAATCCAAGAACCTTCATTCTCTGTGGATCTGAAAATAGACCTGAAATAATGGGTGGGCAGGAATCTTCAGACGCTGTTCATGACAACTCATAAAGATTTATGCATTTAATACATAGGCAAATGATGGATAATGTGGATAAGCCCTAATTTTTCAATCTCATTTTTTTTGCCTTATCTTATTAACGACCATTTCCAGGAGAATGTAAATAGAAATAGTTTTTGGTTGCTTGAGCCTTGATCTCAGGCAGAATGTTTGTAACATTTCACCATTAAGTGTGTATGTATGTTCCTGCAGTTTGCAGAAATATCTTTTGTCAGATAGGAAAGTTCACGTTCATTCCTGGTTTTAAAAATTGGCTTTATTTATTTATTTATTTATTTCTGGTGCTAACACCAAACTAGGGTGTGAATGCATGACTTTTTTTTTCTATGAAAAATGTGAATAAAGAGGTTTGGGGGTAAGATGCAGATATATATCCAGAGTGCCTTTTTTCATAAGGCTCTCTGACTGCACAAGATCCTTTGAGATTGATAGGAAATTTCTTTTTTTTATTAATTAAATTTTGTTGACAAGGTGTTGTGCAAAAGGGGTATAGTTACATAATAAGGCAGTGAGTACATCTCTTGTGATATCTTATACCCTCGTTTTTCTTTCCCTTCCCTAGATCAGGTAGGCATATATACAATACCCAGTGTACCAAAATCATATACAGTAACCACGTAGTGTACACCAAAGGAAATTCACCTAGAACTTTAAATGTAATATCAACAATAGAATCCTCCTGTGTCCTTCTCTTGGAGTTATTTTTGCTTATATGATCATATGTACATAGCTGTTGAGCTATTGTGATTCACTGATAGGTCTATTCTAGACCTTTTTATGTTTAGTAGTTGTTTGGTATTAGATACATAATGCCACTGACCCAAACCTGTGGAAATACCATTTGAAAAGAAGTTTTTGGTTTTGCAGACCTGGTCTCTACTGCCTCTCCCCTGCAACAGTCATATATCAAGGAGACCATGCCCCTTTGTTCTCTGTGTTCTAGGCTTTTCTCGCTCAACATCATTTGTTCAAATTCTGACCATTTCCCTGCGAATACCAATATTTTATCATTTCTAATCGCTATGTAGTATTCCATTGGGTATAGGTACCATATTTTTTGGATCCATTCATCTGTAGAGGGGCATCTGGGTTGTTTCCATATTTTGGCTATTGTGAATTGTGCAGTGATAAACATGGAAGTGCAGATGTCTTTTTGATATCCTGAGACCTGTTGTTCAGGATAGATGCCTAGGAGTGGTATGGCTGGGTCATAGGGTAGGTCTATGCTGAGCTTTTTGAGGAACCTCCATACTGTTCTCCAGAGTGGTTGTACTAATTTGCACTCCCACCAACAATGGAGAAGGGTTCCTCTTTCCTCGCACCCCCTCCAGCATTTGTTGTTGCCTGAGTTCAGAGTATAGGCCATTCTAACTGGAGTGAGGTGGTATCTCAGGGTTGTTTTTATTTGCATTTCCTTTACTGCCAGGGATGTTGAACATTTCCTCATATGTTTCTTTGCCATTTTTATCTCTTCTCCTGTGAAGTCTCTCTCTTTAGCTCCTTTGCCCACTTAATAATTGGTTTACTGGGTTTGGAGGGGGTTAGTTTTTTGGATGCAGGACTTTTTTGCTCTCATTGGATTTGTACAATGGACACACTACCAGTTGAGCCACGTCTCCACTCTGGCTTTTTTGCTGGTTAGGTGCAGATGGGTCTTGAGGACTTTTCTGTCCCAGCTATCTTTGAATCTTGAATCTACAGGTAATCAGCCTCCTGAGTAGAGGACAGCTCAGATCACTAGTGGCGAGATCCATTAGTCTCTGGCTAAATTAATTTTATTTTTAAATCAATGTTAGGTAAACTGAAAAATGGAGAAGAATTCAGTCTTCCTATATATCTCACATCCAGTTTTCCTATCACGAATGGCTTACATTAGCAATGATATTTGTTATAATTAACAAACAAATATTGACACACATTATTATGAGCTAAATTGGTAATTTGGATTTTCTTAGGTATTGCCAGTGTCCCATCCGATAGCACACTTACTAATCATCTGTCTTTTGCATCCTCTTGTAGATTGAGGTTTAGTCTTTATGGTGTCTGCTCTTATCCTATAGTTCTAGGACTTATACTGAAAGGTGATGCAAACTTGAGATATGTTCTAGGCTTCTTTTTTCTTTTTTGTCGTAGCCCCATCAGAATGAAGAAAGCTCTCTCCTCTGCCTGTTAACTGTTAGTTGTCCTTTAGGAACAGAAAATCTAATCATGTGAAATATAATTGCCAGACACTATGGTCACTCTTTGAAGCCAGGTTCTCTGAAGTATTTAGTAATACTTTGATATTGATAGTTGAATTCCTTAAAACAAACAAACAAACATGTTCCCTATGTATCTTCATTTTGTACTACGGAAGTTATCTGTAGAAGAACTGGGCTACCTTGGCCATAATGGGGACAGGTGCTTAAAAGGTATTTTCCAACAATCTCTCTAAAAGCATTGAGCAATGTACACTCTTGCCAACACTCTGCAAGTATGGCTGTCTCTTCACACTATGCCACTCCCCACCGGTGGTCACACAGAACCTGTAACATGGGAGGAAAAAGATCAGGATTGGTTCCTAAGTTTAGCTAACATGTAGTTTTTGAACTCCTACTATAGAACATCAATTCTATTTCACCTTACTTTAAAAGTCTTCTGGATTGTAGAGGAAGTCTCCCAGTCTTGTCTCTAGTAAATTAAAAAGGTACCAAGGAGACACTTGCTCAAAAAGGATGATCATATTATCTTTCTTGGAGAATAATGTTTTCCTATATTACATTTACACACCTAAGAGGACATCCTGGGGTCCTCCCTTGCCTGAATATCATTTACTCAGATGCCAGTTAATTTTTCAGATGCTTCACTGGCAACCTCTGCCTAATAAAAGACATTTGTCATACCAAAATTATAAAGAAAAAACAAACTCAAAAGCACAAACAGCAAACAAGAACATAATTGTACAATAGAAGGAAGAAGAATATTAGAAATCTGTATAGTTTTCATTTTCCATTAATATACATATCTGGGCATCCATGTGAGTTCTTGTTTCTAATGGAAGGATTGTAATTGATATTAATTTAGCCACTTTTATTGAGCCAGGGTATATCATAACAAACAATTAGGTCTGAATATCCTCCCACACTCAACCATAAATCATTTATCATGCATCATTTAGAACAATATATGGTCATTTAAAGTGATCAATCAATTTCTTATGCCCTTAAGAGTAGCTAAAGAGAACTACTGTCCAAGATAGAAATGGAAACAACAATAATTACAACTGCATTAGCAGTTACTATCTGCTTCTCCTACGTAAGTGTCATGTGTACGGTTATGGTCAGAATCTGTTTGTCTTCACATTGACCATGAATCGGGCATCTCTGGATTTTTAGAGATAAGTTTTAGAGGAACTTTGGATATAAACTGAAGCATCAGTGTATGTCAAAAGATAATGGATATGATGGTAAATATCGCTTTGTGACAAATTTGATTAAACAATAATGGAAGCAGTTTTCTTATTGCATAGTAACATTTTATGAGCCATCCTTGTCTTAGAAATTTGGTCTTAATCAGGCAAAGCTAAAAAAAGGAGTAGTTTCCCATGATAGAAAATATTTTTTTCTTTTCAGTAAGTCATGCCAAGTAATTCAATATTTTCTACCTAGAACAGCTATGTGTCTCTTCATGGACATTCTCTTTTTTTTTCTTTTTAAACTTAAATATGCAAACTGTCATGTGGGAAAATATGTATATGTAAATAATTTACATTTTTTATTCACTTTTATTCTATAGCTAATGGTAATATTTTAGGATTCCATAAAATTTAGACTCACTGAAAATAAATTAAAATATGTGTGAGGTAAGAATGCCCTTTAGATAAATATTTTAATAAAATTCTATTGCTTCTTAAAATATTTTAATAGGATTTGAATAGTACATTTGAAATAGCAATCATACCTCTTTAGATATGAGAAAATCAAGGCTCACTGTGGCCAGGTAATTTGTGAACTTATTAATTTGAGAGTTTAAAATTATTCATCTCTCCTAATGCTGGTTCAATTACATTTGATGTGTCACATGTGAACTATGGTGAAGGGATTTTCCATTTTATGTGACATTGTTAGAATTTGCATATGGCGAACTTATTTCCAGTCTAAGAATGAAGACCCCTTTCCTAAGAAAGCACTTGAAGCTCATTATCTTTTAGACAATTTAAATTCCAGGCATTACCACTTAGTGGTATTTCCTTCAGAATCTGTGTTTTCTCCCCCTCCATGTTTGATTTAGTATATTATTTATTTTTTCTACAAAGCTTTTTTTTTTTCCAGACTGGAAAAATGGATCTCATTTAGACTAACCATGCAGATTTCCTGGAGACCAAACACAGTTTTGCTTTTTTAAAGACCTTTTAGTTTAAATGGACTTACCTTGGTGAAAGTACTTGTATTCAGATACATGAAACGCAGCAAATCTTACTTCTCAGAACTGTGACCTTCCCAGTCCTTCAAAGTCTGCTAGTGGAACCAGGATGAACCCTCACCCGCACCTCTCAGGGTCTGAGCCTAGTCTGTCCTTTGCCCAGACTCTTCAACGGCCCCTTTATAATGCATAAGAACCAAATTCCTTGCTGTGGGGATCTCCTGTTTGCTCTCTCCCATGTCTTATTCTCTGACTCTCTCTCTAAAAACGTCTAACTGTAAAGATCAATAATAAGTCAGGATTTCCTGACTATTCCTTGTTTGCTTATTCCTCTTTTAATTAATTAATGAATTAATAATTTATTGCAAATGCTTCTCTCTCTGAAAAGTTCACCCTCATGCCTCCAACATTTCCTCCCATTGTTCTTCATCCAGAAGTGCACTAGAACATATTTGCCTTAATACAACAACATTGGACAATTGAGGTTCCCTTGGACTTCAGCTGTCCTTTCATTCAGTCATTCAGCAATCACTTAGCAGTTGGCAGGCGTCATAGATTGGCTTCTCTCTGGAGATGTGTGGGGTTCTAAGGTGCAAATAGTAGAACTACACTTAGTTCCTGCTCTGAAGAAGTTGTATATCTCTCAGCTCAATGAGGATCAAGGCTGCATGTAGAATGATGCATTTGTCTCTTAGTAGCTAATCCCTTACTGCTGTTGGTAATTTCTTATATTAATTTTACTTGTTCAATGACTGGTTTTATTTCCTCCTCCTTGCAACCTGACCACTGGAACAGTGGTGCTCAGGGGTTCTGGAAGCACATACAAGACCTTTAACAGAACGCCGAATAGATAATAGTGCTTCAGTGAAGCTCCTTAATGTGGAAGTCAGGGATGCTTGGTATTCATTAATTGCTCACTGAATGAATAAACAAGATAAATGGTTTTTAATAATATTTTTCCTACTTGCAAAAGTCCCATGATGGAGGCTGGGAAGCAACCATTATAACCACTTAACAAATAGAGATTTCGATGCCTAATTGGTCAGGTCAGTTTCCCAAGGTCACTTAATAATCCTACAGCAAGTCTTAGAACTGAGCATAGCACTTGTCTAAGAAAGTGTTCTCTCTAATTATTTTTAAGAAAAAAATGTCACAAAAATACTTGCTTTATAGATAGTTAAAGGTAGTGCGTTCCCCCCTTCATTTAAAAGGAATTTCTGCGGGAACCGTATTTTGGCTCTTTGGGGATACAGTTCAAATCCTGCCTGGCGCTTGGTTATCATCTCTAGTCACAAAGCCAGCCTTTCCCCTCTCTTCTTCTGCTTCCTACCAGAGGGAGTGCTCACTTTACGGGCTGCGTCTCCATTCAACTGGGGACACTGGTGGAGAGAACTCATTGAGAGAGAGGGAATCCAGAACACTCCTCACACTTCTCCTCCGTCTCAAGCAGCGTCTCTGGCAGCAGCTGGTTTTCCCTGGAACTCCAGCCTCTGCTGGCTGGGCCTGTCCGGCCCCAGGGTCTCCCAGGAGCTCTCAGTGGAGTCTTGTTCACTTGGCTACCTTTGCCTTTGAGCTCCATGCCCACAGGGAAAACTCACCGTCATTTTCTCTGCTACCTGTACAACTCTCTCCAATAAGATCGTTGATCATACTTGTTTTGCTGGTAACACCGAGACAACCAGGCTAGGGTTAGCAAACGCCATTCAGAGCTGCATGAAATATTTCGGTGTAGTCTAGGCTGGCAGGTGATAAATGAGCGCTGTGGGCAGGTGCAGAACAATGCATCCCTAAGATAGACAGACGATCAAATGTGTGGAATGAGAAATGGCACCTGATGTTTAGCCTCATGGCAGTGTGTGTGTGTGTGTGTGTGTGTGTGTGTGTGTGTGTGTGTGTGTTGGGGGGTGGAGGTTGGCAGACCACAAAGAGGGGTGGAGAAAGGAGCTGCCGAACCCCCAAATAGGACCCACTGCTTCCGAACCCTCTCTATGCTTAGGAACACAGAATCCAGAGCTCCCCTCTGAGTCT
This sequence comes from Perognathus longimembris pacificus, assembly GCF_023159225.1. Taxonomy (NCBI): domain Eukaryota; kingdom Metazoa; phylum Chordata; class Mammalia; order Rodentia; family Heteromyidae; genus Perognathus; species Perognathus longimembris. The sequence continues at coordinate 54,754,337 of NC_063176.1, read as the reverse complement.
TCTGTTGACTGTATATCTGCATTTAAACAAGATGCTCACGTGGCTAGGAGGGACTTAGGATCTGGAGAAATTATTGGTCCAGAAATCTCTAGTGAATGGCAATTGTTGCTCTGCAAGCAGCACTCCCCAGCGAATCCAATCTACGTTTTCAAGAAATGAAAAAGTGAACTAAAAATATCCATGGGGCTCTCTTTCAATTCTCAAGCACCGGACTAGAGAAACTGTCACAAAGCGGGAGTAATAACTTAGCACCAACAGCCGTACAAAGCCTCGAGCAGACTTCCTCAAACTCCCGAATGCTCCCTTTCTCTGAGTGTTTTATAGATCACTGCCCAGATGACCCAGGAGTTCACTGAGGCACGGAAATCCTTGATCCTCCTGCTGCGTCTCCAGTAAATAGAGCAACAGCAGTTGCGTGCAGAAATGTCCTCCCTGTTCCCCAAGTAGACGCTGAATGACCAGGAGCTTCTGTGTTCCCGCAGCCCAAGCACGGGGTGCAGTAGAGCGTCATTGTGGCAGTGGGTCTGCTTCAGCGCTGAAAGGTGTGTGGAACCAGATGGCTCGGAGCAGAAGGTGAGCGCGGTGAGCCGTTTCCCACACAGGCAGGTCTTCTTGGGAGCTGATTTGTTTGGGGCTGGGCTGCCCTGCCCTGCTCTGCTTCTCTGTTTCAAAACTTTCATTTATTTATTTGTTTTTAAAGAAACGACCTCACCTCCCTTTCTCTAGCAGATTTTTTTTCCTCCCCTGAAGAGTCTCAGATGTCATGTCAGTCTAAATTGCCCAGTGTTTAGAAGCCCTAGCAAGTCTGCAGACAAAGAGCTTTTGGAAAAGAGTAATTTGTGGGTTTCCAATCTACCAAATGGATGGACTTGAGAATCTATTGCGGTGCTTCGACGGGTGACATGGATCAAGACGCCCTGCACTAGTAATCTCACCTGTCAAATCAAAACTCCTCTGTATAACTACTTAAAACACAGTACAGGATCTATGTGGGTTCTAGAAAGATGTACACCGGTACAGGAGCAAGAGAGCACTCCTCCAACAAGCCCCATGCTTATTTATCAGCACCTGATGGGTCTATGGTGGATTTTTTTCACTCTTTTTTTCACTCTTAACATGAAATGATAAAAGCTTAGAGAAGACAACACTGTAGGATTTGGACACCAAGGTCCCTTTCCAATGGCAGTTCTCTATGAAGAACATCTGCCTCACTTGTAGAACACAGTCATTGTGTGGATACCTCTGAGATGTCCCTGTACCAAGCATGGCCTCCTCTTCCAATCCTCCCTCTTCCCAGTGCCGCCTACGTAGCCTGTTTTGCTTTATGGTATTTATTGAGCAACTATTGTATGCCAAACAGCCCCTTGGATGGAAAGAGAGGTGCAAATAATGTGGGTAGTAATCGTGCAAGTCCATCAGATCAGGGTCGGAAGCGGGAAGTTTGAGTCAAGCATGCGCACCCGCACACACGCTTTCTCAGACGTTGGAGGCAAAGAGCACCCTGGGAGATGAGCCCTTTTCTTAGGAGGGCCTGTAGGCTTCTCTGGCATGGGAGAGTTGTTGAGGCCTTAATCACAATAAAGCCAGGAAGAATGGGGAAGGATGGACATGCCCAATGAAGAGAGAAGAAGCTCACCGAAGGGGATCCACAGGGGGAGTGACCTTCCATGCTCTAGAATGAGGAGGTAGGGCTCGTGTTAGGGTTAGGTTTGTGCAAGGGAATGCGAGTGAGCGGTGGGATGAGCTTAGCAAGACAGCAGGAGATATCACGGAGGATCGCAGACACGGAGGTGAGGATGGCAGCAGGCGCGCCCTGGAAGGGCATCGGTTATCATCTCACTTGTGTGTTAGGAGGCTTCCCTCTGGCAGTCGAGGGCAGGGTGGGCTCTAAGGTGGGCAGACATGGAGTCAGGAGCCGGGTCTGGGAGGCGGCTGATGGGGCTGTGTAGAGTGATGGTGGTCTGGTAAGAACGAGGGCAATGCAGATGGTGCCGAGGATTCGGGGTCTGATGGATTGACGTCAGTCAGTTCCAGCAGGTGCGGAGACACTGGCTGGCCACATTTGGGGAGATGCATTTCTCAGTCCACAGCATCACAACAAGTGTGAGGCACTTAGGAAAAGTATTACTATCCTTGCAGATGAGTGAGAAGCTCAGAGGTCAAGAAACAGCTCAAGGTCAAACGATGGCTAAGTAGCTCAGAGCCTCACTGTAGCACCTTTACTTCTGGGCTCTTTCAGATGCGTCAGATGGCCTGCCAGGTTGAAATTTACCCTTCAGAGATGCTAGGAGCAAAGGGATTAAGTTGGCATATAATGAAGAAACTCACAGAAGGCTCTATTTATTTTTTAAATCGGTAGCTCTTTGTTTCTCTTTTAAGGATGTGAAATTACCCTCGCCTTTCCCTGCTGCCTTAAATGCTATTCAAAGACTTTTTGTTTTACCTCATTCTCTTGTTTTATGATGAATTTGTGCGTGAAAAGACTCATTAAGGACATCATTATTCTGCATTTATCAGTAATGGACTGTCTGTGGCACCTATTAGCAGTAAAATGCCCCAAGTCTCTTTTTGAATCTGTCTACATTCTTCTTCATTATTTACTGTTCCACTCTCATCCATTTAAAATGGATTTGGCTGGGTGCACCCCTCCCCCTGCCAATTGTATTTTATTTGAGAGACAAATATTAATAGAATTCATCATCCTTGAGGAATGAAGGTTCCAAGATGAGAATTTGGCAAGGGGTATGGAGGGGAAGGGGAAGGTAACTTCACGAACCTGCTATACAGCAGCAGGGCCTTTGCATTCGTTATTAAGCTTAACTTTCTGAAGAACTGAGAGACAGAAATTGTGTCCCCATTTTCCCTAAGACACACCCAGGGCCAGCTAGGGGACTCTTTCCTTAGGGGCAGCCATTGACTGTTAAGTACAGAGAACATTGTCAATATCATGTTGCAGAACAGATTCTCTTCAACTTCTCCATTCAGGCTGACTGCACTTTATCCAGACACAAGCTCCAGCTCAGAGCTTCATCCATTTGTATGTGTGTCTGCTGACTGTAATCCCCACAACAAGCACCCCTTCTCCCAGTTCCCTTCCGTGGATGCTTTATTATGCAAATGGATCCTTCTGATACTGTCTGTCACCTTTTCTGTGAGAAAATCCTCACTTCTTCAATTCCTTTGCAAAGGTTTTTTTTTTTTTTTTTTCTTCTTCCCTCTCTTTACTTCCTAACAGTTTACATTCCTTTGGAGAATTTGGGGAGCTGGGTATTATCCGAGGGCTTCTGTGGGTGTATCCCAGCAAAGTTCTATTTGCCATTCTTACTTTAGAGACAACATCATCTGTGATTAACAGTGCAGTTTTTAAATGCGATTTCTAAATGTTGCTAATTGTGCACGTGTGTCTCACCTACACTTCCGAGCGTGACTTCTGGGTGTCTGTGGATGTGGTGGTGATGGTTCATGGTCCTGCTGTGTCTGAACTTCTACAAAGGAACGGTGGCCCCGTCTCACAAAGCAATGTGTATTTAAAATGCTGCATACCCTAACGTCCAAGCCTTGGTACAGTGGTATCATAGCAAGTGACTTTGACTGACCTTATGAAACTGAGATTCTTTCCATCTGTATCTTATCTACAAATTATTATCTAACGATCCGAGTCCAAACACATGAGCATTGTTGCTTTCTGACTATAACCTTAAGGTAAGAAGACCACCTTCTTCTCCTCTTCCTACTCATATATATATATATATATATATATATATATATATATATATATATATGGTCAAAGTGATGTACAGAGGGGTTACAGTTTTATAATAAGCTAGTGAGTACATTTCTTATCAAACTTACCTCCTCTCTCATTTTTCTCCCACCTTCCTCCTCCCCAGTTCCCTCCCCTCCTCCCCCAGTTGTACAGTTGGTTTACAGCATATTGTCTTGTAGGTTTTGCTGTTGCATTGGTTCACCTTTTACCTGTTGTCTCTCCATTTTGATATTCCCCTTCCTTTCACTAGTTCCGATAAATGTATATAAAATGCCCAGGGTCTTCTCCTCCTCGTCCTCCTCTTCCTCCTTCTGTCTCCTTCCCTCCCTCCCTTTCTCCTTTTCCTCCTCCTTCATCGTCCCCTCCCCCTCCCTTCCTCCTCCTCTTTCTCTTCCTCCTCCTCCTGCGCCTCTTCCTCTTCCTTCCTTCCTCTCTCCTTCCCTCCATCGTTTCTTCCTTTGTTCCTCTTTCCCTCTTCTCTTCCTCCTTCTTCTCTCTCTCTTCCTACTTCTTTCTCTTTCCTCTTCTCCTTCTTCTCCTTTGTCTCCCCTCCTCCTCCTCCTCCTCCTCCTCCTCCTCCTCCTCCTCCTCCTCCTCCTCCTCCTCCTCCTCCTCCTCCTCCTCCTCCTCCACCTCCTCATTTTCTTCTTCTTGTTTCACTGTATATCACTTTGCAGGCCTAGAATGGCTTTGGAATTGCAACCTTCCTGATTCAGCATCCTAAGTGCTAGATTCAGTTCTTTGTTAATTGCTCAGTCTTGGAATCCAGGATATGTAGATGAGAATCTTGATTCTGGAAGATAGTAAGTCATTCTCTGCCTCTTTTTCTTATCCATAGTGTAAGATGATTGCAACATCTGCCTTTTCGAAAGGTTAGGCGTATAAAGTCTAACAACTGGTCTTCGTTTATAATAGATATTCACTAAGGTAGTGCTTGTTGTCCTTGTTAGTTTTCAGTATTAATGTCTAGACTGTATATAGTAATCAGTCATGACTGTGGTTGAGTGAGTACACCAGGTTTAAAATCTCTACTGCCCTAATGAAGTGAACAAAGTATATGTCGCTTGGCCAGGAGGATTGTCAGTCACAAAACCAGAGAGAGACAGAGATAGACAGAGAGAGAGAGTGGGGGGCAGACAGAGACAGAGACACAGAGAGAAGAGACAGAGACAGAGAGAGCGCCCAGAAAGGCAGAGCTCACCAAAAAATGAGAGAGAGAGAGAGAGAGTGAGAGAGAGAGCGAGTGAGAGCGCTCAGAAAGGCAGAGCTCACCAAAAGATTTGAATGGGCAATTGTGAGACACATTCCCATTCCGTCTATGTCCTCTTGTTCTCCCTCTTCATACCAACCCCACCCTGAAGACTGCTTATCACCACTAAGACTACAGGTGACAACCCATGGGTGACAATGGTTGGCCATATGGATTGTCAGGATTTCGATCCGGTGACTGTTGCTTCACGTTGTGTGTGGTTATCTTTCCGTCCAGCCTTCTGGATGCATTACTTGCATGAATGTGGTCCATGTGACTCATACTCCAAAAGAAGATCGTTTCTTTTGAAGAAGATGCTAACATGTCATATTTTTGACTCCTCAGGGCTCAGGGCGCTATTCTGGCACATTGCAATAAATGGTAGCATAATTAAGGACCTCTGGAAGTCACTGTCCCGAGTATGTCCTTGAACCAGCTGCATCAGCACCAGTTTCAGAGTCTTGCATTATTTTTAGTATGCCTAGAGAACTCACGTGCACGTGGAAGTAGGAAAGATCTTCCGATAGCACGGGTGGACTGCCGAGTTATCTTAGGTAAATTCATTTGCCATGCAGCATTCAAAGGAGAAATGCAGATTAAAAAGATGGAGTGGAAAAATTAGATGTGGTAGTAAAAAGAGAAGTTCGTTGGGCTTACTTCAATCTGGAAAAGGAAGCCATCAACGGCAGTGTTGTCGCCGATGGAGGTATTCTCTCTCACTCATCTCGATGAAAAGAGGAATTCCGGGCTTAAGGGGTTGATGAGTGGTAGCTTCAGACATTGGTAATCATGGGGAGAAGAGTGCGCTGGGATTCAGGTGTAAGGAATAAGAAAGTCAAGTTATTACTCACAGAGTCTAGGGCTGCTGCTCTGGATCCATACTCATTGGTCACAACCTCACTCTCCTTGTGTCTCCTAGTGCGGGCTGCAGGAGTGGGTAGTAAACACGCGATCTCAAGGAATGCTGATTGTACCATTTTGTAGATAGGAACAAATCCAACACTCGACTACGTGGCGTTGCTCTCATTTTCTTTTTGTTGTAGTTCTTCCTTCTCTTCTTATCCTCATCTTTCCCACTGGAGGTATGAAGAGTAACTTACCTAAATGCATAAACTGATGCTCTGACCCTGCATCTCCTCTTCCAAGCAATGAAACGGGCAAATAGGGTTTTGACACAAACATATGTATCTAGAGAAGGAAACTGTTTTCTTCTCTCAAACCAGTGTGTGCACACATACTCATGTTTCTCGTAGTATGAACCAGGATCCCAAGCAGATCTTAATGTGAAAGCTGGTTGGAAAAGTCCCTTTAAACCCTTTAACCCTTCTCATCACAACAGATTTAGTAGATAGACTATTGTAAGTTGAGGTTGGACTTGAGCTGTGAGTTTATCTTTCCATTGTATACACACACACACACACACACACTCTCTCTCTCTCTATATATATATATAGTATTGTTTAACATATACATGATATAATACAATGTATGCCATAAAGTGTGTGTTTTTGTGTATATATGTACATTCACAACTGCTTTCACTTATAAGAGACATAGTCATATATTTCAGTCACATTCTCTCTGCTTTACAGATCAAATTGTTTAGGCTGCTATTCTTTAGAATGTACTTTTCAGCTGAGGTGGCATATGCCTATAATTCCAGCAGCTGGGAAGCAGAGACATTAGGGTCCCATTTGTGTGTGTGTGTGTGTGTGTGTGTGTGTGTGTCTGTGTGTGTGAGAGTGTGTGTATGTGTGTGTGCCAGTCATGTGGCTTGGGCACTGTCCCCGAGCTCCTTTTGCTCAAGACTAGTGCGCTATCACTTGAGCTACAGCACTACTTCCAGCTTTTTTGGTAGTTTATTGGAGATAAAGAGTCTCACTTTCCTACCTGGGCAGGCTTCAAGCCATGATCCGCAGCTCTCAACTGCCTAGACAGTTAGTAGTATAGGTGTGAGCCACTGACCATCATAAGGTTCCCAATTTGGAGTTGAGGCCAGTCTAGAAGCGACATAGTGAGATCATGGCTCAAAAATAAACAACAGGGCTGGGGATATGGCCTAGTGGCAAGAGTGCCTGCCTCAGATACACGAGGCCCTAGGTTCGATTCCCCAGCACCACATATACGGAAAACGGCCAGAAGCGGCGCTGTGGCTCAAGTGGCAGAGTGCTAGCCTTGAGCGGGAAGAAGCCAGGGACAGAGCTCAGGCCCTGAGTCCAAGGCCCAGGACTGGCGCCAAAAAAAAAAAAAAAATAAATAAATAAAATAAAATAAATAAATAAACAACAAAAAACCCTGCTCATGTTTCAGAAATTGTGAAAGCTTCATAGATTTAGAACCTGTTTAATAGAAGAAGAAAATATATGGGTGAAGAATTTTTTTTAAAAATTATGGTATTGTAAAGATGATGCACAGAGGGTTATAGTTACATAAGTAAGGTAATGAGTACATTTCTTTTTGAACAGTGTTACCCCCTTCCCTGGTTTTCTACCACTTTCCCTCCCCCATGACTCCCCACCCCCACAAGTTGTAAGGTTCATTTCCAGCATTCTGTCCAGTGAGTATTGCTGTTGCATTGGATCTCCCTTTGTCCCACTATTTCTGTGATTCCCCTTCCTTTCCCCAAATCATAAACTTATATACAAGACAAAGGGTACCGAAATCAGAATAAACCAGAGGAGAAAAAAAAAAGCCAAAAGAAACAACTGCAAACAACACACTAAAAATAAAAGAAAAAATATAACAACAACAACAAAACCCTCTTGTTTCCATATCATGGAGTTCATTTCGATTAGCATCATTTTATACGGTCATATGTATATATCTATTGAGCAACTAGAATCTTCTGCTAAGACTGTCTCAGGCAGGTACTAATGATTACAAATGAGAGAAACCATGGAGACTGTTTTTCTCTGGGTGTGGCTTACTTCACTTAATATGATTTTTTTCCAAGTCTTTCCAATTCCTTACGAATGTGGCAACGTCATTCTCTCTGATGGAAGCATAAAATTCCATTGTGTATATCTACCACATTTTCTTGGTTCATTCATCTACTGAAGGGCATCTGGGTTGATTTCATATCTTAGCGCTGGTAAATAATACTGCAATGAACATGGTTGTGCTGCTAGCTGTAGTGTGTGCTGGTTTGTGATCATTTGGGTAAATGCCCAGGAGTGGGATTGTTACATCATAAGGATATTTCGTCTGAGGAACCTGCATACTGCTTTCCAGAGTGATTGAGCCAGTTTACGTTCCCACCAACTGTTTAGTAGCGTTCATTTGGCTAATCCCCACCAACATCTGTTATTGTTTTCTTGATAAAGGCCATTGCACCTGGGGTGAGGTGGATTCTCAATATTGTCTTGATTTTCATTTCTTTTATGGCCAGGAATGTTGAACATTTCTTCATGTGTCTATTAGCTATTTTTTATTTCCTCTCCAGGGAAGTCTCTTTTTAATTCTTTAGGTGACTTATATTAGTGGGGAGGTTTGCTTCTTTGAGGATTTGTTTTGGGGGTGTGTGTGAATTTTTTGAGTTCTAAGTATATTTTAGATATGAGGCCCTTGTGTGTTGTATAGCTAGGGAAGATCTCCCAATCTGTGGGCTTTCTATTTCTCTTTCTAGCTATGTTCTTTGCCACACAAAAGCTCTGCAGTTTAATACAATCCCATTTATCCAGGCTTTCTTTGATTTGTTGTGTCTCTGGATCTTTATTTAGGAAGTTTCAACTTGTGTCTAGGAGCCCTAGTGTGTCCCTTATTCCTTCCTGAAATATTTTCAGGGTATCTGCTCTTACCGTGAGGTCTTTGATCCATATGGAATTGATTCTCATGCACGATGATATATAGGGATCTAACTTCAGTTTTCTACATGTGTATAGTCAATCCTGCCAGCAACGGGTGAAGAATTTTACACTATTGTTTCATATGGATATGAACACTCGTTTTTTTAGAAGTACGAGATAACTTCTACCCCTTCACACTGATTACTTTATCATGCTGAAGTGCTGCTGAATTTGCAGTCACTTCCATTCTGGTATTCACAGCACCGTATTGAAACCATTTGTCCTGTGTAACCATGTGAGCTCCTTTGAGAGGAAACTCAGTTTTACTTAGTTCTTTGTTTTCAAAACACACTGATCCATCTTCCACACTGGTCTACTCTTTTCTGAATTTTTTTTTTTTGGTGTGTATTATCACTTTTTGGGTCTCAACTCACACTTCTCTGATAATGAGCCAATGTGCTGCTACATTTGGGCCCTCGGCTGGAATTCACTCTCTCATAGGTTCCCTGTTGCTCCTAACTCTTTACCACTTTGATCCCGAGACTATTTACCAGCTCCTCAAAGCTCCTGCAAAGTCTTTGATAGCCCCAAGATCTGATGCCGTCTGATACTGCATTTTGCTTTCAGATATATGTGTGTGTTTGTGTGTGTGTGCGTGTGCATGCATGTGTGTAGTTGGAGGGGAGAGAGAGAAGAGAGACAGAGAGAGGACAAGGGAATTTTCCCTCCTAGTATCATATCTTCTAATGATTCTAAAAGTTAAAGTATCTGGCATGAGATACCATGAGGTACTTCTATTCCATGACTGAGATTCCCCTTGGCATTGATTCTCCGTACATTTCCTCTCTGTCCCTTGCTCATTTTACATGGCCCAGAGCATTTTCTTGAATGGAAACAAAGCAGCTTTTTTAAGTCAAAATTTCCCCCCCTCGATTCGTGTGAGGGTTTATTTGCTGGTGCAGTCTCAATGGGCGATCCTCTTTCTCTTTGCAGTTCTCAGCTGTTCAGTGCCCAGGGCACAGTCTTCTCTCCTCTTTTATTTATTTTCACTCTTGCCTAGGCAATCTCATCTGAACCTATAGATTTTAAATAACATCAATAACCCAATGGCCCCCCACTTGGTATAACCAGCTGTGAAAACTCCCCTGAGTAAGAATGTTCTTACCACTGATTTGGTTGTTCTTCCATATCTAAAGGAATCTCAAATCAAACACCCCCCCCCACAACACCAAAGCCCCTCCTCACACATCCCAAACATACCCCTCAGTTAATTTTCTGAAAAGCATCTCTGTCTACCTGCTGGTTCAAGGCAAATACCTTTGGAGTTATTCTAAACTACGTTTCTTTCCATCTTCTGAGCCAGTCCATCCTCAGGTCTTCCTCCAAGATTTATCCCATCTTCATTGATCTATGCCAATCCAGACAATGTCTAATCTCGATCCCCGCCCCCCCCCCCCCGTGACGTGCTATATCTATAGGTTTCTTATCCTAGCATATCTTCCTTGCTTGCTCCAACGGCTTGGATTTGATTTCAAAAGTGTCATCGCTAACATGTTTGGCCTATGGTTAATTTTTGGTCCATTCAGCAAATTGTATTTGTTGTCTCTAGGGAGCTACGTGGTTTTGAACAGCTTCTCTGTTATTTATAAACTGCATGGCGCTAGGGAAAACGCTTATCCACCCTCAGCAATACTTTCAATACCTGTAAGTAAGGATATTATTGTGGTAGCAGTAGTGCTTGTTGGAGACCTGTGATGAGCATGATACAAAACATGGAGCTGTAAACTCAGTACTCTCTGGAGGACACTTGCAACGAGGCGGAATCTGTTACTAACTGTGTTAACGGCGAAGGACTCGTGTCTCACCCAGCTTGCATGGATTTGCAATGGGAAACAGCATCTAACCGGGCTTGGAGCGACCACTGTTATCCAAAAGCCATGACCCAAAGTTGAGCACGATTCTTGGCTGCAGTATGTGTGGGCTGGCTCAATGAGCAGAAGCATAAATACCTACTTCTCCTGCTAAGCCCCTCCTTCTGGAAGCTCTTTCCGTCCCTCCGGAACCAGAACGATGACGATAACAAAATGTTACCATTGCCTTTCGAGGTCAACAAGGTTCTTTTCTCCAAACTTCTTTTTCTTTATTAAATGATGGTTCCTTTCTTTGCCTCATGGAACAAAGGAGAACAAAAGTATAAATTTAAAAAAACCCCAATAAAGCCCTACAGGCTTACACAAGCATTCTCCTGCACATGAGAGCCACAACACTTGCATGGAATTTAGAAGTGGAATAGATTTGGACTTGTACCAGTGTGGGTGGGGGATGGGAGGTGGGGGTGGGGGGTGGGGGGCAGGCACTGGCCGGGTCTACCAGCTGGAGCTTCATGTGCTCATCTCTGCTCATTATTTCCTCAGTACAAAGGTGAGGCGACAGTCCTTACCCCTGGAAAATTGTTAGAACGAACAGATGTAATGTATTAGACAGGCAGACAGATACTCTCTCTCTCCCTCTCTCTCTCTCTCTCTCTCTCTGACATTATATGAATGACTTTCTAGTCTCTCCACTTCCCCTTCCTTATCTACAAAACAAGGATGATAATGATTCTGGTAAATGTGTCACGACGGGGTGCGTTCTCCCGACAGTGCCCGATTCACAGCCAAACCTCAGTAAATTTAAGATCGTCTTCCTCCTCCCTTTCCTCCCTCTTCCTTCCCTTCTGTCCTTTTCCTTCATGTGCTGTGTTTCACGCGCATATGGAAAATTTACATAGCAACCGCAGCAATAATTACCTTCAGAAGTATTTACATGAAGGGACAGAAGGCAGATGCCCAGCCAAATAAAGTAAAAATAATGAGAAGACGATCTACAATAAATGGAAGGCACACAGCACAGTTAGAACATTATATATTAACCTCTAATCCTGATGAAGACTTTACCAGATGAGCATTTTACCCTCATTAAAACACATGGATAATAAAGACACTGAAGTTGAGCAAGATTAAATCACTTATTCACAGTTGTGAAGCTGTAAGTGGCAAAGCCAGTTTTCCCTATTCAGGATTGTCACATCCAGATAAAACAATTTACTTTGGGTACAGGCTTTGAATGTCTTGTGGCAAATTTACTCTCAATTTATTCCCAAGCATAATTCTTTTTTTACTGGGCATTCTTCATGGTCAACAGCAAATAGAGAAATGCTGAAAAAGGTCATGTTCATCAACAGGGAGACTCATATTTTGGAATGGGGTGTTGTTATAGGTTTGATGCTTTGGCCTTCATCCATCCTTGCAATGATTTTTATGGAAAACGGAGTCTTTGGAGATACTTAAGGTTAAATGTGGTTGTAAGAATACAATCCTCACGATGACATTAGTACCCTAAACTGCAGACACCAGAAAGCTTGCCTGCTTGCTCCTATCTCTTCTTTCTCCTTCTCCGCCTCCCTCAACCATCTGTAGGTACTCAGAAGAGGCAACGTGAGATGGTTGTTGTAGACAATGCAAGAGAACAACACCGGAAGGAAACACATTAGTGATGTTTGGTCACTAATCAAGCATGGCGGGGTGGGGTTGTGTGGGGGAGACTAAGGAAAAGCTATGCAAGTGAAGCATCACATGTCCAAAGAGACTTTGCAGTCTTCATGGAGAGGGGGACTCGGAGCTCTTATTCAGGGCATCTGCCTCACGAAGGATTGACTAAGGAAAGGACTGAGTCAGGATGAGGGTTGTTTCTGTCTCTGCTCCAAAAGATCCAAGTCTTTGGTACTTGTCTACTTCCTACTGTCACACATTTCATTGTCTGTACTCTGTTGACGTTGCTATTCGACTGCCTCGGGTAGATCCTTTTTTAAAGATTATTCTATCAAAGGAAATGTTTGGACTCTCCATTATAGGAACTTCCTATTGGAACCATTGATTTTCAGTGGGAAGCAGCAACAGAGCTTGAACCTTAAGAGTCTGAGCCTTTCACCTAAACATCCTTCCATTGATGGTTACACCCACTGTGTTTCATCCCGATTCTTACCTAATCCTTATCAAGTCTCAGTATTGAAACACTCTTCAACTCCTATTCCCAAGGCTCAGTGAGTTCTAAGCTTATTCTTCCATTCTTGGACAATGTTAGAACTTCACAGAGATGGCTGTCTCCTTCCTCTCTGGGAGAATTTCTGTTTGGTATTTGGAATGGTGGTTCTATGGAGTCTGAATTCTGCAGTACATCTATCTCCCACTTATCTGTGTTTCCCATACTCGATTTCCAGGCCCTGTTTGAAGAACAGAACTCCACTTCAAAAGAGACAAATCCATTAAGTTCCTGTTTCGTCAGTAAGAAAACTCTCCCATGAGGTATTCCACGCGAGTCCGCTTAGATGGTCTCATTGTCTGATGCTTTGGAGCAAGTCTCACACTCTCAAATCTTCAGTTTCTTACTCTGGAATAGGTGTGTGTAAGTGCAAATACTGCCAGGGAGCTGCCATCTCTAATGTTCTTTGGTTCTGAATTGTCTCTGCATTGATGCAGTCTGTCGTGATGACCTCTTCTGTCAAAAACTCCTGTTCCTCAAATGCTAATGCTCCTGACAGCATCCAGCGGGAGGCCGGGCACACTCCAGTCCCTCAATAACCAGGGGTTTGTAGTTTGTACAATAGAAGCTAGATTCGATTCAGTGTCTGGAGGTTTTTGTTACTTTATTTTATTTTAACTGTCTGACTCAGTAGTGTGCCAAGACAATTTTATATCAGAGATGAAGCTGATGCATAGAGGGAGAGAGCGAGCACAGTTATTGAATGCCTGCCAAGAGGCAGTCCCAGTATAGAGGTATTGTATGGATCTCCTGCTCAAAATGTTCCCAATCAGGCCAGAGAATTTTAAATTGATGGTTGAGTTATTTATTTTGTTTTTCTGGTAGTAATTTTCAGAAGCCAGTGTCTCAAACTGGCTAGATAAGTGTTCTACAACTTGAGTAAGGTCCTAGCCCTTTTGTTTTTCTTTTACGTTTTAGATTGGGTCGCATGCTGACTTTGATTGGGCTAACCTCAAACCATGATCCTGTCTTTGGCTAGGACAGGTGGAAACTTCCATTCTGGGCCTTGGTTGGGCCAATTACTAGGCCATGGAATTACTTTTCCTCCCATACAATGTTTTATGGGTTGGGATAATTTTTTGATGTGTTTATAATTACTGTGCTGTTTAAAATGTCTTCTCTCGAAACTATGAAAGCCTTTCAGCATGTATATTGCATCCCTTACTATGAATCTTAGAAACTTCTGGCCTAGATCCATTTTTACTGATTCACTTCTGACTCTGTAATACAGATGATGTCTTTAATTTACTTTTAACAATTTTCCTAGACTTATTACTTTTGTTTGCACTCTCCATGTTTTTATACCCAAAGGCACTGTATCTTCCAGTCATTCTATATCTTATTTTAGTTCTTTTCTTATTTTTCTAAGCACAACCTTTAGTAGCTTTTTTTTTTTTTCATGAGAGAGAAAAGGAAGGCAACATTCTTGAAATCTTCCTTGGTTGAAAATATTAGCCTCCCTTGCACTTAATTGACTGAGTGTAGAGGAGTAGGTTCAAAACCACTTTTCTATCAGAGTTTCAAAAGAATTTCTCTATTTTTTTTTGTTGCCCGCCATTATTTCTAACTAAAGGTTGAATGTCTTCCTAATTGCTATTCCTTAAAATATAACCTATATATTGTTTCTAAAATGTTTATGATTTTTCCCCTAAGATTTTAAAATTAATTTTATTGTCAAGGTAATGTACAGAGGGTTCACAGTTACATATGTAAGGTTGTGAATACATTTCTTGTCCAACTTGTTACCTCCTCCCTCATTTTTCTCCTACCTCCCTTCCAACCCCCCTCCAAGTTGTACAGTTAGTTTACAAGTTTACATATTGTCTTGGAAGTATCGCTGTTGCATTGGTTCACCCTTGCAACCCCCCTGAGTTTTAATCTAGGTGATACTACTCACATATGAATCAGAATTTTTTTTTGTAAGAGAGATGACATTTACTTCCCTAGAAGTACCAAGCTCAATATAAGTGGTCCTTGCATTATTTCTTGGATAAAAGTTACCATTTTCAAATCTCTGGTACAGGAAAGATTCTCATGAAATATTTCTTGTGGATGTAAAACTGATTTCTGAAAAAGGCAGCTAAGCAAATTAATAAGCAAAACAGAAACTGAAAAAAATGCTGTTGAGAGGACTAGTTCTCTGAATATCGCAAGCAATAAATGAACCTCAGGTCTTATCTCCTACTCATGTTATTTTAGAAACATCCTAATACAAATAAAAAAACTAACATAATAATGTGTTTAGAAGAAAAGATTGGAAAATTTGAGGGATTGGGAAAATTTTGTGTTACAGAAAATAACAAAAATTAATAAAGTAGACTGGATTAAAGTTAAAAACGAATCTGGTTAAAAGCTACCATAAGAAAGTATATATTGGGAGGGGAGGGAAAGTGGAAGAAAATGAGGGAGGGGTAACAAGTTTGATAAGAAATGTACTCGTTACCCTACACATGTAACTGTAACCCCTCTGTATATGATCTTGAAAATAAAGTTAAATTAAAAAAATAAAGTGTAAAAGCAAGTAGAGATCTATAGGCAATGCTTGAATCACATTAAAAAGAGAAAACATATCTAGAACATATAAAGCATGCATACAACTCAATAATAAAGTATTAACAGTTCAAATTCAGTGAATATGATGATCAAATACACCTGAACAGCCTGTAAGTTCCTTAGGAAGCAGTCAGCCTTACTTGTCAAAAACATGAACATTAAAACCAAAGGAAGAAACTATTTAATGCTCATTAAATGGCTATGAATTTTAAATGAAGGACAATGTTACACCTGGGTGAGATTGTGCAGTCACCTGACGGTACTACATCACTGAAGAGAATGTAAAGTACAATCACTGGCGGGGTGGGGACAAACGGATAAAGCTAATTATACATACATTACAATCCAGAAAATCTACAGCTAGGTAGTTGCCCTAGAGTAATGATAACAGATGTCCACAAAAAGTCTTGTATACAAATATTCCTTTAAGCTTTATTATCAGTAGCCTCCCCAAACTGGAAAATCTCAAAAGTCACCTGCAAAGTGAATAAATTCAGAAGGAAAATGTGTAATGGAATACTTATAAACATATATAAGGAAGTTTATCCATTTAATAGCATGGATAGACATAAAAATGATCATGAGCAAAAGAAGGTTACCCTAAAACACAAAACAACACGTCTGCATGGTTTGTCTAGTGGATAGAAAGCAGAGCTGTGTTGGGCTGGGAATGTGGCTTAGTGGTAGAGTGCTTGCCTAGCATGCATGAGGCCCTTTGTTTGATTCTTCAGCACAACTAAAACAGAAAAATCTGGAAGTGGCGCTGTGGCTCAAGTGGTAGAGTGCTAGACTTGAGCAAAAAGAAGCCAGGGACAGTGCTCAGGCCCTGAGTCCAAGCCCCAGGACTGGCAAAAAAAAAAAAAAAAAGAAATCAGAGCTGTGTTCCCAAGGAACACCTGAAAAGCATGAGGTGGGTGTGTGGGGCGGGGGGGGGGGGGCAGGATGAGTGTATTGGAGGTTGGAAACAACCTAAAATGTGGCGGGAGGTACTGATGTTTTGAATAACTGTATTTAGCAAGACCTAGTGAACTTTACCATGAAGATCTATGCATACAAATTGTAATGTTATTAAAATAATCAAAAAGTAAAATCTTGTGGGAATGATACATGTCTTCTCTAAGGCCAGTTCAATCAAAGGATATAAGAAATGGCAGAAGGGGGAAAGGGGGAAAACGCAAGCAAGAATTCATTGTATATGACAGAATTGAGAAGAATAGGGAAGGGGTGGGTCAAAAGGGCAAAGAAGTTGACATAGAAGGTGACATAGATGAAGATGCATTGTAGCCAGGCACTGATGGCACGTACCTGTAATTCTAGCTACTCAGTAGGTTGAGGTCTGAGAAGCATGGTTCAAAGCCAGCCGTTGAGACTCTTATCTCCAATGAACCACCAGAAAACCAGAAGTGGCACTGTGGCTCAAAGTGATAGAGCTCTAGCCTTGAGCAAAAGAGCTCAGGCACACAATACAAAAATGCATTGCACACAGAAACTGCTTTGTTAAGTTGCAAAATTTTCAACTTAAAATTAAGCAAGGTAGGGGCTGGGTTGGGAGTGGTGGGGTGAGAATGCTGAAAATGTGACATTAATCAAGATGCACTGTATTCATAAATTATTTTGGTGAATGGCAACTCTTGATCCATTTGTCCCCTGAGGGGCATCTGGGTTGATTCTGTATCTTGGCTATGGTGAACAATGCTGAAATCTACATGGTTGTGCTGGTGGCTTTAGGGTGGCCTGGTTTGTTTTCTATTGGATAAATGCCCTGGAGTGGAATTGCTGGGTCATAGGGAAGCCCTATGTTTAGTCTTTTGAGGAACCTCCATTCTGCTTTCTAGAGTGGTGTTTGCCAGAGAATATTGAGAAGAGGAAAGCAATAGGCAGCACATAGGATTTTAGGATACTGAAACTATTTTGTGCTTGAGTGTATGATGATAAATAAATATCATTAAACATTTGTCAAAATCCATAGAA
The DNA here is from genome assembly GCF_023159225.1 of Perognathus longimembris pacificus. NCBI lineage: Eukaryota > Metazoa > Chordata > Mammalia > Rodentia > Heteromyidae > Perognathus > Perognathus longimembris. Next base: position 54,736,933 of record NC_063176.1, on the reverse strand, counting down.
ATAAAAATCCGAGAGTAAAACCTAATGCAAACTATGGGCATGGGTGACAATGATGTGCCTATTTATTTGATTGTGAGAAATATACCAGTCCAGCGTGGAATGCTGTCAGCAGGGGAGATTCTGTGGGAACAATATACTTTCCACTGATTTTCTCTTTGAACATAAAACTGCTCCAAAAACCAGTCTGTGGAAATAGAATCAAGAAAACAAGCAAACAAACAAAAAAGAAGCTTCAAGGACACGATGTTTTGTTTCTAATGTCTTTGCTTTTGCTCTGTTCTCCTTCAGTTCTGCTAGAATCTCAGCTTTGTCATCCTACTTGGGTTATCAGTCTGGAGAACTCAGAAAACAAGTTGGATGTTTTATCTCTTCACTTAACATTCTTGAAGCCACCAGCTCTCTGCAGCCTCTTTAGGGCTCAGCTTACATACTTGTCTCAAATCAAATATAGTTCCCAGATGGAACAAACCTTCACCTCTGCCCTCCACCTCTCATGGGGGCCCTATCGGGGAAGAGGTCAAAGTCCAGGAGAGACCTCACAGTGCCTCTGAGACTCAAGGGCTCCCCCCAAGGTCATAACTGTACCAGATTTTGTTCCTCCCTGCTGCTGACTGACCCAGAGCAGAATCATCTGTCCCTCATTCGGTTGTCTCTAGGGACTGCCACTTGAGCACACCAAGACATTGGAGCTGAGTGGTATTCATGACATCAGCCTGCCGGTGGATTTCACAGGGCCTCTCCTGGCTTTGTAAGCTAACACCCGGTTCTCCGACTCCTGGTACTTTCTTCTTGCACGGGAGTTCTGTGTTTTTGACCTAAGAAGCTGGAATGACTATGACACCACTGGGTCTCCTCCGCACTTCTCAAAGTCTTTGTTCCGTCCAGGCTTTCCAAATTCAGAATCTTGTCATTTTTTTCCCCCCCTCCCTCCTGCTGTCTGCTACACACACCCGCCTTATATCGGTCCCAGGTGAGCACAGCATCCGCTGGCCTTGCTGGGTTCTCACTCTCTGCTGGTTTTTCATCCCACCCCACGGCACTTCCCCACTTCCCCGGGCCACTGACTTGAGATGGAAACGTGGAAAACTCTGGGACCAGAAACCCATAAATATTTGAAGAATAGCGTGCTTTTCATGTCCTGCTTGAAGAATATATTTTTCTTTTCATGTTTCTTTCCTTCCAATTAGTTTATTTTCCGTGGAGAGCTAGAAGGCAAAGTGATTCTGTTAACGTATATTAAAATGTGTGCCTGACGTTTGAGGAATTCTTTTCAGTAACGTTTGTCACTTTCAGTAGTGTGGTAGAAAAATACAAATAGGGAAAAATTCAAGTTAATGTCTCTTGGAGTTTTTTTTTTTTAAATAGAATTTCATTATATCTAGATGTAGACTCAGTAAATATTTAGTAGGCACTTACATGTGTAGATTATTTTGTTATTTGAACACTGGTAATGAAAATAATAATATTAATAATAAAATAATAACAACAATCACGATCACCATAATACCATCATTTAAATGGGCTAGACATTATAGTAATTCTGTTATTTTATTTAATCTTGCCAGCAATTCCAAAAGGTGGGAATTATGGTCATACTGTTTCTTCAGAAGGAAATTAAATTTAGAGAATAGAAGTAATTTGACTTCATACAGTGTATGGCAAAACCAGAGGTTTGAGTTCAGACTTAATTGGCTCTAGTTTTATGCTTTTAACTCCTGGAGCAGAGGCTGGTCTTTTTCTCCAATGTTCCCTTGCTCTGGTGGGTTTCCAAATGCCAGCCCCAATTTCTTTTCTGATAGGGCCTCCACAGCTTTCCAGATCACACTGCAAATGACTTAGAGGAAAACAGAAGCACTTATGTGCCACTAACAAAAATCTAAGGCACGCAGAACAGAAGACAGAAGAAGAGGACGGATGGTTGAACTCCACAGAAAGGAGAGGTGTAAAGTCTGGCGTGAACTTGGTATGTACTAAGAAGAAGACAGAGACATACAAGAGGCCACTGTAGAGTCAGAGACTTCCCAAGAGTATAAACAGGCCTAATCACTCACTAATCACTGGGGAGGCCTTTTTCAGAACACTTCCATTCAACTTCAATGCCTCAGATTTGTAGAACCTGTCTCTTGTGTGTTCCATACATCATGAATTATGCATAGGCCAATGAATGCAAGTGGCTTGCATAGGCCATGACATTTGCCTAGTGACCTTCTATAAATTATATGACCTCTTATAAATTATCTTATTTCAGTAACCTCGTGAAGCAAACATTTATTATGCCATCTTCCAGAAAGAAAATAGGAAAGCTCCCAGAAACACAAACAGAAGTTGTCTACCTCTCTGAGAAGCAGCCTGGATGTGACATTGAGCCACAAATGTTTTTTCTGAGCTCCATGCGGAGTATTGAGACTGTTTTCCTAAATTATATGCTATTCAGTCTAGTGGCAATCTTTACAAAGGTACTCTCATTTCCATTTCACATCTAAAGAAACTGAGGTGCAGGATAGTTAAGCAATTTATAGAGCTGATAGGTGGGTGATGCATTCCTGTGGATGGAAAAGTCACTCATAATTTTCCTAGCTATTTGATTCCTACAGACCAATTCTTCTTCTCCATCTGTATGATCAGTTTCTCTCACCAGACTCATTTTATTCCAGTAAGCCCTGTAGATGTTTTGTCTGCATAGATGCTGTCTATGGAGAGCCTTTAGGGCCAGGCCTCTGGCTGTTTGGAAATAAGAGAAAATACCAATAAAAGACTACTATCTCCTGTTGTCATTTCCATTGACTTCCCCATTATCTCTGAGCATGTTGTTTGTTATCATTGGAGTAAAGGTTCTGTCTAATGCTGGTGGGCAGCCAGCCAGGAGGAGATCATGACCTGTCATTGTTTATAGAGACTCTGAACTCTGCCAGCATTCAATAAAAGCAAAGCATTTACAATGTACCTGCCATTACCAATCAATAAGAAGCTATTGGTAGGCTAATAATGACCCTTCAAGGATGTCCACATGCTAAGAATCTCCATAACCTGTCAATACGTTATGTTACATGGCAAAAGGTACTCAGAAGACGTGATTAAGTTAAGGATCTTGAGATGGAGAAATTAACTGGGATAATTTAGGTGGTGAGCTCAAAATAAAGAAGGGAAAAAGAAAGTCAATCAGTATAAAACAGTTGTGAAAAGAGAAACAAAGGTTAGATCAGTGAGCTTAGAAGATGCAGGCAGGGAACCATAGACCAAGAAATACAAGTGGCTTCCAGAGGCTGGGAAAGTCAAGGAAACCAGTTCTCCCCCGAGATTCAGTAAGAGTATAGCCTTACAGACCCACTTTGCAATGGACTTGGACTACAGGCTGAATTTACCTGGCTCATAGCAAATGGCTACCGTGGCATTAGGAAACAAATGTATTAATGATTTCATCTACCTATACTCTCAGGATAACTCTGTGTGTGTGTGTGTGTGTGTGTGTGTGTGTGTGTGTGTGTGTGTGTGTGTTGATATTTGGGATAGAAATTGAGTGTTGAATAATAAGGATTAGGTTTTAAAGTGAAATGCCCTGAATCTGAATCTATGGATTGTCTGTCTTTACCAATCAGCCATGTCTCTTGGCCTTGTCCGCTGTTTCAATCCTGTGAGTGAAGAATTTCCTAGCTAAGAGATTTTTGGCATGGCAGTAATATGGGCAGTGTGTCTTGATATAGTTTATGCAGGAAAGTGGTCCACTCACCTTAGGAAGTAGCTCTTACATGGTAGGCACTTAGAGTTAAATGGATTCCTTGATCAGTAATCCAACATAGATCTTTTTTTTTCTGACACTTAAAAAAATTTATCTGTAAGTAGTTGTACAAAAGGTTTTCAATCCAACATATAAACAAGGATATTTGAACAAGAAGAGAAGCTTATCGTTGATGGTTTATTTTAAGATATGAGAATAGAAGTTTAAAGTTTAAGGAAGAACCTAATGTTTCATGCATACAAATGGCTATGTATTTAAATCTTGGATACATTCCTTTCAAGATGGGGATATTAATTTTCATAAAGTATCCAAATTATCATTTTTTTATCTGGTAGATGATTTTGAAGTGTTGTCTTAGGGGATCTGATAAAGGAAACCCATCTTGACCTTCATTATGCTAGCTTGGTGCATCTTGCCACTGAGTTCGAAGTTGTGGTTCCAGAAATTTCAGATAGAGTTGTCCTAATTGGGGATACTGCACATGAAATGGATTGCCCAACTGGGACCCTCAAACTGCCTGGGCTAATTAATAGGAAGTAACTTTGAACTTTTTGCTCTGTTGAACCTCTTGGAAGTCACTAAATGGCTGGATCAAATCCAAATATGAAGTTAGGAGGACCTAAGAGTTTTAGGGCATATTCCCAGGTGCAAGGAAGAGTGGGAGGGTAAGGCTATTGCTATTCCAGGAATGGAGGCATTTATATTAATTTTATATTATCTTATATTACTTGTAATTATTTTATTTTTAGTTATAGTTCATGTATACCCTGGGAGGACAGATGGGGAAAATCACTTGGCTCAGGAAAGACCAATTGGATTATACATTTTTTGGCTTCCTTGATTGGACTCCATTAAGTTATGAAAAATAAGAAAGGATTGTACACATGAAAGTTATAGATCTTTTTTAAAATTTTTATTTCATCCTCTTTTTATATCTTGACATTCACTTGTTTAGGCCCAGATTCTAATCCTAGCTTAATGATGATCGATGAGCTCCTGAAATATTCATTCTTTCATCCACAAAATGGCCCATTCATCTCTACCGTTTCTACTTCTTATGGCTGATGAATACGTCAAGCTACTTCTCCATTTTGTTATTTATTTCCCCAGCATTCCAGGCTTCCATTCTGGTCTAACAGAATGCCCCACATTTAATGGTTTAAAATAACAATGCATGATGATCTCCCATGGAGCTGTGCATGACTAGGCTCAGCTGAGTAGTTCTTGCTTGAATTCTCCCATGTGGTAGCAAACAGATGGCTGTTGGGCCTGGAATCTGCTGTGTGGACTCAGCCTGGTTGGATTCTTCTCTTGCCATGTAGACTCTCCATGCTTAGTTTAAACATGACAGCAGCCTTTTCTAGGTCAAGTGTTCTGAGAGATGAAACAAGATGCAGCTGGACTTCTTAGCTCATAGGTTCAGACCCCACCCATACTCTATTAATCAAGTGAGTCATGAAGCTCTACCCAGAGTGGAGGAGGTGAACACTGGACTGTCCTGTCATGTGGATGGCAGCATGCAGATAAAGTAAGAGGTGGAAGTGAGGAAGGCATCGCTTTTAGAGATTAATAATTGAGGCCTATGTGCTCTATTTCTCCTACATTTTTTCCGTCTACGATCCATTCACTGAGCAAGTAAGTACCTAAAGATGATTATGGGTCTGTAACTATTCTGGATGCGGATGATGTAATGATTAATATAGAAACAATCTCTGAATTCCTTTGTGGAATAGTGATGGATAGAAAAAGGAACAAATGAGTGGGAAGTTTTTAACCATGAGAGTACAGTTGATCGAAGTGCAGCACACGGTTGTCCTCACTTGGACTGATGAGAGGCCTCACAAATTCTCTTTGAGAGAAGGTTTCTGACAAACAAGTAGCCAGTGACCGGAAGATGGAGAGAAGATCTCTCCTGGCAGGAGTGTAATGTGGCACAAAGCCAACATCGCTCAGACATTGCACAGTGATCCACCTTCTTAGGTGGACTATAATTCCTGTTAGGATTCTTGATTCCTTGCCCCCTGTCCCGATGTGCTTTCTCACAATAATCGTTAACACATCTTACATACAATCATCTTTACTCCTGTCTCACCCGTGAAAATATAAGTTCTACAAATGAGAAAATCGTTTTTCTATTTTGTTCCTTGTTTTATTTCCCCTAGAACATGTCTAGTATGGAATAAGTCAAAATATTTATTGAACAAATGCACCGATTGTCTCCAGCCTCTGTAATAACTTTTTATTTTACCTAAAGATTACAAACCACTTTCATATCCAATATTCCTTTGCTGTGCCTAGAGGGCGTTCTGTGGGTTCCTGCTTGACTCTGGATGAAATGCACAGTTATTCTCTAGACTCCCTCAAACCCAGAATGACCTTGACTTCTGTAGTCTCCTCTTCTTCCAAGAACCCATAATCCTTTGGTATTTGTACAGTGAAACAATGAACGTTGAACCCAATGCTTCAATCGCCTGCTTCAAGTTACGGAAGAGGCAGCCATAGGAAGAAGGAGAGAAGATTCATGGAAGCGGCTACTTTTAAGGCCGAGCAGTATATGGTAACTTCTGGGCAGATCTAATTTGGTTAAGTCTCAGAAGAAGTTCTAGAAGATTGACTATGTTGTCATACAAAGCTTCTGGCAAAGGGACACAGGGCCGGCAGTGGAAACGACACAGAATTATTTGGTAAGCACCACAGAATTATGGGCAGCACACGAGAGCCTTTGTTCCCATTGGTTGGCTGGGAATAACATGGTGTAAAACAAGGCCAGTCCCAGACAGCTTCCAAATAACTGATGTCCAAATAACTGAATGGAGAAGTAGATGCTTCGCCTATCAGAAATGTAAGAGCAAAGTAGGAAAGGCAGGCATTGAAAACGGGGAGGAAAGGTACTGTGGGCAAGCCAGGATGGCTTTCTGGTAATGTGAAGGTTGCAATGCTAAGCTGGAAGTGGACAGAGAAGAGTCCGTCAGCATCAGGCTTTGTGCAAATGGTTCCTGGGCTCCTCCTGCCTTGCAAATTCACTCTCTTGCACAGTGTGCGAGTAGTCAGGGTAGCTCAAAAAGAGAATTTTCATATAGAAACTCAAGAAGAGAACTTCGATAAGAAGGATTTCTTTGGGCTTAGAGCAGCAATATGGCTTTCTTGACCAGAGGCTAGATCTAAAGACACCGGCAGTGAGGTGCTTGAACGCCTTATTCCCTTCCTGAGCAATTACTGCGAATATGTACAACACCCCTCCAGCCAGCACTTCCTTTTATTCCTTCTTGTCCCTATTTCCAACCTCTGCTTGAAAAGGTAAGCATTTGAGAGGTGCAAATTCTCTCTGAAGTATTGTAGAAAATCAGTGAGTTCTCAAGCAAATCAATGCACATAAAATAACATCACAACACATTGTTTTCAAATGACTAAATGTCAAGATAAAGGGCAATTTCTGAAGTCAGCCAGGCAAAGTGAAGACACATCAAGGCATACTGAGATACTAATATTGGTGATGGCTAAATTCTCAGTAGCAATAAAGTGGTGCAGAAGGCAGAGAAAAAATGAACTCTAATAGTACAGTTGAATATCAAGAAAAAACCTGCTTAAAATACTAAAAAAAGATAAATTTTCAGATAAACAAAAACTGTGGAAATTTATCATTATCAAATTTCCACTGTGTGAAATGCTAAAGGACATTCATAATGGGAACACTGACTAGCTCATTAGTGCAAGAAAAATTAAAGATTGAAGAACAAATATTTTTTATAAAAGAAAATGTCCTTTTGATGACCTAATTGTATATTTACACAATGCAAAGCAAACCCCAGAGCCTCTGAGGCCTGATAAGTGAAATAGAGAAGGTCCCTGAACACAGTATCAATAACAAATGCATGTCCATATTTGTGCAAGAAACACTAGGGGAAAAAGATATTTTAAAAATTCAATTTCATTTAAGCGAGTGCTGAGTAATATAAAATATCTAGGTGTAAATTTGTTGGAAAAAGTATAAAACTCCAATTCTGAAAACCAGTAAATACTGACATGAAGAATGAAAATTTCCAACTTAATGATATTCATTATATATATGTTTAGATATATGGTGTATGTTATATAATATACATTATGCAATGGATGTTACATATAACATGATATATGCATAGATAGGTATGTTCATAGATAGATAGATAGATAGATAGATAGATAGTTAGATAGATAGATAGATGCACACATGCATATAAAATGTCCTTGGGTAGGCAGACCCAATGCAGATATCAGTCCTTCTCAAAGCAATCTGTAGATTCCATGCAACTTCAATTAAAAAAAATTCTGTGGATTTTTAAAATGGAAACTGACAAGTGGAGACTTCAATCTATTTTAGGAAAGAATAATTTAAGAGAAGTTATGAACTTAGGACTTCCTACAAAGTTACAGTATTTAGAGTGTTAACACAAACATGAGTGAATTAATCAACAGAAGTTAAGATGAAGGTCCCCCTCACAGCGTCAAGGGCTTTCGTCAGCATACTTCAGTTAAGTCATTGGAACAATGGAACTGGGAGTTAAAAGTGCTTTCAGCAGTCATGCTGGAAAACCTACACAGCTTCATAAAGAAAAGAGTCTCAAACCGCATCTTACATCATACACACGGCTCATCAGAGGCTACAATCCTGAACACAAGAGCGAGTTTTCTAAAACTTCTATTAGAATGTGCACGAAAATATCTAGGCATCTTTGAAATAATCTTCTTAGAATTTAGCCATAAAAAAAATACCAAGTGGAAAACTGAACTTGATTACAAAAAAATATGGAAAGCTTCAGCATATCAAAAGTTAATTTTGAAAATGAAAAGACAAGCTGTAAGATAAAAATCAATAATTTATGATATATCTGACAATGAACTACATATTCTTAACAAATAATCAACTCCCACAATAGTAAAAAGACAAAAGCCTTTAAAAGAGTGAGCAAAAGACTGAGGTAGATACCTCAGGAAAAAAAGTGTCCAATAATTGTAAGAAAAGCTATTTACCAATGTTAGATATTAGAGGAGTACACACTGAAGTCCCAGTGATATATCATTACAAACTGACTGTAAAATTAAGACACTGACACTGTCAATGGGAAGAAGATCCAGCAATTCTGACTTTTACAAACTCACAATGTAAAAGCATGGCACACTGGGGAAATCCTTATAATGTTAAATCTACACCAGCTTTATAATTATCACTTTTTTCCCCCGTTGATAAACATGCCTCAGCAAAAAATCGGTACAAAAGTTTCATCTGAAGCTTTAGTGAAAATGCAAAGTGAAACAAGACAAAAATCAGACCCCCAAATCCCTCCAAATTAAAACCACCCAAATGTCAAGCAAGAAAAGAGGAGACAAACAGAAAGGGAACCCCAACCCCCAGGCCCAAAAGAAGAAGGGCTAGCAAGATGACAAGCCTTTCTCAAGGTGATCTCATTAGTAAGTGTCCTAGTCAGAATTTAAGGGCAAGAGCCTGCATTCCAAACCTGGGATCCTTCTTAAGGAATGGAAGAACCATTTTAAACGGAGGATAAGCAGTCTGCATTCTTTGCTTTGTTAGAATTTTGCTGCATTACATATTGCATTGGCTGGAAGTCAAGTAATTCCTCACATAGAATTTTTTGGCTTGGGCTTCATTGTAATTAGACTTCACAAGCGCCATAAATATCACTGCCCACTGGGTGCCATTAAGTGCTACAAAGCATTATGGAAATTCATTTCCCTAGCTAGAAGTGATCTTTGCTAGTGAGCTGAAATATAATCTCAATCTGATACTTAAGGCCCATCACTATCAGACCAAAACTCTTAACTCCTTTTTTTTTTCTTTTGCAGGGTCTCAAAGAGAAGAGAATGTCTGTTATTGTCCCCCAGGGAGATGGGCCTGGGAAGACATTGCTTTTCATTCCTTCTTCCCCATTCCTCCTCAAGTTGCTGCTGAAACTGACCAGAACCATGACTACCTTCCAGAAACCAGTTTTCCACACAGGCTGCTGGCGCCGATGGTCCTACAGGGCCAACATGAGACTCTGAGCAGCCAAAGACCTTAAAGCTCTCAGGGAGTCTGGGATAAGGAAAAATGCACTTGCATGGTCAATCTCGCAGGACACCTCTAGACGGGAAGTCAGAGAGGACTTGCAGAAAATCTATAGAATTGATGTGCATTTGTCTTCTGGAGGCCCTCATGCATAGTGGCTTGATTAGCCAGAAACTTGGCAAAGTGGGAAGGACAAAGGGACTGATATGTTGAAGCAGGTCAGCTCCTCCAAGTCATGCATGGACTTCAAGCCCATGGAATGACGCGCATTTCTTAATCACAAGATGGGTTTTGCAGTTCCCTTTCCTGAAAGGGCATTAGACAACTCTAAGGCCAGCACACTTGTTTTTCTCCGGCTCCAGTCAAAAGTATTCCAAGCTGGACATAACGTATTCTTTGTGATCAAGGTGGTGGTAGAGCTGTTTCATTCCAAGACACGGCGATGCCCTTCCTTGCCTCCTCCGCCTTTAGTTACTGGTGCTCCTTGGCCTTTAGATGCACCATTCCAATCTGTGCCTCCTTTTCTCAAGCTGATCTCACTTGGATCTCTCTCTGTATTCACATGATATTTTTATAAGGACACCCATCGCTGGGTTGCGGGCCACGTCAATCCACTTGAACACATCTTGATTCCATCTGTAGAAACCCTAGCTCAAAGGAAGGTCCTTTACAGGCACTGAGAGTTAGGACTTGAGTATGACTTTTAAACTCCTAGTGGATTCTTTACTTCAGCACTCTGCCACCGAATGGGTGATTGTCCCCGGTCTTGTTACCAGTGGGCAGTCTTCCTATGTGAATTATTATTTAATGCCTCTTCTTGGATAAGGAAGAAATAGAGCCACTTTGTAATTTAGGGACAGAAGTTATAAACTTAGCATTGCTAAATCAAAAGCTAACATTTCTCACATGCTTAGTTTTATGAATTTCCCTAGTAATCTTTCATTGTTATGAGAAGGAATAAAATTAAAATCAACAAGTCTGATGAGATATAGGCTGGGATTGACAAGTGTCAAGTCACTCCAAGGAAACAGAATCCCATTCCCCCAAACAACAACAACAACAACAATAACAATAACAACATCAACAACAACCACCCCAGCAAAAACAAACATACAGAAAAGAGAAGAGATGGGCAAAGATAGGATCACTGTGTACAGTGTGCGAGTGTGGACAAGTTTCTATTGACATCTGGCAGATACATTTTCTCTCATTTAACTTTGTTTGAGTCGCAGATACATGTAATAGGTAAATAATATAGCAACTGTAAATGACAAATGCAGTAAGAAGATTAACATAGGTTGGTGAGAAAAATCACTAAGGGGTGTCTTGTTGGTTTGCTTATTTCTTGTGATCATGACTTCATCTTTTGAAGCTGATCATGTGACTTAGTCAAAGGGAGACAGGGGAACCAAGGAGGTAACCATTCTCAGTCTTCCTCCATACTGGATACCAGCTCATCCAGGCTCCTTTCCAGAAACACCGAGGCTTTCTAATTCCGGCAATCTGACCCAGACGCTCTACACATGCAAAGCCACATATACATAAGTTGGAAAGTTTTCTCTACAAATAGGTACAGGCTAAAAAAATGTACCTAGTTCTTCCCGCTTGACATATGTAGTACGTTATTTCAAATTAATATACAGACCGATTCGTTCTGTTTATTGGCTGCTTAATATAAAATCCAAAGGGAGTTTTTGGTTTTATGTACTTTATTTTATTATGAATGGAGATTTAGGTCATACCTGAGCTATTGTTACTGTAGAAAAGAAGCACACAACTGCACTCAGTGTCTTGGGTAGATGTCATTTCACGCATGTCCAAGTTTATCTGTGGAATAGCTTCCACCTAAAATTGCTGAGCCAAAAGTTTTAATTTAATAGGTGTTGCTATCTATTTTCCCTCGAAGCTGTTCCAATATAAGCTTCTATTGTCAGTGTATAAAAGTGTGTTTTCCACATGTGGGTATTATCAAATTATGAGATCTTTGTGAATGTATTAGGCTTAGAGATGATAGTCTCAGAAATTTCTATTTTAATGCATTTATTTGTGGGTAGCTACAAGATGTTAAGAGCCTCTCTTCTCTCAATACAACTTCTACATACATTCCTCATTGTCTACTTGTTTGTCAATATATAATTTTAAAATTGTTTACTGAGTGTTAGGAAGTCATCTCCATTTGCATGGTATAATGTGCAAATAGCTTCCCCAGCTTACTGTTTATCCCACATTTTTTTCTGCTTTATTCACATGGAACTTTACCTTTATTTGTTTATTGATTGTTCATTATATTTTGGGGTATTATTATGGTTTGAATTCAGGAACATGCACTTGCTTGCCAAGCACTCTAGCAGGTGAACCATGCCCCTAGTCATTTTTGCTTTAGTTTAATTTTTCGATAGGGTCTTATTTTTCTTGAAAACTGTCTTTGAGTCATGATCCTTCTAGTCTGCTTCCTGAAAGCTGGGATTACAGGCATGTATCACAAGATCCAGTTTAATGTTTTTTTTTTTTTTTTTTTTTTTTCTGGCCAGTCCTGGGGCTTGGACTCGGGGCCTGAGCCCTGTCCCTGGCTTCTTTTTGCTCAAGGCTAGCACTTTGCCACTTGAGCCACAGTGCCGCTTCTGGCCGTTTTCTGTATATGTGGTGCTTGGGAATTGAACCCAGGGCCTCATGTATACGAGGCAAGCACTCTACCACTAGGCCATATCCCCAGCCCCAGTTTAATGTTTTAAGATAAGGTCTCCCTTACATTTTTTGCCCCAGATGGCTTTGAACTGTAACCTTCCTACTTCTGGCTTCTTCATAGTAGGAATTAGAGTCCTGTGTCACCATAATTTTACATTTATTTTTATTTATTTATTTTACATTTATTTTTATACAGACAAAATTTTAAACTAAAGAAGACATTGAGGAAGGAGATGGGAGAAGGTCAGAGAATGCTACTAGAATAGTGATTGAGCAATGGATGGGAGAACTGGAGGTGGTAGGAGGTTTAATTTTTAAGTGAAGGAGCACAAGTTGTGTGGTTTGATGAGTTAAGATGAAAGGCAGACAGATGAGTAATGTCCTACTCAAGCTATGAGAAGGATATTGGTAGATGAGATGTTGAAAACAACATAAAAATACTGAGCAAATGCTCAACTGTAAGGAAGAGTTGGAACTGGGTAATGAATAGAGCTTTAGCTTGTCTTATTTTGGTGTGGCAACAAAGAATTGCATTATGGGATTGCCCTGTCTAAAGAATGGTACTCTCATCTATTGAATTGAGCCGTTCAAGTAAATTAATGAAACAACCACCACTATTCTAGTATACATGAATCCATGTAGCCTGGCAGCCTCATTGTAGACCGATAGTTCTCCTTCCAGATCCATGATGGGCAAGGATCTGAAGCCCTGGTACACTCCCCCAGCCTTCCGTGGAGATGCCCTGTACCAGTTCTGCTGGTTGGCATGGGGCCATCTTCCAAGCAAGGCTGTCTCCAGGGGAGCCTTTGAAATATTGACAGCCAAGTTGGATGGAGGCCCAGAATTGAAAAGAGATCAAAAGCATAGCCTTAAACAAAACCAGCTGGAAATACAACTATTAAAGGAAGTGTGGGAGAAAATACATTCTGTAGGCTGGAACCTTATTTTGCATGTAAAACACAAACACTGGAGGCCTAGAATGAGACCTTTGTGTGTGTGTGTGTGTGTGTGTGTGTGTGTGTGTGTGTGTTTATAGAAGAGTTTGGTCAAGGTTTTGATTTGTCTGATGAAAAGCGGCTGTTTCAATATGTTTAGTCTCATTAGCCACGAGTAGGCAGAGGTGTCCATTCTCTTGTGCTTGACAGAATTGTGGCAAATGCATTTTTTCCCCTTTATTTTGCAAAAAGAACTTGGATGTGGACTTGATGAAACTCCCTCCACATTGTCTTATTTAATTTTCATATGAGGGTCGCACAGATAAGGGAATTAAGCTCTGAGAGGCTGAATGTGTTCCCAAGTAACCAAGGCTCAGACCATTTGAATAGGTTGGCCATGCAAATAGCACATACTTGTCATTCCAGCACTCCAGAGGCTGAGACAGGAGATTCATAAGTTGGAGGATGGCTTGGGCCGCACGGTAAGTTCTAGATCAGCATGGGTTATAGAACAAGATCTTGTCACGAAACAACTACAAAAACAAAACAACCACAAAAACTAAAGCCCCCTAAAATCTGGCGGGGAGAATGATCCAAGTTTGGAGTTTGGTAACAGAGCTGAGGAGAGACAGACTCAAGCAGGAAAAGCGGCTCTCAGCTGTGGTACTACTAGTGTTTTATGAGGCATAATTCTTTGTTGCGGGGGACAGTTCTGTGCTCTGTCAACTGTTTAGCAGTACTCTTGGTTTGCCCATAGTACCACCTGTCACAGGGGTGACAATCAGAAATACCCCAGACACGTCCCTTGGGAAGAAACGAAGTCAATTCTACTTGAACACCTTGAAGGTGACAAATGTCACAGCTATTGTACACACAGTGTCCAGAGTAGAACTTCTTAAAACTAGAGCAATGCTGGGCATCATGACGGAAGAGCTCTGTTTGCAGGATGAGGCTCCTAGCGGACGGGAAACAGTTACCTTGAGTTAGTAGATTCGCTTTGGAAAGAAGTTCATGAACAGCTCACATAGTTGCATTTTTTGACACTCCAGCTTGTCTGTCTGGTCCTATCTTTCAAAATGTGCAACACTAATTTAGTCACTTGATCCCTTTGATGCACTATGCCTTTATTGGTAAAACCAGTTCAGTAATAGGTAATTTTTCACAGTTGTTGAGACCTGTAAATGTAGAAGGTAAAACTGGACGAAGACTTGTTGGACTGGGTTTGATGATGATACAACACCACAAGTATGGTCCACACATGGATGAAGTGATAGAGTGAATTTCAAAGAAGGAGACATTTCTGCTTTGCAAAAGATACTGCCAAGAGAATGAAAAGATAAGCTGTATGAGCTATGTACATCTAGAGCAGGATGTGGTGAAGCATACTTGAATTCCCAGCCTGCAAGACCCTGAGGCAGGAGGATCACAGGTTGAAGGCTAGCCTGGACAACATATTTTTGTTTTCCAAATTATAGAAATAACTCCTCAAAAGCAACAATAAGAAAAGAAATGGGCCAAAGGCCTTAATAGAAATCGCATCGAGAAAGCTATACAGAAGGCAAATGGAGATACGAAAAAAAGGTTCCTGTAATGAGAATGAGATTCAGTCCCTATCTATCAAATGACTGCAATACAGAACGCTGACAAGGTCAAGTGCCCTTCAGTCAATACACATAGTGTGACCACTACAGGGAGTATTGGAAATTACTTATTTACCTTCGTTTTTATTGTAAAGGTGATGTACAGAGGGGTTACAGTTACGCAAGTTGGGAAATTTCTTTTTGAACAGCGTCACCTCTTCCCTTGTCTTCTCCCACTCTTTCCCCTCTTGACTTTCCTCCCCATGTACTAGGTTTTGAACTTTTCTTCCCAAGTTGGCTTCAAACAATGATCTGAGTGGCTGGGATTGCAGGCCCGAACTGCTGGCCTTCTGGTGTGGCAATTTCTTATGGAACTAAACTCACTCTTACGTATGATCCTGAGAGGCCATCCTCCCAGTCTAAGAGCACAGAGACTTGGATGGGCGAATGGAAGACATTAGCAGAATCAGTGAATGGACCCAGAGTCAGTGAACTGACCCTGAGGAGGAGATGTTCACCGAAGTATCACAGTGGGATTTGAGTGACTTTTTGGTCTATTATTTGTAGTTTGTCTTTATGTGCCAAATAGGACTTTAGAGCTTGCTCTGCCAACTGTAAAATGTCAATAGTGCACAGTAATCTGGTCTATCTCACCACAGCTGAGCTTGGTCCCTTAATTTATAAGCACAAATGACTGCACAACAGTGGAACTCCAAGTATTGGCCAGTTGGGATTTTATTTTGAGATTCTGTAAACCCTCAAATAACCTTGGGCCCTATGCTTGTACGCGCTGGGTATTGGCAAAAACGACTCAGACCTTTCATTGAAAAGTAATGGTAAGCAAATTCTTAGCAGATGCAATTTGTGCAGCTCCTGTTTCATGGAATCACTGGTGTTCTCAGCTCCATCGATGGAACATTTCTCCTTTGATGCCTTTCCCGCCAAGCCCACCTCTCTGACGTAGTCAGAATAGCTCTAAGTATGGAAGGCAAGCTCTCAGGCCTCTCGGTGCTCTTACCCTGACCTGTGTTCTTGACAGATGTCACATATACCCACACTGCTCTTAAACCCAGAAAATAGAATGTTAGATGGAATAATTTCTAAGTTTCCTGGAATTATACTTACAACATAGTAATGCTCCTTTAGTTTGCTTTCTTCAACTAGGAGGCTGTGTGCAGATTGCCCACATTTGAGAAGCTAAGTTAAAAACAAAAAGATAAACAAAAAGAGAACACATGTCCTTACTAGACAACCATTTAATGAGCATCTAGTATATATATCAGGCTTTCTGACCAGGTGCACAGGGTACAAATGGAGATGCTTGTGTCACGACGAAACCATTCACAGGACAGAGTGGTACCTAAAGTAATCACACCTGTGAATTAAATGCTAGTATAATAGTGGTCTGCTCAGAGAGAAAAATCAATTCTATCTGGGGGTTACATATGCCCAGTGTGCAGTTTTCATCTGTAGGATTAGCATTAGCATGCTCCTTGCATAAGTTCTGTGCTCACTAGGACTGATCTTACTAGAACTTTACCCATTTGACTTGGAAAAATTGAATATGATTTAATCCCCTCTGAGAGGCCAAAAGACATTCTAGTTGACCTCATAAAACGACTGTTCTTTTATTCTGAAATTATAAATGCAGATGATCTGAGAAGGCTTAAAAAGGATTATTTCATTTTATTTATTTACACACTCATCATCATCATCGCTATTGCCACATTTAATATTTATTGAATGTCGAGCAACCTCTGGCTAAGAATAGCATGGAATAAAGGAGAGCAGGAGGTGTTTGACATACGAAATGAGTCTCCAAAGTGGTAAGTGTGTGATTCTTTTATGTAGAGTACACTCCTGCTCAAGGGGAGGAATTGGATTCAGGACAAGAATAGATTGCATGAATGGGTTTAGCTTCTACAGTGGGAAATATTACTCTGGCTGGACTTTTTTTTTTCCCTTAAGGATGTTTATCTCTTCTTCACAAAGTACTAGTGTGCCTTTTAAGCCAATCTCTCTTGAACAAAATGATGATTGTGTACTTGCCCTCTTTCCAGGAAACCAGGCTAGTTTTATAGATAAAGCAGATCTGTTTCCCCAGTGGGAAAATAACAGTATGATAATCAGACACAGTCTGAAGGGAGTACAATAGTGGCCTTGTGTCTTCTTTACTTCTGTCTTAAGTTTCTAAGGTGTTTTAGGAAAGAAACGAAACAAAAGCAAAAGAAGCATGGTTCTTGCTCATCAAGTTGGCGAATGAAAGTTGACCTGGCTCCTTTCATCCCAGTGTTGGGAGATAAAAAATAACAAACTGGAGAAAAATCTGTGCGACAGAGTTCAGGAGATGAAACTGGTTTGCCTTCACCAGGCAAAGGGCAAAGTCCCCATGTGCATTCTTGACAGATGCAGAATAGGCTTGAATGGCATGTGGCATACCTGCCTCCTTGTTATTCTTGCAGTATAGGTCTTCCCATTTGTTCTGTTTGGTGCCTTCGGTTTCTACTTGGATGTGTTTGGAACAGGAGATTCCCTTATAGCTACAGGAGTTTGGCCTAAGTCTTGGCTGTGATATTTTATTCACGAATAGAAATGGGAATTAAGCTGGCACAAATAGGGCTAATATTGCTTTGACTTCAGGTACAGCGAGCCCCTTTCTCTCTCTAAAGGCTGTGGGGTGCAGATATGAGGGCTAAATTGCCAAAGACAGTTTGGGTAGCATCAGAGTTTCTAAGAGAAGTGAAGCTGGAGTGGTCAGGGCTCTATAAGCCTCTGAATCAAACGACACATGAATCCTACCCAGTCCTTCCATTTCTCTGGGACATAAATGAAGGATTATTATTTTTTTTTTTTTTAGTAAATTTAGATATCCATCTTTATAATATTAACTACCATGATCCTAACCAATACATGTTTAGAAATGGTGATTCCTACTTATGTGGATTTTATATGCCTAAACCTGTGCCTGTTGTGGAGAATTAGAGAGATTTATTAATTCTCTCTACCCATTTTCTTCTCTTTTCTCCAAAGGCATGAAAATTGCTTTGTAACTTTCTTTATGGTCCAATTCAATTCTTCCTTCTATCTAAGCTCATCTAATCTTGTTCCTCACCTGATAAAAAGCACTTCCTCTTTGCTTTTGAGACATCATAATCATAACTCTTAAACTACACATACCAGATTTTCTCCTGGTAATTTATTTACATTGTTTTCTTTTCCATAAAACCATAAATTTCTCAATATAATGTGCTAGGAGGAAAGAGCCTTGCTCAAAGCATGTGCTCAAAAATACAGTGCTCATTTCACCTGTTCCTTTATTCTTTGAATCTTGTCAGACACTGTCCCAGAAGTGCAGATCTCAGAGCTCAAAGGTACATGCCTTAGCCTTAGTTTTGTTTTTTTTTAAGAAATATAGTTTAGAGATACGATTTCT
Source organism: Perognathus longimembris pacificus (assembly GCF_023159225.1). Classification (NCBI taxonomy): domain Eukaryota; kingdom Metazoa; phylum Chordata; class Mammalia; order Rodentia; family Heteromyidae; genus Perognathus; species Perognathus longimembris. The sequence continues at coordinate 54,718,521 of NC_063176.1, read as the reverse complement.
AGTGCTTATCTGTTATTTTATATTTATATGTAACAACTAAAACATTACAGTACATAACTAGTTACTTTTCGATTATATAATTTCTCACAGTCCGCATCGCCAAATGTGTCTGGAATGTCACACCAGCCAAACAAAGGCCTTTTCCAACTTAATCTTTAGCTCTGTGTCATCCTTTGTATTAAACCCAAAGGGCTTGATTTTATCCTTGATGCCAAAAGGTCTTTATCAGCTCCCTGACTTCCAATGCTTCCAACGAGGCAGAACTAAGGGGCTCGGTGTTGCTTTCCCTTGCATGTGCTTCATGGATGCTTTTAAAAGGGCAAACCAGATGAACCAGAGTGCTTTAGACCATGTGGTTCTTCTTTCACAAATCCCTATTGGGTGTGTATCAGTCGATTCTACAAATGTGACAGCCAAGGTCAGGAGAGTTGAATAGCTTCCCCCAAGGTAAATTAATAAGCAGAACATTCAGTATTCAAAACAAAGTTCTCTGGCTTGGGTTGCTTTAATTTTCCCCAGTACACTGTACTCCCAATCCAGCTAAGGATAGTATAAGTAGCCACCACAGAAGTGTTAGATTCTGTTTTGTTTAACAGAAGTTAGCATATACTTAGAATCACACAGCTTCAGACTTTGAGGAAGTCTTGGAAGTGTAGCTCATTCATTTCTTCTTGTAGTAGCATGTTGATATTCTTGCTTGCTATGTGGACATCTATTTACCTATTTGTGTGATCACATACATTGCCAGAAAGGTAATTTATAAAATATATCTACTCTGTGCTAGAGCTGGACTGACTGCCAGTGGGTTGGGCTTTGTTGTCCATGTTTTGCTTTTGCCATCCTGTAGGCCTTTCTCTGACTCTTTATAAAGAAGATGGGCCAGGCTTTACAAAGTTCCACACACTTTTGCATTTTCATCACATCTCTGCCTCTAACCATGACCCTGAAAGGCAGGTATTCTCCCCAGGGTGCAGAAAAAGCCACAGACATGCTCAGAGAATGACTGGATAACCCCAACACCATGCCCATAGCACTTTGCAGGCTCCCCTAGGCTTTTCTGTTCTCATCTAAATGCACCTAGCAGCAGGTTTTAGCTTTGCATTGGGTAGACATCTACAATATCATATCTCATTTCAGTTTCCCCTACATGAAGAAGACAGAGTCTCATGGACTTCCCCAGATCATAGTGAAAGCTACTAATGAGTCTGTCTTTAAATTTAATTATGAGAACAAAAGGACCTAACTTACTGGCTGATGAGGGACTTTTTAACAATTTAAATTTCTCTATTTAAATAATCTTTATGTCAAACTTACAGGAAATAACAGCACAACAAAGCATAAAAGTATTTCTAAAGTACAACAGATAGAAATGGAAGACAAGAATTAATTAAAAGAACCATAGCTTAAGTTATAGGATAATCAGAAACAAACTTGCTACAACATTAATACTGAAAACAGTAGCAGACACATTTGGGGGAGGTGCTAAGCCTATGTTTTTATATTTTGCTGAAGAAAGTCCCCAGACTTATGCTAATCTCACGATTATCATTATTCTAGCCTCACAGTAAAGATGTTCAGACTAGGACTCTATAGGATCTCTTTGACCTCAGGGGTCGGACTTCCTAAGTACAGCCCAAACCCTACAGAGCTTCCCGCATAGTTTCTCATATGGTGGTGTAGAGGTGTGAAGGGTGAGGTCACCTTTAGAAGAAAGGAGGCTCTTTCTTTAGAGAACATCCTTAAGCCCTCAATTTCTTTTAAAGATTTCTGTAGTAATTCAAGACTCAAAGGTCAATAGAACTAAGTATCCTTTGGGGTAATGTCCTTGTCAAAGAGCATGCAAGGTAAAGAAATAATTTTCATTAAGTGCTAAGGTCAGGTGTGGTACCACTCGGCACAGAGACCTAATTTGATCTGTGACCATGATGTAAAGGAATGCCCAGAGAATGAGAGTGTCTCAGGAGCCAAGCAAAGAATCAGAGAAAATCCAGGCTGTAAGAAAATCCATGTCCTTGCTTGAAGCCCTGCTCAGAGCCACTGTGATATGGAATCAGTTTCCTCTCCACCAATTGCAGCAAACACTGAGCAGCCATTGTTTATGGAAGATGTGTAAATAAGCACAAAGATGAGGAAGGCAGAGAGAAATGGTGGGAGATGATGGTTTAGAACACGTATTCAGTGTTCCAAGGTCAAATTGATCCAATATGACAACTGCTCTAAGAGCCATCCAACCAAGTCTTCGGGACAGAGATAAGAAATATAATACCATGATTTTGAAAGAGGATCCATCCTGGAGTGAATTAGATAAAGCTTCGTAGAGTCAGAAGCCATTGTGTTAAGAACAGGAAGCGGGAGAGAGGCGGCAGACAGGAAGGCATGGTAAGCGAAGCGGGTGCATACGGACCCTGTGATACCAATAGCCATGGCCACAGTAGCAGTGATCTTGAATCTACTCACCCACGCTGCTCTCGGGTATGCTCACTCTGTGGGCCGCTGCTTGTATCCAGGTGACCCAACACATCAGGTCTGTCATCTCAGTGTTGAAGAATTCAAAAAACAACACAGGGAATATGTGCATAGAGACCAGATCTTCATTATAGGATGGTCACTGAGAGCAAAACACACTTGAGGATAGAATTTCCAGTTCAACAGATCTCTCTATCATAGGCGTGTTGGCCCTGGATGGACATCCTCAAGACAGGTAGGTGGATTATTCCAGTAAGAGTTACTGCCTAATGGGTTAGAAAGTCTGTTCCCGATAAAGATTCCCCCAAAGAGATAAATGGAAGATAAGCTGAGCATGCTCAATGTGACCCAGAGTCTTCACTACATCACCCCTCCACCATAAAGGAGACTGAATGAGGCTGGGAGTTTAAGATTCATTTGTGTGTGTGTGTGTGTGTGTGTGTGTGTGTGTGTGTGTGTGTGTGTGTGTTGGGGTGGGTGTGCTCCTCCCTATGACTTCCTGTCTCTGGAGCAGTCTCAGTCAGTACCAAACATTCTGGGGTTGGGTTAATTCTAACTTAATATCCTTTTAAGGAATAGAAATGTCCAGGCAAGTGCAAGCATCCAAACCCAGGCCTTACATGTCAGCTTTTTTCTGCCCCAAGTCAGGATAAGGTCAGACGTGGAAGCCTGCAGAGAGATACACAGGCTGGGGGCACTGTTTTCCATGTCCCTTCCCTGCTTTTCTGTGCGTCTCTGCTTTCTGGCCGAGATATCTGAGAACTCACAGGCTAAGTACCACACAGAGGCTAGTGTGGAAAGCGCTTCCATGGCAGGTGCTGTGTGATTGGTTGTTGATGCCGTGCTTGGCCTGGACCTCTCTGTCTATCTCATAGGAGGCCTTTGGACGACCAGTTTTGGACACCTATTTTGAGTCTACCTGCTAGAATCTTCAAGAACAGCTGTTGAGAGAGAGAGAGAGAAAGAGAGAGAGAGAGAGAGAAAACATATTATTGTTTCTTTTGGTTGCTTCCAGCAACCTACGCCAAATAGACTCAAGGCTGTTCTCCCACTTCAGGTCCACAGCTGCTCCTTTGGCAAGGAAGGAACCTCTAAGGGCTCTCTTCTTCCTCTGGTAGGGTATTTCGGATACCTGGAATCAGTGCCCTTGGTTTCAGTTGTCCAAACTGTAGTCTTTGCCAGGCAGAGGCCACATGCCACCCAGACCTATCACACAGGGGCCCAGGAACCCAGGGCTCCAGTACAGCTCTTTCATTTGGGCTGAGGTGAGGAGTAAGGGCTTCCAACTTGAGGATCTTTGGGAGGTGGTGGGCTGTGGGCAGCACAGACACTGTATCAAATGGAAGCATTTCTCGCCCGCCTTGTTTGCCAACCATTTATTCACTGAGAGTGAGCGATTTGCTTGAGTGGACGAATTTGTAGAAAACAAAGCTTAACTTTTATTTGTACCTGGCTGATTGATACCTACGGTTGTGGTCTCCAACAGTCCTGGTGAAAAGGCAAAAGGGTTCGCACTTACTGGCTTTGCATGCTAGTGTTTATTAAGGGCTTACTACATGCTAAACACTGCCCATCTATTATTTCATTTAACCCTTGGGGATACAGGTGGCACAGACATTATTTTACTGATGAAGAAATTGATATGTACCAGCTTGATTTACTATGGCTATACTCTTCAGAGTCAGATATAAATCCAGTTGGGCTGGTGAGTCCCAAGTAGTTAATTCCCACACTGAGCTTCTTTCCTGCCAATGATGGTGAGCCATCTTCACAGAAATGTCGTTGTTCTAGTTACATCAGTTAAGAAAACAACAACTGTGGGGACAGGTAAAGAGGAACCCAGTAGTCACCTTGGAAACCAATGAATGAAAAGCAATGGGTATGTTCTTTGAAATCCCATTATTTCAAACTTGACTTTTCTCTCTGTTAGTGGAGCAATCTTGAGCAAACGAGTTCACCAACCTGAGTCTTGTTTTCAGCCTGACAAAATAAGGAGACACAAGCATACAGACACACAAGCGCACGCACAAGCACACTTCATAGGACTGATATGAGAAAGAATGAGCGGCTGTGAGTGCTCATAAAACTGTGACATGCCAGATAACATTAGGGCTGGTGTTATTATTATAGGAGATGAGGACAGCGAACATTGGCAACCATTTCTGTATGCCAGGTAATGGTCTAAGCACTTTGTATGCCCTCGCTTGTTTCCCTTCTATGAGGAACAGTGAAGCAACCTGGTAACAAAACCCTGTCACAGTAGAACAAACATGGAAATGGGTGGGTGATGATATGACAAGCCTTCACACAGCTGGAGAGTGAGGGAGAAGCTGGAACAAGAGCAGTTAAGCCAGGAGTAACCAGAGCAGCTTTTGTAATGCTAATGGAATTCTAGACAGAACTATGGATCTTCTAAACTTTAATGTATCACTATAACTATTAGGTGATTTTTTATACAATCCTTTAGGTAATAGGAAGCCAATTGTGAAAGTATTATTGCAGTATATTTGACAAATGAATATTTTTGAAATGAATTATCAACCGAGGAGAGAGTAGAAAAGTTGTCTCTATCCGATTTGAAAAACCCTTTTACTTTGGGCAGATAAGAGGAAAAAGACAAAGAAAAACACATAGATGTGCTTTGTGGTTTTCTAATGCTTTGGAGCTTGTTCTTGATCATATTTAGAGTCTGTTTATCTGGAGAACGGCTTGGTTTAAGACACATGCAGTATAAATGTTTTAGGAAGTCGAAATAGACTTCACTTTATTACCCCTTTCACCAAAAGAACCTGATCTGTTTGCTATGATTTAATCTGTGACGGTGAATTGTCCAGAAATCCACCCACATAAATAAAAAATGTCCAATACGCATTTACTTGTGACTTTTCTAGGGGCCTGTGACCAGATGGGTTAGGCATCTGTAATTCTGTTGTTGTTGTGTGTGTGTGTGTGTGTGTGTGTGTATTTCAATAAGATCAGAATGATCACACAGTAGAACAGTTTTTAATATCTGATGGTTAGTAGCATTTTAGCTTGTTTATGTATACACTATTTTTAGAAAGCATCTTTTAAATGTAGAGGTTTCTTTCTTTTGTTTTTGATCTGAGGATAAAAGCTTAATTAAAAGTCTACCGTCAATACCTTCTCTTCTTTTTTGGCTTTTTTTCCTTCTTTCCCTTCTTATGCTTCTTTTGGTTAGGTCTGCATTGACTAATGTAGGATATAACCACTTAGATTAATTTAAGTAAAATGCTTTAAAAGATGAAAGTAAGAAAGGTTATGTTGGTTGGATTTGGGGCAGATCTCTGAATGGAAGGAAAAGCTGAACTGGTGGCTTTTCCATTTCCATTAAGAGTTTTTCCTTATTTCTAATCTCTGCCTGACACTAGGTTCCAAGGCCATTTCTACCTATGGTCACATATGTACAGAAAGGGCTGCAATGCATTCTGAGAACTACTACGTGGTTTTGTCACCATGTGAGCTTCATGTTCTTGCATACAGAGATGGTTGCATTGTTACTCCGTGTTACAATCTTGTGGGACCAGGTCATTTATGTGGCCTGTCCTTTTCTGAAGTGCTCTTTTGCAGTATAGGACTGTGCCAGTATCTGCAGCAGTGAGCCATTAGAGAGCATGGAACCTCTCCGAACCAGCATCCAAATGCTTTGCTTGGGTGTGCCATTTTCCTGGGGAGGTCTTCCGGTCTACCCAGGATGATCTTTTCTGGGTTAGGGAAGGAATGACCCCTGCTTCTGAGTTTAGCTGTCGAATGACTGGGTGCTGAGTTTCTGGACTGTTCTCATGTCTCCTACATGTCTGGCATCATGTCTTCTAAAAAACAAAATTATCTTTAAGTAGTTGTACAGAGGGGTTTTGATTCAATGGATCATTGAATGAGTGCAGTGCATCTTGACCCATGTCACCCTCCCAACTCCACCCATCCCCTCAGGTAACCTGGGTTTAGGACCTTGAATTGGAGAACTTCGGCTGGGACTTGTTTCAGTGATGGGGGAGAATGATCAAGGAAGTAAGAGCAGAGAGAAGACTCTCCCTAGGCTCAGGTTAAGTTTGATCTAACAGTGACAGTCTATGCCATGGCTGGCCCCAAACAAGGGTGACTAGTGAGGAAATAGATAACACTGAGCATGGTCATTCCAGGTGCCAAAGCGCTGACTGCTTCTCATGTGTGTCATGCCATATCAGTTATCTATGAGCTCTCTGGAAAGGAAGGTAGTATTTAAAGCCATGTATATTTTCTCCCCCCTCCCCCATTAAATTGCATACCTCATCATTTTGTTTCCTGTGCTTTGTAAGAGTTCCCATTTCACTAGAGAAAGGTGCCAATTTTCTGATCAAAAGTTGTCATTCAACAGAATGTAACCGCCTGGAGGTGTAGAGTTCCAAAAGTTGTTTTGCTCCAGTCTCCCAAGTTCCTTTGTGCCAAACATGTCCTCTGCCTTCCACGTTGGACTCGGTGCTTAAGCAAGCCCAGATTCACACAAATTACCAGACTTGTTCAAACCACTGCCCTCTCTTGCCTCCGCTTAGGCTCTGTGCTATCTGCCTGCTAAATGCTATCGTTTCATTATGCCATCCATCTTCTGTTGTAGACAGACTTCCCGTGATTTCTCATTCAGAGAAGGGGATGGCAAACTCTGGCCTGTAGCTGGGCCTCCTGTTTCTGCAGATTCATTGGAATAGCCATTACCATTCATTTACACGTTGTAATGCAGCCTTCAGACACCTCAGGATTGAGAAATTATGATACACACAGTTGAGTTGACAAAGCTGAAAATATGCACTGTTTAGTCATTTGGGTGAAAAGTCTGTCAACACCTGCTTCAGAAGGTTAAGCTTGCAGCACTTTGCCTATACCTTCCCTAAGAATGTACATGCCTATTTCAACTGTCACCAGAATGGGGTGGCTAAGTTCAGAATTTAGGCCTAGCTCTCTTTTAACAATATGGTAGTGGACGTGTATGTCTTTTCTAAATAGCAGACTTAATTTTTTCACATGTTCCAGCTATGTCAACAGAGGTCTGGATTGTTTAAGGAAACAAATGAATTGTAGAAAGTCGCAGGAGCGGGAGGTAAGCACCAGACTTTCTGATTCTACAGCAGATGCTCCTCTGGTTCACCACCTGCTGGCATCTCTTCTCTCCTGGGTGGAGCGTTCGCTTCTCTGTCCTGCCATCCACGGTGTCTCAAGTGTGACACATCATCATCTTATTTAGTGGTGAAATGGACACGCATTCAAGTCTGTGGCTGTGGAAGAAATAAGCTGGGAATGTCACACAGGAAGCAATGCTTGGAGGGTGGTTCTCACTGTTCGTATGAGGATCTGAGGTTCTTGACAGCAGAGGCCTGTATTTCTACTTTAGTAACCAAAGTCTACGTCAGATCCGAGCTGAGTTGAATGCTTGGGAGCTAAAATACAATCTTTCTAGCCAAGCGTTAGGGGCAAATTTAGGATAATCTTGAGCAAAGCGAGTCTACTCAGAAATTAATAGATCAAGAGAACTCGATATTTTGGTGTTCTAGTTTTTATTGCAAGTCTATGAAAATCTAACAAGTTTTTCTGCATGTGACTGTATTTTGGGTATATTTATCATGAAAACATGAGAGCTAAGACTAAAGGGGACAAAGCAAGAGAGATAACTTTTATAAACATAAGACAGGATATATTTCCTACAGCCCTGAGAGGAAGGTTTAACTATGACTGTAGACCTGTAAGTGGAGATTCAAAGTGCTTAACTGTTTCCTAAGACACAAAATGAAAGTCTTAGTTGTGTTTCCAGCTCAGATTACATGACAGATCCTTCACCCTCTCACTGCGTCAAAGTTTATTACAATGACCCACTTCACATTTTCACTAAACGAAGGCTGCGCTTTATTCTTTTGGTTGTCATTCAAGGTAGCAGATATAAATTGTTGGAAGAAAAAAAAATAAATTGTTGGAAGAAATAAAGAAATAGAGCATGAGAATAATGCATGAAATCAAGGTGTTTGGGTCTTCCAAAATCACAAGCTGCCAGACACTGAACTCTGTTCATCATAAATCTGGCTAATACTCTTAAACACAATGCTTTTTCCTGTCTGGACTTCATGATTTGAATCTGACATTTAGGGCAGGCTGTTTGATGTTCTGCTCAACACTATGAACGGGCCTTTCGGCAATTCCTTATACTCATCATATTTATCAAAGCTGATGACACCTCTCTCCCAAAAGAGCAAAAGCTAAGCATTTAATTTAGCACCAATTTTCTGTTTCTAAAAATATTACAATACATATATTGTTGTATGCTCTTTTCAACTTTGGTAGGAAAGCATAGATCTTAAAAATAATAATAATAGCTTATTTATGAATATTCAATAATTCCAAACCATATATTATATTCATTACTCCTCAATATTGTGGTGAGAAGCAGGCACTGATCAATATTTTATAGATAAGAAATCAAGGCTGAGGGAAGTTGAAAACTCTGCCAACTACAACTAACCTTTGCTGACACCATTATGGCCAGGCACGCTTCCAAATCTTATTATACACATGCCAATGCATTGCATCTTCATGATGGCCAGTGCCAGGCTAGAAAGAAGGCTTGCCAAATCAAGTTTCATCAGCTGCCCTCATTCACTGCTGCCTGCCTGCCCATAGTGCTGGCCTTTCCTTTCCCTCTCCATCTTTTTCTTGTAGGCTTGCTTATTTTGAAGGATTTTTTTTCTGTCCTATAAAATAAAGAATGCAATATGACTAATAATTTTATCATTTAAAATGACTTGGTTAGGTAGAAAGATTTCATTTATTTTCTGATAACTCCAATAGATGATTATTACCATGGTAAAATACACGTTTTAAAACACACAAAAAGAACAGGAACATCCTGAAACTCAGGAAAGTGTCAGGCTTATGTACCGTTAGCAGTAGCCCACATTTTTCTCCATTTTCTTCTGCTATCTTCACCTGCCGCTGTACTAATTCATCCCGATTATGTATTCTTTGCTAGAATTTAGCCGCTGATTCAGCAGAACAGAAGCTACAAGCCATTCAAAGCCAAATGGGCATTTAACTTTGTGCCTTCCTGTCCCTGCCTTGGTGTGGTACACACAGAGAACAGGTTTCCTGGGAAGCCAGGAGGGAGAGTAGACTTTATGATAATGAATGCTTCTCTCTGGAGAGCTGCATTTCACCCTTTGTGCTATTTGTGCTATTTGGACAGTTCCACCTGTAAGGAACTCAGCACCAACAACTGCCTGGACATGACTCATTTCCAACAGGCTCTGTTGGCAACATCTGTTCGATTTGCCATTTCTCGTTTACATCATGATTTTAATTGTACACCATGGGATATTTTGATCAAGCAAACCCCACATGCTGCTGCTCTACCATGGAATCTGAGATGCAGAAAATGCATCAACATCTAATGTTTTGTTTTTTTTTCTAAGCAGATTCTGTTCACCATTTTTTTTTTTTTTTTTTTTGTAGAGGAAGAATGGAATTGAGACTTGAATTTCAGCTAGCCGTAATTTTGGCACTTGATAAGACAAGATGCCTGTCTCCATCAACCCTGGACCTACCAGAATAATATTAACTTAATATTCAAAGTTTCTCACTTAGGTTCTCAGAGCGGATTTGTAATGTCGTCCCATGTCAAGTGCAAAAGCTAATTTTTGGAATAATTTCCTCTGCCTTTATGACTTCTGTGATTTTTGCATTACCTTTGTCATGGGACATATTTTCTGAGATCTTTTTTCAGTAAGCTTCCTGAAGTGAGCATGAATCATCTTCTTAAACATTTAGAAAGTGCAGGAGTTTTATGCAGTGACTTAAGATCTTTGACCCTATTTAAAGTAATCCCAAATAAATTTTTATTTCTAAACTAGATTGCATATGAAATTTATTGTGGTGGTGTAGTTGCCTTTATGTTAAGTCTTATTTTAGAATTTATGGGACTACCAGTATGGTACATTAGTAAGGGAACTGCATCTTACTGATCTCAGTCTCCAGAAATTGAGCTCAACTATACGACATCAACTCTACAATAAACTCTAAATTAGCCAGGCATCCTGAGCTCCTGGGCCAGCCACTAGTTGGTATTTAACTTTGCATATGTTTCTCAACCACTCTTATCTCAATTTCCTCATGTGAAAAAAAAATAATGACAATAATCTGATCAATTTTGTTAGATGAAAAAGAACTAGTCAATTTATATTAAGTGTTTAACACATTTAGCATACTGTTTAACACAAAGTAATTGCATGGAAATAGTAGTTATTATTATTAGAAGTGAGTTTCTTTTTTTTTTTGCCAGTCCTGGGCCTTGAACTCAGGGCCTGAGCACTGTCCCTGGCTTCTTTTTGCTCTAGGATAGCACTCTGCCACTTGAGCCACAGCACTACCTCTGTGCCATTTTCTATATATGTGGTGCTGAGGAATCAAACCCAGGGCTTCATGTATACGAGTCAAGCACTCTTGCCACTAGGCCATATTCCCAGCCCCTAGAAGTGAGTTTCTTAAGAGCTGAAATAGGCTTGAAAAAAGATGCAATGCTATGAGAATATTCCCACTATGAAACTACAAAGACACTTGGAGGATGTAGCCCCTTCTTTGGCTTATGGTCTTGTGAACAGACATCCCAGCTTTAGAATTCTATGCTGCAACTTGTCTCACCACATTGTGGTTTGTGGGCTTGGGTTAGTACTGATGGATAATATTTATGACTGCTGACCATGTTAGTCAAGGGGACTGTGTATGAGGAAAGTTTATCATGTGCAATGACTTCCAAATTTTAAGCGCTTAAATATCTGCTCAAAGTACTTGTCAAAGAAGCCCAAAGAATTAACAAAGAAAGCAAATCACAACTAACCTAAGATTGACTTGAAACTGGGGTTGGGTGAGAAGGCTCTTGCCTCAGCCTTCCCAATGGTAGGATTGGAGGCATGTGCCACTGTGGTTTGTTTTTTTGGTTTTTTCCAGTCCTGCGCCTTGGACTCAGGGCCTGAGCACTGTCCCTGGCTTCTTTTTTGCTCAAGGCTAGCACTCTGCCACTTGAGCCACAGCGCCACTTCTGGTCATTTTCTATATATGTGGTGCTGGGGAACTGAACCCAGGGCTTCATGTATTCGAGGCGAGCACTCTTGCCACTAGGCCATATTCCCAGCCAGCATGTGCCACTGTGAATTAGATTAGAGCTTTGATTTATTTATGCATTTATTATTTTTTTATTCACAATAATATAAGACCATAAATCACAGAAATTTCAAGGGACAAATATCTGAGCTCTTGCTTCATGGATAAGCAGATCTTCAGGGCACTTTAATGTGTCCTGGAAATATAACTGGGTGGGTTGTTATACATGATGGGATCTTGGCAATGAACTTCCAGTACAGGTGAGAAGCTACGAGAAAGGTTACTGCTATATATGTGGTACTGTAGCTTGAATTCAGGGCGTTGTGCTTTTGGATAGGGTCTTGCACTTTCTGCCCAGGACTGGGTTAGTACTGTAAATCTCCTATAAATAAGCTTCCTTGCACCTGAAATTACAGCCTGTGACACCCATTTCACTTAATTTGTTTAGATGAGATCTCACTAGCTTTTCTGGACATATCAGGACTGCAACAGACAATTTTCTTATTGACAAAATAACAACAGCAACCCACCAAAAACAAAAACAAAAAAACACATCACAAAAACATACCTTCTGGGCATGGCACAAATCAGAACGAATGCATTAGAAAAGCCCTTACTTGTCTGTGGTGCTTGGTATTTTTCCAAGTGCCAAGATTCCAGGTGATCTGTGCAGGTGAAAGTATTGTTATAAAAACAACTTAGGAAAGAATGTGAAAAAAAATACTAGGTGCCGTATGAAGTTTTGGGACCTTAGAGACCTTAGGATTTCAGTGCAGGGTCCTCAGATAGAAGAAAGTAGGAGGTAGTACAGGCCTTGAAATAAAATTTTACTTGTCTGGATGTGCAAATCACTTTTAAGGATGGAGGAATACATCTCACATGCTCCAGTGTCCTGAGTGAACAGACAAATCACTAAGTCTAAACCAGGCCTAGGGGCTGGGGATTTAGTTCAGAGGAAGGGCTCCTACCTGGCGAGTGCCAAGGCCCTGAGGTCGGTCCTCAGCTCTGGAAAAAAACAAAAACAACCCTATAAACCAGGCCTACAAGTTAGCATTTTCACTGGGACTGTACAATCCTGAAGGAGTTCTGAGGTGTTATCTTTAGGGTCTTTAAGCACAGGCTCATATAATCTTCCAATAGTGATAATTTGGCATCTTCCAATAGTGATAATTTGGATCTCTTTTAATTTCTTTCTCTTGTCTTACTGCTCTGGCTAGTAATTCTAGTACTATATGGAATAGTAGTGGAAAGAGTGGGTAGTTTTGTCTTGTTCCTGACTTTAGAAAAAATGGTGTGTTTTCCCTTTTCTATGACATTGACTGTAATTTTGTCCTATATAGCCTTCATTGTGTTCAAGGACATTCATTCTGTTTCTAGTTTTTTCAAGGCTTTTATCATAAGCAATCGAGGTTGGATTTTGTGAAAAGCCTTTTGTGCATCAATTCCAATAGCCATAACGAATCTTGTTTTTGATTCTGTTTATGTGGTATAATACATTTGTTGATTTGCATATGTCGAGTCAACTTTGAATACCTGGAATGAAATCAACTTGATCATGGCGTATGTATGGTCTTTTTGATTAGCTGTTGAAGCAAGTTAGCTGGTGTTTTTATTTTATTGCAGTCCTTCTTGGAATTTGCTAATTTATATTCCTGGGGGACTCACTTCTCTTGGCTTGGAGAAGAAGAGAGAGGGCTCAGGAATGTGACAAAACGGCTGGTGACTCACAGCCTGGCCCACATTTAAGGCTGATTCTCAGAGAGCCAACTTCCACGGGGCTTAGTAAGCTTTTAAGCACAAGGAGAAAGTGGGCCCTGGCTGGCACCGCAGTGACTCCACAGGATCTCTGAGGGCATGCAGGTAACCTATCCCAGGCAGGACAGTGCGAGTAAGGGGGTAGGCCAGACCCCTTCAGAATGGGTGGTAGGAGCCTACACCGAAGCCGGGAAGGAATTTCTCCAACTGGTGTTTTTCCTCTCTTTTACAAAGAAATATTTCACTGGGTTCATTATTATTTTATAAAATTTGAAGTACTGAAATTTTTCAAAGGTCATCTCAGTAATTGTATCACTAGCTTGATGTGAAATCACCAGTGGGGTAACTGGCTAAAGAGCCCCTGAGAGCTCTCTGTAGTTTCTCATAACTGCATGCGATCCACAAGGATTTCACCAAGTAAGAAGCACTGAAGATGCGTCTGAAGACATCCACCAGGCAGGTGCAAAAAGACGATCTTATTTCAAGGACGCAAACTGGGGTCAGGGGGGAGGCGAGTATTAATCATGACAATCTGAAACATTAATTTTGTTGGAGATAATAGTGCCATCCTGGGAGATTTCTTTTAAAACATCTTGGATTGACATGCTAAGTTATTTATAGATACAAAGGCTTCATTGATAAGTGTTGATCATTGCAAATGCTGACAGATAGGTAGGGGGTGGCCTTTTAGATTGTTCTTTATGCTTTTAAGCATTGGTTTGGGTTGTATAATTTTAAACATTTTTTTCCCCTCTCTCTCTCTGTTGTTTTATTCACAAAGTCAGCTCAAGGCCAAGCATAGAGTGTGGCTAAATTCAGCGTGAGACCAGATTTGGCGGCGGCGGGTTAGTAATTGGTCAACATCAATCAGCAGAGAAGGAGCTGTTTTGAAGTGAGCCCTCCTCTGCCTGCCCCTCCCCCCATCTCCCCCCCCCCCCCCACACACACACAAGGGAGTGAATGAAGCTCAATTGCTCATCAGATGTCAGCCACCAAAGCTCCTGGGTCAAGCTAGGAGCTGCTATGGTCACTCCCCAAGGGCAGACTTCTCTACTTCTGATCACAAGGACTAATGCCTGTCTTGACCCAAAGCTAATTTTTTGTAAAGGTAGTCCGTAGGATGAATGTGTGAAAGGGTACTGATTCTTACCATCGGGAGGGGGGGGGGCCTAACAAGTGGATGTGATTGAGTTCAGAAGGTTGGTGGCCAATTTACATTTCACCCACGCACTTGATGGAAGCGGGAAGGAGGCACAGGTGAACCGGGGATGAGAGCCTTCGCTGGAGGGGGCAGCTGCCTGCACGCCAGTCCCCCACTCCCTCCCCTCACCCACTCCTCTGAGCTACTTTGAGAAGATAATGCCTGCCCCCCAAGTGCCCTATTTCACTCAGAGGTCAATTCCTGTTTCTTGGCACTATTTTTTTTTTTAATTAAGGACAAGGCAATGAATTTCCATCGTATAGAACAGGAATTTGAGTTTCAGAGCATTGGAAGAACTCCATATCACATGCTTGGTTTTTTGCCGAGGCAAAGATCACCAAAAACAAAGAGTCATCTGCTGTGTTCTTCACCGTTGTCAGCACTTCCAGTGCTGAGTGCAATACTCTCCCTTTATGTTATGCCCTGGGTTTTCAGGAATGACTCCAAGTTGAAATGTGTCATGTCTTTGAGAGAACACCTGTCAGGTGGATCCAGGTTTTTTTCTAGCAAAATCTGGCTACAGTATCCGAACTTCTAGTGTGTCCAGAGAGGTTGAGCTTCTGAGGGTCTGAATTCCAGAACTCCTCCAAGGAAAAGAAACACTTGCCTCCATTTAAAACGTCCATCTAATTCATAAGGGAACACAGACATACAAGCATACGCACACAAATACACCCTAAACACCACATATGTATGTGAGCGTGGGCACACATGTGAACGGAACGTATGCATGTTCTTGAATGCACATGCGTGTCTCTATGCTAGAACATACAATGAGCACACACACCTACTCACACATGCACGTGTGGAGATCAACTGGGAACGATGATGATTAGGTTGATGTATTTGTCAAGCATCTTGAAAAGAAGAGGTGAGAGGAAGTCACTGGAGAGCACGTGAACTTGCAAGAGGCCTCATCTGAGCCATTTCCCTTCTTTTGTAAGGCAATTCTGTCCTCTGGGAAGGCAGCTCTCTCTCTCTCTCTCTGTAATTCTCAGAGATGCTGGTTATATTGGCTGAGGGAGGCTGTCTGCCCTGAGAGCAGAGGGCTGATGAGTTTGGGGACTCTCACTCGTGAGCCCCTGTCAGGAAACATGAGAAAGGCCTCCTCCCAGCCTGCGAGATTGGAGGAAGTCCCTCCCAACTCCCATCTAGAAAGGGATTTTCTCATACATTGCAGTTCTTGAAAGGAATACTGGGGAAAAAGAAGCTCTTATTCACTGCTGGCGGGAATTTAAATCAGTCCTGTCCCTCTGAAGTTTATGTGGAGGATTCCCCCCACCCCCAAATAAATGTAGAAGTTCCATATGAGCCAACCACACCCACTTTGGGGCGTGTACTCAAAAGAATCAAAGAGAAGTTACTATGGAGACACCTGTGTATTCCCGTTTATTGTGGGCCCCCTCACAATGGCTAAATGATGCTGCCAGCCCATCAAGGAGCCTGTCAGGCAGCAAACAGATAAAGAAAATGTGGTGTACATGCACGTGTTCCTATATTGAGCTGATCCCACAAAAATAAATATCACATGTTTCTTCTCACTTGTAGAAGCTAAAAGTAAACCAAACCAAATCACTATGATAGAAGTAAAAGAGAGGGGCTACTGGAAAGGTAGAAAGGGAAAAGGAAATGAGAGGGTACATAAGAAATCTCAGTAGAAGAGATGGAAATAATTAAGGTACATTATATACATGTATGGAAATGTCATGATGAAACCCTTTACTATGTATAACAAAAGTTAGGAGGCTGGGAGCAGCTGGTTTATGAGTGTAATCCTAGAAATTTAGAAAGTTGAGACCTGGAGGATCAAGGTTCAAAGCCAGACCTGACTCTCTCTCTCTTTCTCCAATTGATCAGCAAAATCCCAGCCTGGAGAAATGGTCGAATGCCATTCATCACTAAGAAAGTGGAGTGTAAGTGCAAGGCTCCGAGTTCAAGCACCAGTACTTACACACACACACAGACACACACAGACACACAGACACACACGGATGTATACATGCTTTGTCCTTCCCTGAGCATGGTATTTGTCTTTGTGAGTGTGGTAAATGGGCAGGAAATAATATGGATCATTAACTTTTCAGAAGGGCCCAGGACTTTGCCCTGCCTGTGGAAACAGCCCCACCCTTTCCTCCCCTTGGCTCCCTGTCTCTAGCCAGTCTTCCTCTCGAGGGCCACATATCTGCTTTCCGTCAACTTGTGCTCCTTCTATGGGTGGGGCACTCGAGAGTTGACTTTTTGCCCCAGGTGCCTGATTACTATTTGTTTTTCAGAATTTTTATCAGTTCAGAAGAATTCACCAACAGAGTGAGCATGCAGCAAGTTGCATCATCAGCGGGAAAAAGGATTAAAATAATCAAGTGAGAATCTAAATACTCTTCAAGCAGCTTAATATAGGAGCCTCATCCACAAGGGAACGGATTGAGTATGATTTGTGATCACTGGTAGCATGCGGCCCCAGCCTGAACCAACCGTAAGACAATGGAAAGAATGGGCAAATATTGAAGATGAAAACAAAATATGTCTTACCTGTGATCCAATTTCCTACTTAGAGCATTGAACAACCCAAACAAAGATAACTTACTGGACTTAATAAGAGACCAAGAAAGATTCCTAAATATGAACTCATTTTGTCAGTGAATTGGTTTTTATATACAAAGCATTAACATGTACACTTTTTTCAAACTAAATTCTGAAATAGATTTATACACAGCCAGCCACATAAAAACTTGTGGAAAACTGCCACAAACTTTATGAAAGTACATTAAAAAATGTTTTGCAAGTAAATAGAGACCTAACAGAATGGGTAGAGACTCAATACTGTAAAGATGTCAAACCTCTCCACAAATAGAGCCATAGATCTGAGGCAGTTCCAATGGAAATGTGTACGGTGTATTTCAGAGGCCTTGACAAGCTCCCGCCTGAAATGCAAGTGCAAATGCTAAGGCCAATAATAGACAAAATGATGAAGAAAAATAGACCAACTGCTCGCTTTTGCAGATCCTACAAATCATTGCCAAGTTACAGTAATTAAGTAGCCAGTGTGTCAGGTAGAGGTAAATTGACATTGGTCAGAATGCAGCACCCACCCACAGACAACTCAGGAAGTGTGCTTCAGAGCCAATTTGGTATTTTAAATCAATGCAGGAAAAGACAGACTTAAAAAGAAATGATGCCAGGACTGTGCTTATCAATTGAGGGGAAAAGAAATTAAGCCCCGGTATCACTCTATCCATGAAAAAAAAAATCAATTCCAGGTGGATTAAAGACCTAAGCATGAGTGACAAAATTATACAGCTTCTCGGAGATGTCATAGGAAGCACTTCAAGCTCCCAAGGTGAGGAAAGATTTCTGGCGATGCAAAATATGTCAAGTGTAAACGCAATGACACAATGACATGCATTTCACTGCTGCTTGAATACGCCAGGGGCGTAGCCACAGACAGCACAACATGCGGGCAGGAGTCTTAGTGGAAAGCACAGTCTCTAAAGAGCATGAGGACCTCATCTTGTGCCTGATGGTCATGAAGCTTAAACTTGGGGCCTGGGTGCTGTCCCTGAACTTTTGTTGCTCAAGGCTAGCACTATACCACTTTGAGCCACAGATCCACTTCCAGTTTTTGAGTGATTAATTAGTGATAAGAGTCTCAAGGGGACTTTTCTGCCCAGGCTGTTTTGGAGCCATGATCCTCAGATCTCAGCTTATGACAGTGTTAACAAAATTTAGTAAAATCAAATTCCTACTGAGTCTCTCTCTCTCTCCCCATTTGCATTTATTTAATAAAATTGAATATCAGTTGAGATGAGCTTATATCCCAATTCCCTTCTTTACAAACTTGACACAACCACTATCATACTACGAGACTATTGTGAACATATGTAAATTATTGGTTGCTTTGTTGAAATTGACATTTTATGTAATGTTTATTATGTTCGATTCTCACCACAATCAGATTTGTCCCTCTTTGCTTACAGTTGATAGTTGGATCTTTGATTCATTTTAATTTCAAGAATTCTTTTTTTATAAAATTATGTGTACATATAATACACAAAAAGGAGGTATTAGAACTAGGAAATAGAAAGGGAATACCAAAATTGAGAGACACAGGGTAAAAAAGACAAATGACTACAAAAGCAATATTTGCAAAACTGTTTGGCGTAAATGAACTGAACAACTCATGGGGGGAAAGGGAAAGGGGGAGGAGGGAGGGGGAAATGAGGGACAAGGTAACAAACAGTATAAGAAATGTATCCAATGCCTAACGTATGAAACTGTAACCTCTCTGTACCTCAGTTTGACAATAAAAATTTAATTAAAAAAAGTAAGAATAAACTCTTAGAAATTCATAAATAGCCAATGCTATAAATTGCAGTCTTTTCCATGTTTGTTTTATTGAGATCCTTTCTGATGACTTTCAAATATTTCTGCCGTGGAAAATTTTCCACTGAAATAGCCTTATCTGACAATTGTAAGTTTTGCTATAACTGTGGAAGACTTTCAAAGACAGTCATCCACAAATATCAGAGACATGACCAATGCGGAGGTAATTTCATCCCAGATTTTGGATTTGGGGACGTCTCAGATTTGGGGGTTGAATGTATTTAGCTTACAATGGCAGAATTTAGTATCGGTCCTGAGTCTTTTCGCTAAAGTCTTGTTTGGAATTCGTCATTTCTTTGTAGGCTGTGCCGAAATCAGGACGTCTTAACGACCTCAGTACATCCCAATCGGACATTCTTACCTCCATGCTTCATCCATGGAAAGGGCACAGAGCTGGGAGGAGGGGCACGTTTGTTGCTGTGATTTTGGAAAATGTCTGCAAAGGCTCTCCCATAGGCTCCGGCCTTGGTGCTCAGGTCTTTGGTTTAGTGGGGCTCTCTGGATTTCTCCTTCTGAAGGGTTGGCTTTTATGCCCTCTCAGCCTTCAGACTGTCCACCTTCACTCTTGCTTCTGACCTCTGTGTGTTCTTTGTTCTCTTCCCCACAGAGAGCGTGGTCACAAGTATTTTCACACATGTTCTCCCTTTCGTTCTGCTCATAGGGTGCTTACATCTGAAGAGTCCCTTCAGAATATCTAATGAGACATCCCGCTAGAGGTTAATGTCTTCTTTTTCATTTTGATTCGTAATTAGCCTACAGCGATTGTACGTAGTTATGGGGTTCAGCATGATATTTTAGTACAGGTGTACACTGTGTAATCATCAAATCAGGGTAATTAGCATTTCTATTCCTTTCTATTTTTTTAATGTTTGGAGCCCTTGAGCTTTATATTTCTAGTGCTTCATACAACGTATGATGCGTTATTATAAACTACAGTGGCCCCACTGTGCTGTGGAGAAGTGGAATATGTCATCTCTACCTTAACTGTGTTTTGGTATCTGTTATCCAAACTCCCTCTGCCCTCACCGTTCCCAGCCTCTAGAAATCACGATTCAGTTGATTAGCTTTATCTTTTTATCTATTTATTTGTTTATTATTATCTCTAGATAGTTGTACAAAGCGGTTTCAATTCAACATGTCGAAAACACCCATGTCTGAACCCCCTTGTCTCAGGCTCTGCCTTCAAAGGTGAGAAGCAAGGACATCTGGACGTGCACATTTCTCTCCAGCATGACTTCCAGATGCAGATGACATCGCCCACTACCTAATGGTCACTGCGTTTTTCAAGTTAACTTTTAAGCGCTAATCTTCCTTCTTTCCTTGATCTTCTTTTCTAGATCAGACCATTCCTTTTGTTATGGGAAGCCTAGAGGGGGGCTGTTTGGAATGGAATTGAGGTGCGTGTTCAAACCCAGCTCAATTTGCCATGGTGGACTGCATGGGACATCAAGGCTGCGAGCCAGTGGGCCTGTTATTGGCAGAGGGTTAGCCTCAGCAGATGCTCTCAAATCGCAAATGCGGTATGGATTTCATTCTTTGGTTAGGAATGCACAGCAGGTACTGTGTTCCCACTACCGAATAGGAAACCGAGGCACAGGGAGGTCAAGCGACAGGCTTACATGCTCCCATTCATTAATGATACTAGCGAGACTTGAAACTAGAACGTTCTAAGCCCAGTGTTGTTTTCATTGCATCACCATGCCTCCTCAGCAATAGCAAGTGTAGGTCAATAGATTAGAGCTGGGAACAATGTGCCTCTTTAAATCCAATTATAATATGCAAAAAGGATATGCTATTCTCAGAAAGGAGTTCAGGCTCGTCTATTGTCTTTCTCAAGGACGTATAAGGACATATTCATGAAACAAAAGAGAAAACACAGAGCACACCAACAATAAATGGCGTTTTTACAGTGGAATCAAAAACCTTGGGTGGAGGGGCAGATGGAGTATCACCGGGTCATGTATTGGTAGGTAAGTGGTGGCAGAGTTGGGGATCTGACTGAGAACATTGCAATTAGAATGGCCATACATCGTAAGCCCCTCTCTCAGTACAAAAACTAGGAAACCTACACCATGCCTACAAGGTTTCCTGTTGACTAAATATTTATTTCCAACATAGGAAGCAAAGGCCATTCCAAAAACACACACTGTGCCAGGCAGGGCATTTTTGTGTTTGGAGAGAAAAGAGAGTGTATTGCTTCAATGTGATAGAAGACACCGGTGGGGTAGATTAAACTTCAGATCTGTCTGGAGTCAGAATCAAATAGTGTCATCAAGAGTCACTTGGATCTCTTACCTGTGCATTTGGTGAGACGCCTGTCTCTGCCCGATGGTAGCAGCCATGCCAATCCCTCCCTACTCTCAGATCTGAAAAGCCACAGCAAGGGACCAGTGGTTACCGTTGATCTGATGCCACTGGAAACCAATCTGTAAAGCGAGCTGAGTGGCTAAACAACAGGATTGTCTGCTTGTTGGGCCTGGAATAGTGTTAGCTTTCCCTAAAATACTCTGAAAGAAGGCAGCAGGGAATCAAATCCCCCCACAAACTCAAAGTCCTTTTATCAAAAGAAGGTATACACACACACACACACACACACACACACACGCATGCGCACATGCATGCACGCACAGAGAGAGAGAGAGTGCACAAATAGTCCCTCTGTGCCTCACATCCTCACAAAGAAAGCCATATACCTGGTCTGTCTAAACTAGCAGCTAAAAGCCAGATTACTAAGTGAGATGACATGAAGAATTAAGGGTGTTCAAGAAGATATGCTTAATCCACACTTGAAAAGTTAAACAACAACAACAACAACAAGACTAAAGAATCATTACCTATGTCACACCTTCTAACTGGGATGTAAAAAGTGACTTAGGAGTCAGTGCTGTGTGGCTATTGCAGAATACTTGCTGCTGGGTGGAGAATGAAGAGGTTTGTTTGGCACGTGGCTCCGACGGCCGGGGAGGCTGGGTGAGGTGAGAGTCCTCTGCTCATACTCTAATGGGACACGGGAGCAGAAGGGAAGCCAGCTGCATCCGTCAGGAGTTCGGCCGTTATGGGGGTGGCTTAGCTTTATAAAATTCTGTTTGCTTGAACTCGGCCATTCCCAGGAGGCCTAACCTGCTCCTGTAATAATAAAGGCCTGAGTCACTTCCAAGACATCTCCATCCAGACCTCTGGGCTCCACTCCAACGTTGGTCCCCTGGGGACCAAACTTCTAGAATGTGAACCCTTGGGTGGGGGGGCGGGGGGGGAGGAAATCACATTTTACTATAATACAAATGTGTTCAGGAGATTTTAAGACTTTTGCCGTATTCAAATATTAAAATAATTAATGGGGTGAAAGATTGACAGAAACAAAAAAAATCAACCCAATAAGGCAAAGCTGGCTTGTTTGTTGCTGATTTTTTTACACCCCCATTCATCCTTCAACGTGTGTGTGTGTGTGTGTGTGTGTGTATGTGTGTGTGTGTGTGTACTAGGGTTTGAACTTGGAGTCTGGGTGCTCTCCCTTGGCTTTTTCACTCAAGACTCTACCACTTGAGCCACAGCTCAACCTCTGGCTGTTTCGTGGTTCATTGGAGACGAGTCTCATGGTCTTTGCTGTCTGGGCTGGCTTTGGACCACAATCCTAAGACCTCAGCTTCCAGAGTAGCTAAGGATTAAAGGAATGGACCACTGTGCCCAGATTTCCTCCTTTAACTCTTACCTTATTAGCTGCCTCTTACATCCATTACCCTCTAGCCAGTGTCCCTTCTTTATATTAGTAGTCAGGTATGGCACAGCAATCTTCTATTTTGTGTTCTTATTCTCCATCTTACTCGTCTCTCACCGTGCCTGCTTAGTGATCTCTCATCTCAACTGGACAGGCCTTTCCATGTTCACTGGGAAAACCGAGTGACATCTAATGCTCACTTGATACGGAATTCTATGAGTTCCGCACATAGTTTTCTGCATCCAAAAGTAGTCCCTACTTCCTTTTGGGGTAAAAAAAAATAGCTAATCATGTTTGCCATCAATAAATGAATAGATGCCTCAACATGACAAACCCTAGACATCTTGCCTACCCGACACTGTCACTCTAGCTCCATAGGCCAAGAGAACAGCTGTGGGAGCGTCCCAATAAGGAAGTGAATGGGCTGCAACGTGCACTGCATTTTAATTTATTTGAACTTCCAAGACCCATTTGTGGCTGAGTTCTGACTCCAGTGTGATTGCTGGTCAATGTGTATAGCATCACACCATACGGAGTCTGGGATTTCTAATTTAGTTTCGCATATAAGTAAAGTATGAAACACCACATCCGTTGCCATCACACTAACTCAGATGACGTCCCAACATTTCCATATACTAGCAGAGATACCCAGCATATGAGACAAAAGAGTGTTACCGGTCCATCCCTATGTTTCCAGCTTAGTTATCTATAAAAATGGATAAAAGTACAGGACGCTGGAGGCTCATGCCTATTGTTTCAACCACATAACAGGCTGAGTTTGGGAGTATTGTTGCATCTTTCCTATCATCTGGAAGGAAAGTCCATGGACATCCATTTCCATGAAAGAAGCTGAGTACAGTGGTAAGTACCTGTCATCTCAGCTACAGTAGAAAATGTAAAATAGGGGGATGGTAGTCCAAGCACAGACGTAGGCAAAAAAGCAGACTGCAACTCGAACCAGTACAAACCAGGGCTGGAGGCATGGCTGAAGCAGGAGAGTGCCTACCCAGCAGGGGCAAGGTTTAGTACCACCAAAAAAAAAACAACAAAAAGGGGGAAATGATCGTACCATGTCATGAGGAACAGTCACAAACAGGGAAACAGCGGCGTTCCGCACCCACTCATTGTAGATTGTGCTCAGTAAAAGTTACCACTTAGTTCCGTCATTCCAGCTATTTACTTAGTACTTGTCAGTCATCGAACTCTGCCAAGTGTGGTAATGACACAAAGCGAGCCAGGTACAGGCACTTTGCCGTATAAAGAACAAAATGTATGGTTCCAGGAGCGAACAGATTGATTGGTTAAAGTAAGATAAAGATGATAAAAATTGACAAGTAAATTTTTCCTGGGCTAATATGGGTACTTTACATGCCTTTTGCAGGTGTTTGTATAACTTCCTCACATAGAGTATAAAAGCTAGGCTTTGGTTTGAGTCCCACACTGTGTCTGATGTCTGCTGGCGGTACCAGCCCCGTCTCTTTCATGTCCTCACTGCTTGGTTTGACACTGAAACCTCAGCCTTATCCTTCACGCCTCCACTGGCCTGACTCCCTTTGCTCCTCTTCACCAGATGAGAAATTCCTCCTATCTTTCCAGGCTGCCCACGGGTGCTATCTTCACTGTCCCCTTACGTTGAAATGGCAAACCCATCCTCTGTCCCCACCTGGAACCTTGTGGAGAATTCGGCCACAGCACTTTACTTGGACGGGGCTAATAAATGTTTATTTCTCCACCCAGATAATCAATTTGTGTGGCTATCTGGCACACATAAACACCTCACCGGCACCTGTGATGTATTGGAGAGGGGAGCTCTCCTAATAATCCGATCTGGTCTGAGATTGCTTCCAGACTTTGGTGACTGCACAGAAGTTGCTGCTCAGTTTCAGGGGCAGGGAGATGGGAGTTTCTGAGCTCCAAGGAAGAGTTTTTGAGGCCTGGGAATGGAGTCACACTCCAGAAAAGGAGGAAAGTACACACACATGCTGATGCATTCATTTGTTTGGAGAAAGCCCGAGGCCAAATTTTTCATCAGACAGGTTGAAGAAACTCCTTGGGGCATTGAACTAAGAGTGGTGGAAGCTTGCTTGTAAGACAGTGAAGAAAATTGTCATTAATTAATGACACCATCTCTCCATCAGCTGAACTGTAACATTTGGAGTCAGCCAGGTGGGGATTTTTTTTTTTTAAATATTGGTCTCCATTCTACTTTGGGAAAATTACTTATTGTGAGAAACATGCTCCTATGTCCAAATGGATTCAGAGACACAAAGTCTAGCAGAAGTGAGACTTCAATGGCTCTCTTGCATGATTGGCTAGTTGGTAAGCAGGCGGATGTACAGCTGTTATGGCAAGCCTACAATGGTGGTCGCTCCGCTGGATCCTCATTAATTGAGTCCTGTGTTGTGTACTATCTTCCCTGAAGATACCTACATTTCCACTGTTTTCTTCTAAAGTAACATTCCCATCTCCCTTCCCACCTTAAGTTTTTCTTTCTTCACAACTGTGTTTTCTTTATTCTCCCTTGTTAGGTGGTCCATCCCTGACATGATTTCCTTAAGGACTTCTCAGGTGCACAAGCTTCACAGTTTCTACGATGCAAATAAGCTCCTAGCCATTTTTAACTCAGAGTTGGGGCCGAACCCTAGCTGTGAAAATAGACTACTGTTCGCTATGTTTAAGTAAAATACAATTTGCACCATGTTCAACACCTTTTCTCAGAAAAAAAAAATCATCTCAAATCTCATCCCAGGTAATGGTCTAAGCTACTAAGTGGTATTGCGAAGTATGATATAACATTTTAAGCAGATAGATCGGTCACCTGCCTGTATAAAAATCTGGAAAAAATGAATTTTGATCCCAAGTCTAAGAGAATTATATATAGGAAGGGAAGCAAAATACAGAGATTCTCTGGCCTCATCCCAACCCCCCCTGCCTGGGCTTCTGGCTCATTTTTGTAGCATTTATTCAGAGTTTAAACCTCCCAAATTTAGGTAAATAGTTTGTGCTTTTGTTCTTTTCTCAATGTCAGGAAAACTTTCAAGCAAAAATTATTGGTTTTATACATTTTCTTGGCACCCAGTGTTGTGTAATGACAGATCTAGGCTAGGGCTCTGCTGATTCCTGGCAAAGAGACCCAGGATGCGTTTTCTAGAAGGAAGGAAAAAAAATGGCATGCGCCATCCCCAGGAGCACAAAAGTGACTCTTGGGTGTCAAGTCAGTTGCCTGCTCACTTTCATTTAAGACAATACCAGGTGTTAATTTCAATCTATTAAATATAAGTGACTATCGGGTCTCTGTTTTATCAGCATGTCTTATATTACAGGAAATAAAACGAACTTGTAATGAACTATACCTATCCCCCTCCCCCCGCCCCATGTTGGCTGGGTGGCCTTAGGTAACAGCCTTGAAGCTTTATTTTCTAATCTGCATAAACTCGCATAAAATCAACAATCTGGCCTCAGTAAAATCCCTGGACCAGGATAAATGCATAATTAACTTTCACTACTTCCCTCCTTGCTTCTGGGCACATGCTGTTCCGCCTTGGAACGTTTTCACCTACCCATCTCTGTGGAGTACTCTTCAAGGAATGTGTAATGCATCCACCTCTAGGGCCTGAGGATGCGTCTCCTAAAGCCCAACCCTCCCTTCCTAATAGATGAATGTGCCCCTGAGAGTCTCCTAGCCACCTTAGGGTGTCCTGTAAGTGGGAGGAATGAACAGCCACCTGGAGAAAGCCCTCAGGCAGATCTGCATAGATATGCTGGTGTGTGTGTGTGTGTGTGTGTGTGTGTGTGTGTGTGTGTGTGTGTTGGCAGCCTTCAACAGAAGGTGTAGGAAAGAGTGACCCTCTCTGGCTGCTGCAGTTCAGACTTGGAGTTAGATTTGAGAGTGAACAGGAGGTGCAGCTTAGCAGTAGTAATGAGTACAGAACTTAACCATTTTTTGCTATGACACACAGGTGAGCCAAAGGGCAAAAAGCCGATAGATGTCAGTGCGGTGGGACCAACCGAGCCCATGAGTCTGGATCTGTGCACTTCCTTCCCGAGGAGATCTGCCCACCTCAGACCCAGACTCTTGCTCCGACTACGGCACCAGTGAGTTCAACTACCACTCCTCTGAATGGTTTCTGAAGCTCCGTGTTTTCCTGCACCTTAAATTCATCTTTAAGGCACTGTGCAACGTTTTCTTCCCTGATCTAACATGAGTGACTATTTCAGGCTATCTACAGAGTTTAATTGAACCTTCTGCTGAGCTCACAATTCAATAAACCCCAACAAAAGCCCCAGGGCTTTTCTGGCATAGGTGCTGTTGGGCAGCATGTTAGGGATTGTACAAATGCAGATCCTTGGTTTAGATCTTCTAGGTTTAATTTCCAAGTCCTCCACTCATTTCATGCGCTACTTTAGCAAATGCCTTAGCTCTTTGCATTACTCATCTGTTCTCCAAAATGGGGTTAATCATACACCTTCATTGTCATATACTACTGTAAAATTTTAATGAGCTAGTAAGGTGCACTAAGAACATTAACTGGGTCAATGTAAGCTGTTCGGGTTACCTAATGTCTTCTTTTGCTCCTAGCAAATGTTCTTTACTTCAGGAAGTCCTAGGCTGGAAGATTAGCCAAGCATTGTTTTACTATAGCATTTACCGTGGTAGATGAAATTTATTTCGAGGGATTGTATTTGAATGGACATCTGCCCCCTGTTTACTGCCTTCCCCGCCCCCCCCACTATAAATGTCATTATGGCCCCAAACAGCATTCTTCTTATTGAAGCAACTTAAATGTCCAGCATGGGGGTTGGGGCATTGAAGACTTTAAGATATTTGCTGAATGAAAACATGAAAAGTATCTGTGCACATTAAATGTATTTGTTGTAATCCCATATAATGCTGGAAAATGAATGAAAAGCTGGCCTCAGATTCCCAAGGTTGATCAAAAACTTTCCAGATGAGAAATAGTTTCAGAAATACATAAGAGCTCTCCCATCATCTTTGTTAGAGAACATCCATTTCACCAACAATTAAGTTCTCTTGTTCTCCTTTCAATAATCAACCTTCAAAAGAAAGGTACATTTTGATTATTTTTTTTCTACAGCTGATGAGTGAATGCCTTCTTTATAAAAGAAAAGTAATTCAAATGGAGGTAGATTTATCTCTCTGAAATACTTGTTTATTGTGATATTTTTGCTTAATTGCTTTGTGGAGAATAGAGGCCTTATTTAATAATTGAAATGATGTATAGCTGTCATGTCTTGTGGATGCTGATTACTGTAAATCTAGAGATAGAGATAGATGTCACTCAAGTTCATCATTCTTTCCCTTACTATTACTTTTCGGGGTGAAATAAACACACACATAGGGCATTTGAAACATGATTCAGGTTAAATATAAATTCCAGACGTTAACTGTGATGTCCCTCAAACATTTAGATTGGGGTAGAGGTCAAGAATCCATCTGTAAAAATAATTTCTAACACTATTATGATCGTTACGGTGTGGAAGGGAGTTTTCATGTGCATGCTTGATATTACATAGAAACTGCATGATAAGCATTCAGAGCATTCCTTTTGTAATCATGTTACTTGGAGAGATTTGCGTTCATAAAAGGTTTTACTAACAGATGTCAGTGTTTTTCAAGTGGTGTATCACCAAAATATAGTTTTACCTCTTCTTTTAACAAATAGCCTTTATGATAATGCAAGAGATTCATATTATGATGATGATGATGATGATGATGATGATGATGATGATGATGATGAAGATGATTTTGCCAGTCTAAGCTTGAAATCAGGGCCTGGGCACAGTGCTAGAGCTTTTTGCCCGAGGCTGGTGCTCTACCACTTGAGCTCACAGCTCAACTTCTGGCTTTTTAAGGTAGTTACTTGGAGATAAGAGTCTCACTGGCTTTCCTGCATGGATGACTTTGAACTTCCATCCTCAGATCTCAGGCTCCTGAGTATCTAGGATTACAGGTGTGAGCCACCAGCACCCAGCTCCATTGCTCATCTTTTTATTGAAATACCTAATGCGGCCAATAAAACTTTATTTTCCACCCATAAAGTGTCGGGAAAGACATCCGGCTCACCAAGCACCCCAAGTTGCACCATGGTCTCCTGCCCCCCCCCCCACTCAAGGTGCCTTCATGCCTCTTGGCTAAGCTTGGCACAATTTCTTGCCTTCAACATGGGAGGGACTACAGAACTGGACGCTGTCTTGGTGTCCTTGGTCTCTTTTTGCCAAAGCTTTGCATCAAGGAGGCAGAGATGGACACGTGAGAGGCAGAAGAGCGAAATGAGTCAGCTCAGTATGACACAGTGATTACAGCTCAGTATGGCACGAGCCAGGACAGGGCTGCACAGAGGTGTGCGTGTCCGTTAGTACGAATGACAGACCTGGCTCCAATCGTAGGTATGTGAGTGGAAATGCTGGTGAACTTCACGTGGACAGGCGGGTACAAACGAGCCTCAGAGACAACAGAGAGAGGGAGACGGGGGTGGGGGGTGGAGGGGCGGGAAGGGGAGAGTAGACATCCCTTGCCAGTCTTTCTGGTAAGTGGAATCGCTGGCAAAGCCCCTGCCGGCTATCTGGTAAAGCTGGTTAACTGTGTGAGTTCTGCGTGTCTGGTGAAGGCAGCGGCAAGCCCGCACACACAGGAAGCACCAGGGCTGATTCTGCTGATGCGGCAAGATGTGAAGCCGATAGGCCGTCAGCCTCTGTCAAGCTGACAGCCGGAGCTAGAAAGGCAAGGAGGCCACTGTGCGCAGAGATGAAGCATCTTGATGGGGAGGTTGAAACTGAATCAACTTAATGAGGACAGGAGGTGGCTTTAGGCTTACTGCGTTTTCTAAGATTGTACCACATTGCCAGATAAAACCTCCAAAGGGTGACTTGAAAGATATCATAAGGAAAGAGATAAGGCCTCCAGGAAGCCTCCTGTGCTTACAATCTGCATAAAACATCACTTTATCAGCCCCGACCCACTGCTAAGTCAAACTCTGAAATTCAGAAACAGAGGATGTCTTTTCAGGCAGCTTAATACCAGAGGACCCAATTAACTGGGGATGGGGGGGCGGGAAGAGGGGGGAGATCACATTGTACATAATGAGATCATCAGGGGTATGCAAATGAAATCCCAGAGTCTGGTGGTAGTGGGATGGCAAAGATATTTACATGAATCATTAGACTTCTGTGGAGCATCAAAGTGCTGCCGCAGTCCTGTGCCCACGCAAAGGCACCCACTGGCGGCTTGGTCTCCAGGTCCCCCCAAATCCCTGTGCCAGTCAGGCCTGGGGCAGGTGCGTCTTCTCTTAGGAGCCTGAAGCTGCGCCTTGTCCCTGGAAGACGCGGTCCGGGTTCCTCAGCAATGAGTTTCCTGCTGCCTGCACGTTCTGTTTAGTGGAAGAGGGCAGAAGGTGGTCACAAAACAAGACTTAAAAAGTAGGGATTTTTCGCGAGCTCTGCCCGGCTACGCATTTTGCGTCCTTCCTTCCTCTCATCGTCCTGCAGGACGGAGACATGGTTTTCCTTTCTCCTTCCCGACTGAAACCCAGGCCTGAGGGGACTACATGGCTTGTTCATAACTGTCTGGGGGAGAGTCGAGGGAATGGGGACATTCCCAGGAAGACGTGATGCAACCTTTGTGTCTTTGCCCAGTGGAGAGACACCCCGGATTCCATATCCGCCTGCTGTGCTCCACAGACGGCAGGATGCTTTCCTCCTTGGCTGTCCTATAGTTTCTACCCTATCTCTACCGCCTTGATCGCCATCTATGGCCTACCTGGAGGTTTTCTGTCCCCTTCTCCACCCCCCGCCCCCGCCCCGCGCACCTGCTCTCAGGTGTGTCTAGGGTAGGAGAAAATAAGAAGTAGCTCGTAAGTGTTTTAGAGTAATCAGATTCCATTGAACCCTCTCTCTGTGAGATCATTCATCCAGCCTGTGTCTGAAATCAAACTCTAATTCATCTTCTCCACGTTGGCTACTATCCATTAATTAAAAGAACCGGTAGAAAGTTCTGACTGCTTTTTTTTTTTTTTAAGTTTTGCCATTAAAAAAATAAGACATAAGCCTTTCTATTTTCCTGATGTTGTTTACTTTAGCTCAGTGGTTGGAATCTATGCTATGTCCCTACGCGTTCTTGTTCCCTGTCTCAGGTAAAGAGAAGGCTTTAGGCTCTGGGATACATGGGTGATTTTTGAAAGAAATGTCTTGCCTTTTTCATTTGTTGTTACTACTACACAATACCTGGGACTAGGTAACTAATAAAGAGATGGAGTCTGTTTCGTCTTGTGTTTGTATGAAGTTGAGAGGGCCAAAATCCTGGTATCAAGAGCGACTCGGCTTTTCGTGAGGGCCATGGGCCGCTTCGATGCCTGCTGGAAACTGGAGGATGACTGTATATAAAAATAGCAATCTTTATCAAAACTGCACTCAGGATAACTGACTGAGACCTGTGAGCATGGCATACATCCCCTCCCAATAAACAACCTAATCATCTGCGAAAAGTCCCAGCTACCAACACCACCAGAGTTATAGTAATCATATATATATATATATATATTTATTTATATATATATATATATATATATATATATATATATATATATATATTTTTTTTTTTTTTTTTTTTTTTGCCAGTCCTGGGACTTGGACTCAGGGCCTAAGCACTGTCCCTGGCTTCCTTTCTGCTCAAGGCTAGCACTCTGCCACTTGGGCCACAGCGCCACTTCTGGCCATTTTCTGTATATGTGGTGCTGGGGAATCGAACCCAGGGCCTCATGTGTACAAGTCAAGCACTCTTGCCACTAGGCCATATCCCCAGCCCTATAATCATCATATTTAACCTGCATTTTAGAGGGAACAAATTACATTCAATCTTCATCTTGGTCCTTTCCCTTTATGATCCCACCCCTCTTGGAAAGTGAAATCACTTAAATCTGACCTAAAGATTTATCAGTAAATGTTCTAATCAGCACCATAGTTGAGCTGTAACTAAATACATAACTCTTGGAGGAAAAGTTCAAAAGGATCCTGAACTGGAGAAATGCAATGAGTAGATGGAATGCCAACATACAAAATCATTGCCAGTTAATAACTCTTACTCAAAAGGGTGAAAAGAGACTCCCTTCCTTGACAGTATTTTTAAGAATATTGGGTTAAGGGTTCCTGTTAAATGAATTTATTGAGGGGCTTCCTTGGTCACCCAGAGAATCAGAGGAGCAACCCACTTCGCACTCTCTATATTTTTAACGTTCTTCCTTCTTCCTCTTTAGGTAGAGAAAAATATAGAGATGATCACTAGTATTCCTAGTCATTATCTACTAGATGTTTTTTAATTGGGCCTTGAAAGACTCCATTTGCAACTTTGGTAATCTGTACCATTTGTCTCTGATTTTGATCTTCTGCAGTCAGTAGTGAAATGTGGATATTTTTTGCTGGTAATTAACAGAATAAATGAGAGGTATTAAAACATAGGAGGTATAATATTCACTCCAATTTACATAAAACAAAAGATACTGAGTCTATCTTGTTGCCACCCTAAGAATATTTCTGACTCAAGCTTATGTCTAAAAGGTTCATTCATCCAATAGGCATATACATCACTTTGTATATGTCTATTAATGTGTTTATAATTAGCTTAAGGAAGGCTAACATTCTGATGGTCGTGACAAGGGCAGTCTTCTAGATATTTAATATTATTCCGAAAACATCATTGGGCAAACCATAATTCACTTCTGAATTTGAGACAGAGGCTTGAGTCAGAATGTAAGAACCATCCTGAAGGTTCTCTCTCTCACATACACACACACACACACACACACACAAATACACATATATACTCAAGCACACCAAGTTTTGAAACTAGGCATGCCATGTAAAAGTCAATTGAAGCACAAATTAGATTACCAACACATGTCAAGTTGAAGTTACCTGATTTTAGAAAGTGAGGAAGAGCATAGAATATTATTTGTTGTGTTGAGCCATATATATATATATATATATATATTTTTTTTTTTTTTTTTGCCAGTCCTGGGCCTTGGACTCAGGGCCTGAGCACTGTCCCTGGCTTCTTCCCGCTCAAGGCTAGCACTCTGCCACTTGAGCCACAGCACCGCTTCTGGCCGTTTTCTGTATATGTGGTGCTGGGGAATCGAACCTAGGGCCTCGTATATCCGAGGCAGGCACTCTTGCCACTAGGCCATATCCCCAGCCCACCGAGCCATATATTTTTTAAAAAGAATAATCTAGAGTGGGTAGGGGAGGGATGTTGCTGAAAGGGATGACATCAATCAAGATATATTGTATTCATAAACTGTTTTGTTAAATGACAACTGCTTTGTACAACTACTTAAGGATAATAATGAAAAAATTCAAAAGAATAACCTAAAAGTAATATAAAGTAGAATTCCAAGGAATATTAATAAATTTCTATTAAGTGGAATTTGAACACAATGAACCCCTTTTGTACAAGTGGTATATGCAAATGAAAATGAAAAAAATCTAAATTCAATAAATAAGGGTAACCAGGAAGATATAATTGATTTAAAGGAGAAATTCAAAAAGCACACATTCATATGGAGCAAAAGAATGTTGGAATTCATAGGCAAATGGAAACAAAACTAGTTCTACAGAAGTTGAGGAAAGGCAGGTGAACCTCTCACAGATCAGACAAAAATTGTACAAGGATTGTAGAAGTAAAAGATAAAACTGATTTGGGCAGGACCCCTAAAGAGTTGGAATAACTTTCCCAATGAAGCTACATTAACTTGACTTTTACATGGGCATGGTAGTCCGAGCAAGGGCAAGTTTTATGAGTATATGTACATAAAATAAGTTAAGAGAAATAGCATTATAATAGGCATACTAATACTTTATTGCCTCATAAAATGCTCTAGATGCATATATATATACATATGCATAATACAATATACGTTCACACTATTATTTAAATTGCCATAGTGGATTCAGTTATATGTATGCACTATCAATAATTTAATTCCTTATGAATGAACATTTACTTTTTGGCTATTGCAAACAATACAAAACTAAAATTGTTGCATTCAACTTCCAGGTAGTATCCACTTACCTGAACATGTTGCAAAGCAAGAATTGCTGGGTAAATGAGATATGCAATATAAAATTTGGAATATGTTGCTTGCTTCTCCTTTGAAAGCTGTACAAGGTTCTTTTTCCTTTAGCACTGTATGAATAGTTTTTTTCTGTTGCCCACGTGTCCACCGATACTTCTCATCTTTGCTGAAATTATAGGCTAAAGTGCAGCTATTTTTTTCTTATGGCCTTCATCACTTGTGAGTATAAATATATTTTCACTTATTTTTCTTGTGTTTTGGCAATAACATGCTTGTGTTATTTTCTTATTGTCCTTTAGAGATAATTGGCAGGGTTGTTGTTGTGACTTTTGCTTATTTTTTTTTTTTGTCATGATTCTTACTATAAAGCCAAAAAGCTACTCTCAATTTTAAGCTTTTATTTGGTGGTACTGGGGCTTTGAACTTACGTATGTCCCAAGGGGAAAAAAAAAAAAAAAAACTAGTGATAGGATTCTTAGGGTTCCTATATTCTTCCTATTTTTTTTTCTGTAAATCTAAAACAAATTTCTAAGATCACAATGTTGATGCAAACTGATTGGAGACACTATTTTTAAGGAAAGAAATAGCAATTTGTGATAATTTTAACAAAAAGAACAAGTAATTTCCACCACGCACGCAACCTGGGTAGGGAATGGCAGAGAGAAGAGGTCATCCTGCCGCCTCTGGCCTCTGCTGCCTCTCCTGGTCACCACGGTGGGCCCATGTTTCCTGTTAACCAAACACGTGACTTGGTTGGGAGCAAAGGTTCAATGAAGAATAAATCCAGAAAACTTAGGTGGGAGATACTGCCCAGGCAGAGGGCGCTCAGGGACAGGGTGGGTGCTGAGAGTTTCGTAGTCAGTATGCATGATACTAAAAATAGATACCGATAGAAATGAACATGTATCGGTAGAAAATAGACAGATAGAATGTAGAAAAGCAGAAAGACTGAATGTCGAAAAATGTGTAGATAGAAATACACATAGAGCAAAAAGCTCAATCACAAATCCTGGGTGTAGTTTTTGTTTTAAATGGAGGAAAATCGTCTCCTCGATTTGTAAATCTCAGGGAAGAAACGAGAAACTGTGCAGGACAATTCAGGAGAGGACAGGAGCCAGTTCCCACAGAATAGGCTGGGGAAGGCAGAAGGAACTGAATGACCACAGAATTTTGTAGAACATTGGGGCCAGCACTGAATACTCCAAATCAACATTTTATTTACACCGTACAAATAGGTTGGCCTTAGTTAATGCCTCTATCATGGGAAAACCAAACTGAGCTAGTTCATCATGCGAGCTGGCTAACAGAGCCCATTGAGCAGGCGGGAAGATATTTAAATTTAGCTCAGGAAGGTGGCCGGCTATGTCTTCCCGTGCAGCATTTTGGACAGCGATCTTTGCTACAAACGATTTCCTGAAGCCAGTTCTTGACATCTACAGAACAAACCAGCCAATTTCCTCCAAGGCTAATTGTACTCTTCATTGGCCTGGTCTTCAGAAATGAGGGACACAAGATAGAGTTACTGAAAATAGCCTTCCACCACCACCACCACCACCACCACCACCACCACCACCACCACCACCCTCTCATTTATCTTACTGTTTTGAATAGAGTGATCTCTATCATTGTTCCCTCAAGGGCTCTGGGGAGAGCAGAGCATGTGAGGTTTGACTGTGTCATAGCTAGTACAGCCTAGTGTTTCCTCCTGCAAGTGGACGGTTTTATGCAGTCACAGGACAAGCTAGGAGTGACCGACCGAGAATGCCTTTTAATTTCCTCACTGAGTGAAGGCTGAACATAGACTCATAAGGGGGACAAAGCTGGGCAATTTCCTCCCTTTCCAAAGACTGAACTTTATTCAGGATTCACTGAACTTTATAGGATGACTAGAAACACTTCAAAGAGAAGAATTTCATTCTTTTTGGCTTATTGGTGGTGTTGGTACCTCATCCTAAGTGGATATAGAACTGGTATTTCCTTGAGTAATTTTATTTATGAAAAATAGAATGATGCTTGTTTTAATCTCTTGTGAAATTTTTTGTTATTAAAATTATTTATGTATGCGAAGTGAGAGCTCGGCTGAAATGTTCCTTAACTGCCTCCAGGGAGACGTGGTTTCTATTTTAAAAAGCTTAGGAAAAATATGGAAGCAAAAATTAAACATAAATAAACAAATAAGTAGAAAAACACAAAAGGGGAACAAGAAAGACACTTTTGCCCATTAGTTCTTTTCGATGTAACTGTTCACAGTGCGTTAGAGGAAAGACTATTTAACTTCCTCATTTTGTTCCTGAGCAAGATTGCATCCAAGTTAAAGTAAAAGTTAAATAGTGCACCTTCTTGAATTAAAATATTATGACTAAAATGCTACAGCAATTGTTACCCAAACATTCATTTCTACGTATAATGTAGG
Organism: Perognathus longimembris pacificus; assembly: GCF_023159225.1. Classification (NCBI taxonomy): domain Eukaryota; kingdom Metazoa; phylum Chordata; class Mammalia; order Rodentia; family Heteromyidae; genus Perognathus; species Perognathus longimembris. The sequence goes on along the minus strand of NC_063176.1, from coordinate 54,682,375 downwards.
GATTTTACTGCTGATTGCTGTCTTTATGTGTCTCCCGGTATACATTTCTATTCACATTGCTTTGACAGATAAGGAAACTGAGGAAGGGAGTGGCCCTGTCTTAGAGCTTACATCTCCTGGCTACTAAGTCAACCAATAGAACCGGGGCCATGTAAGTCTAAATGCTACCATATCCCACTTTCCATTATCTTGTGGTAGTGGATCCTCTCAGTTTGGATTGCATTGAGACTTTGCTATCAGCCCTGAAAATATATACGAAAGGAGACAGGGGCTTCACTATTGGAGGGATAAGGGCCCCATGTCTTTAACTCTTCTCCTCAAGGGTTCAACTTAGGCACCCTAAATGCTTTAGGTTGGATAGTTCTGTCACTGTCTGACCATTTGATGCATTTTAGTCTAACAATATTCTTGGCTTCCACCTTCTAAGATGCCTGCAGTGTTTCTTGGTTGTGACAAAGAAAATGTCTCAGATATTACCAAATGTTTCTTAGGGATAAAAATCTCCTCTGGTGGAGAAATAAACTGAAGCTCTCTAGTGTTTAAGGCTCCTGTGGATTTTTTTTCGTGCTGAATTATTTTCCTGAAGGTTTAACCATGGAAGTTATTTATATACACATGTGTGGATGGAGTGCTTTCTTTGCTGATAAATTCTCTTTCTCTGTTCCTCTCTGAAAATACTACTTAAGCCTGAAATGCCTCAGAATATCAGAAGACAAATTAGTACCAAGCAAAAGGCCACTTCCTTCAGAGTGCATTTGCTTGCCCTTTCAAAGAATTGAATTTGTGTCTTATTTCCCTCCTCCCCAAGTTCATCAGGGTTTTCCCCTTCCATATTCTGCTCTTCCAGAAATACATTTTGCTGTGCCCCAAGCTCAGGGTCTCCCTCGTGTTCTGAGTCTCTTGGTCTATGAAGTCACTCCATGAATGTAAGGACGCATTTATAGTAATGGCCTGGTGTCTGACTGCTTGATCTCACTGCTCTGCTTCCTTTCCTTCCTTGTTCATATCGGCTCTGAGGTTAGGTTATCTGTTGTCTTTCCACCTCCTCTGACAACTTCATTCCCACTGTTCTCCAAGTTGAAGGAGTGGTAGGATTCTGATCTGTCTCATCCTACGATAAGGCCCAGACCCAGGAACTGCATGATGAATTAATCAGTACCGTTTATTTCCTGAGCAGGTAGCATTTGCCAAGGATTTTGGTGGCACATGTGATAAATGCTGTACCTGTATGTCTTCTTACACACTAAAGCACGATGCCTCCCTTGGCTTGAGGCCTCTCCCCAACTTCGGAACCTGCTTATTTTACTAGAGTGCAGGCTGGAGAGCTGAGAACTCAGCCGTAGTCTATGGTCATGGTGGCTGAAACTTGGTAGATGGACCTTCAAGTTTCCCTACCCCTAGAAGATGATGACTCATGACCTCCCAGAGTTCTCAGTTTTCTGTCCATACCTTGTCTTTCCAGTACTTCCTGCTAAGGTCTAATTACCCACAGATTGGAGGGAACTCTACATCTTCTCAACACTTTGTTGTTTTCTTTATTGCTAGGGATCAAGCCCACATCTCCTATCATGCTAGGCAAGTCCTCTACCTCTTAGCTAGACTCTCAGCTCCTAACATCTTGTAAAGGGGAGGCATGAAGGAGCTGGCATGGAAACACGAATCCATGTGGGTGAAAGACAGCATCTTCATGTCCCATCTTCCAGGCTCTTCTGAGGGTTCTCAATGGTCACCAGAAAATTTCTGGAAAGCCTCTTGAGTACCAATGAGGTTAAAAACAAATTTTAGCTGTCCTAAGGAGTTTCTGTATTTCCTCGAAGTACTCGGGCCAGCACCTGTCTGCCATGGACTATATCGAGGCCCACAGAACTGTGTTCTTATTTCTCAGAGCAACTCATTCAGTTCCTGCCCAAAACATTCCCTGGGGATGTATGAGCCTAGGCAAGGGAAATGCAAGATGAATACATTTCTGTCCCTATGAAATCTGCTGTGGAAAATGCTGTACAGACTTTAGTGCTGAGAAAAGCCTTACTTCTAATGTGAGAAGTCATGTATCTTTTTTTTTTTTAGTTTCTCATCTAATTACAAACATTTCCATTTCTAATAAGGGTACAAAGAACCACTATGTCTACTTGGACCCTTCACTGTATTTGAGTGTTATTTCCATTCTCTTCCATAGGTTTTATTTACCTACTCGCAAGTTCCACTGATGATGTAACAATAAGCACACTGGGAAGAATAATAAGTGTTAATGATAAAATGAATTTCTGGTTACCTTTAGGGTCTATGATTTACAGTCGTAGGTGGGATCTTCAGGATGTATTTGGTACTGTGGCAGAAAGCTGACCAACAGAGTAAATAAAGAAATCAGCATTATATATAAGCATATAATATGATTATGTACATATAATGTATTCAAATATAAAGTGATGGGACTTTTCTAATGACCAGGAACAGGAGTACCAATAAGCAGGAAGAGAGAATTCTGGGCATGGAGAGAGGCCTTTAATTAAGTGTGGTCCAGGGAATACCTCTGAGCAGGTGGCATTTGGACAGCGATGGGAATGAGGAGCGGGAACAAGGTGAGGCAGGTGGGAGGAGCAAATGCCTTGTGGTTGGGCAGAAGGAGTGGAGCGAGGGGCAGGGTGGACAGATGGATGTAGTGACAGAGGGGACAGACTGGAGCACAGTATGGGATCTGATGCTCGGTTTGCTGCCACTGAGCAGGGGAAGTGACATCACCTAATTCACACTTGGCAAGACTGGCTTGGCAGGTCTGAGAATGCTCTGCAAGCTGCTACTGTGAGCTGTGGCAGGGCAATGAAGATGGTGCTGCCAGTCAGGGTGATAATGGAAGGAGCTGAGAGATAGTCAGACCCCTGATCATACTGCAGAGATGCAGATTGAGGAGGAGAGAGCCAGAGTTCACACTTGCATGCTTATTTTGCCAGCCATGGGATGTGGGTAACTTACCACAAGTCAGTGGTTCTGGGTCTCCAAGATGACTACAGCCAGTAACAACAGCTATCCTTCATGACCTGCTCAGTGTCTGGCTTGTATCTGGACTTTAACTGCTGCCAAAGGACACATCATCCCCAAACTTAGTAGAGTTAAACAATGACTTATGGTGGAGGTGACTGGATTGTTCTTTGATTGGCTGGCTGGGGTACAAAGGTGAACTAGTTTCCATCTTCTTCCTCACAGATCTCATTGCTCAGAAAGCTAGTTGTTTCTGAAAGCTTATATTTTAAGCATGGGGAAGTAGAATCTTCCAGTACTTGAAGCTCAGTTTTGGAAGATTCACAAAGTTACCCTTGTGAAAGAGGGAGAGCAAGAGTGAGCAAGTGAGAGAGAGAGAACACATTCATATGACTTATGATATATAGTGTTATGTTATATTTTATTTTTGGTTGTTAATCTCTTACTTTTTCCAGTGTATTTATCAAATTTTGTCAAATGAGAGAGGCAGGCACTATCAATTTTCTACCCTGGAAATTAAAGGGAAGTCAGAGTAGCAGAGAGACTTGTCCTCAGTCTTGAATGTAAGAGGTCTTGAAAGAAGGCCCCTGAATTCAGGCCAGTGGTCTTTCTCTACAGAGAAAGTCCTGTGTATAAGACATTCATAGTACTGAAGGAATGCTGTAAATACTGTTCTGTATGATGAAAGCATATTATATAAAATTATCATGATGAAATGTAATAGACTTTGATATAAAAAATCCTGTGTGTCTATAAACTCTCTTACTACACCGCCTTCATTCCAGATGTTTTATCCACTTTAATGTAAGGATTGTTGTTATGAGTTCAAACCAATAACAATAAGTCTAAACTTATCATATTTGTGAATGTGATCATATTTGAAAATAGAGTCTTTGCAGATGATCAAGTTCTAGTGAGAAGCTGAGGAGGGCCTTACCCCTATATAGCCATGCTTATAGAGAGGGACATTTGAGCACAGAGAAGAACTCACAGAACTACAAGGTGAAGACACAGGGAGGCAGCCACTGTATGTTCTGGAATACTGAGACGACCAGAAGCTAAGAGAAATGCTTAGATCAGATTCTCCCTTGCAGGAGCTGCAACCCTCCATGCCCTGATCTTAGATTCAGGCCTCAAGAACTACGAGACACTAAATTTCTGTTAGTTAAGCTACCCAGCTTGTGATAGTTTGTCATAGCAGCCACATGACAGTTACCAGGGGAATGTGACAAACCTGGGAGCCTGTTCTCAGTCCTTGCAGTGTTGTCCCCGCCTCTTTAGTTCTGATCACATCATCTGGCTATTTATTTATTTCCTTACAATAATCTAAACAAAAATGTTCCACAATTGTTTACTTCAGCCTGCCTCCCTGCCTGAGACAGTATAGCTTTATGAATTGAGTATCTTCTCTATTTTGTCCATCAAGGGAGGTTGGCTTGAAAGGATACTGATTTCAGTTAGTACATTTGTGTATACTTGAATACCATGCAAGAAATTTACTTATATGTTTATAAACTAATTCAAGCTTCCACATATGATATATAAAAAATAAAACAACCCATGCAGTCCATGTCTCTTTGGGACTGACTTTCTTCACTTAGTTTTTTTTTTCCAGGTCCTTCCATTTCTTTGCAGATGGTACAATATCATTCTTTCAAATGCATGAGAAAAGTTTCATTGTGTATACATGCCACATTTTGTTGATCCTTTGAGTGGCATCTGGGTTGATTCCATGCCTTCGGTATGATGAGCAGTGCTGCAATGAATATGGTTGTACTGGTGGCTTTACTGTATCCTGGTTTGTAACTTTTGGGATAAATACCCCAAAGTAGAGTTACTGGATAATAGGATAGATTCAGAGGAGGACTCAAACAGTATAATTCTTTAGAAAGGCAAAATCATAGTTCAACAAAATAAACACTGCCAAAGGAGTACTTGAAAGGGTTGAGGTGGGATCCAGGGGAGGGGTAGATAAAAGAAAAGAAGAAAGGGGGGATAAAATGCAGTAAAAAAAATCAATATATATTCTACAAATTTAAAAAAATAGGGGAAGAGGTGGCTTGGGAGGGATGGGTGAGAATGTTGAAAGAAGTGGCATTGATCGAGACACATTGCATTCATAAACTATTTTGCTGAATGGCATCTCCTGTGTACAAGTACTTAAAGATAATAAAAAGAAAAAAAAGAAAAGAAAAAATCCCATTGATATGCAGCCAGTAAGAAAGAAAGATGACTGAGGGGGATACAGAGAGAGAGGAAGAGATGAAGCAAGAATGGGAACAGAGAAAAGATCGAGTAGAGCCTGCCTTATTTTGTGAAAGTTCTGTGAATGACAGAGAAGTATACAGGCATTTTTAGTAATACTATCTTCATATTTTTCCTTCTCTTCATCCCATTTCTCTGTTATCACGTTGAAACTTCAGAAACCAGTTGTGAAATGTACTGTCTCTCTGGATATGTGTATCCAGTGTTATTTCATTGTCAACCATGAACCCCTTTTTGACTTTCAACTTTACTGACTCCAGACGGCTAAAATTAAATATTTGCCTTATTAACACATACAGTTTTCAGACTGCTCTTTAAAATGCCAGCCTTCCCACAGCTGAGGTTTATGTAACCTTTATCGATCTTCCTTTGCTTCTAATTAATGTATTCTTCATTTGCAGCTCACAGCGACTCTTGTCACCAATCCTGTCAAATTTGAGCCATGACACTTTAATTATTTCTTTTTCCCTGATTGTCCATGAGAATTTGCTAAACAAATTCTTCCTCAGAGCAAATGACAATTTGGATTTTCAGGAAGCAGCGTCGTCGTAGAGGTTTCTGCACGAGCAGACACTTTATGCATCTGAATCGCCTTCATTTCTTCCTTGCTGGGCTGACTGACTTTGGAGTAGTGTGTTCTGCATTGAAAAGACCAGCTGGCCTGGGGACAAAAACATCAGCTTTGTTTGGAGAGTCAAAGTGTGTTCCTTATATGGGACAGGTCTCTGGGAAGAGTTCTGGCCTGTAGCGATTGCATTTTTATGATAGACTCATTTATAGGTTGGATCTAGAATGTCCTCTAAGGACTCATGTGGTAAAGACTTGGTTTCCAATTTGACACAATTTGAAGATGGTGGAAACTAAGAGCTGGGGTTCAGCAGAAGGCTTTGGTTTGGGGGAGCAAGGCCTTGGTGGGGTTTCTGGGACTCTGGCTCCTTTCCTTTCTCTTTCACATCCTGTCTATGAGGTGAGCAGTTTTGCTCTGCCATGGGCTCTTGTCATAATAGTCAACCATACGCCACAAGAAATGGATACAATCTGGTGCAACAGAGACAATTCGATCGTGGACTAGAATCTCCAAAACTCTGAGCCAAGTTGACTTTCTATTTTTTGAAGCTGATTATAAACAGTTGTAATGGAAAAGGAAAGCTGATAAATAGAACACAAAACAACACGTGTCTGAGAGTAGTCTAACCCAGGTTACTTTAGAGGAATAATGTCAAGGTCTTGACAGGTGCGAACCGGGTCCACTGAAAGTCAGGTCCTTACTTTCTGATACTTATATCTTTACCTAAATCTTCTTTTATTTATCCTGGCTTCTATCCAGTGAGAGTAATAGTCCAGAAAGAAGACAGAAAGAGAAGGGGTTTCTGCTGTACCCTACAGACACCTGGGGACTTGATCAAGGGATGTCAAAGCAGAGGTATCTACCTGAACCCATGGATTTCATCTCCCCAACTTCAGAGTTGGTGGGTGTCCCCGAGGTACCTACCTTTCATTTTTACTGGTTCATAGACTGGTCCAGGGTCCTGATGCGTGGAGACTCACCTGGTAACACCATACTACTGGTCCTTAGAAATGTAGAGTCAGTTTCAACTTTCTGATTCCAGGCTTTGCCATTTTTTTATTCCTGGGGAGTGGTGGGATGGTCTCAAAACTATCAAGAAAATTTGCTAAGGCTGGTCAAGTATGGCCGGAAGAGAGAGAAAGAGACTCCCTCTGTAGATGCTTCTCACTTTAGCTTACCCTCTGTGGTATCAGGCAGATGTGGCTTGGACAGAACAACAGGATCAGACATCTGGCACAGTTGGAGGTCTAAGCTGTGTTCTGTGTGCTGTGTGTGTGGCTGGGTGTGCGGTTTGATGATCATCTTGGTTCTCTAGACTAAGGACTTACACTCCTTCTCTACACAGTTGGCCCTCCTTCTGAGTCTTAGCACTCCTTCCACTGGCTCCCTCAAGTACGTATAGCTAAGATATGGAACCAACCCAGGTGCCCCGCAGTAGATGAATGGATCCAGAAAATGTGGTATATGTACACACTGGAATTCTATGCTTCTATCTGAAAGAATGACATTGCCCCACTTGTAAGGAAATGGAAAGACTTGGAAAAAATTATTTTAAGTGAAGCAAGCCAGACCCAAAGCAGCATAGGCTGCATGGTTTCCCTCAGTTGTAATAACTACAATATGTCTACGATATTCTTAGCAGAGGATCACAATAGCTCAATAGCTTTGTGCATAGGACCATATAAAATGAAGCTTATTGAAATGAACTCCAAAAAGAATGGAAACAATAGGTGTTTTTTAGGTTTTTCAGATACATTATTTCTAATCTTGCTATGAAAACGTTAATCAGAGCATCTTTAGTGAGATTTTATAGATGAAGCATAAATTGATCCAGCAAATTCTCCTACTGCATTCACACAGCTTTATAGACTGACTTGTGTCCTCCAAAACTTCATGTTGAAGTCCTAACTCCCAGTTCGTCAAAATGTGACTGCGTTTGGAGAAAGGGACTTTAATATAACAGGCTATTTGGGTGGACGCTAATCCACTGTGGTGGCTTCTTCTAATAAGGCTTCATGTCCTTTTCAAAAGGGGAAATTAGGATTCAGACACCTTCAGAGGGGAGACAATGAGAAGATACAGGGAAAAGATGTACTGACAAGCCGGCGAAAGACTTCAGGGGGAACTGACCTGTCCGAGCATTGGTCTCACAACTCTAGTCTCCCAAAGCAGCATGAAGGCTGCACTTACTAAGACTGCCAGGCAAGAGGATGGCGGAGAATCATGATATCTACTTAACAGCTGAGCTGCTGTGAATTCTCCAGCGTTCTCCTTTTACTAACTCTCCACGGTTTGCTGTCAGTTCTTTTTTCACCCTACCTCGCAAGGAGTTTTCAGAATGATCTTTTCGTCTCTGTCTCCACCTCTGCTTTGCAGACATGGAAGCTTTACCTCGGAGAGGCAAAGTGATTTCTCTCAGGTGTCGGCGTGCTGTCCTGTATCTTCCCCATCCTGCGGATGAAGTTGGAGCCCACAGAGGCCGGCCCATGGACACCTCACACCCGTCTTTTGACCTTGACGTCACCTCTCCCTCCTCACAGGGTAGGCAGAAGCAAGCCATTTTGCAAAAGGTTGACAGTTCCTTTCAAGCCCAATGAATTATGCAATATTTTCCTATTAAAAATGATTCTGTCCTATTTAGAGAAATGAAGAAATTGGTACAGAGTGATGATTGAAGCTCTGCCAGGTTCCATGGGTGTAAATGAACCTGGTTCTCATATGCCAAAGAAGACAGGAGGAACTGACAAGGTGGCCCTAAGGTGGGAGGGACTGGTGGAAGGCAGGAGTCTAGGGCAGCTCCGCTTCTGAGTAACATTTGGATGACTCTCTAACGTTCATTGTTTCACTTTGCACTCATCATTTTGGTGGCTTATGTTGGCATAAATATTAACTACAGTTACAGTCAAGCACCTTGGGGTTTTTCTGGTTGTGTGACCTTGGATAAATCCTTGCATCTCTCTGACGCTCAACTTTTTCTTCCATAAAAGAGGAGTAGTCAAAACAATGTAGTGTAGGTGTGCCTAGAGAAATAAATGTTTTCGATTCTTATCACGGCATTTGTGATATCATACTTGATCCATCTATTTTTAGCTCCCTCTGCCGTAATATCACTTTTTCTACTTCCACAGCACACATACATCACACTTCAAAGGCTTAACTCTCAAGGCAGTTGTCAGGGTTAAATTAGGTGATGTGTTTGCAAGCAACTAAAAGATTTTAAACTGTGATGTACGTGTAAGGTTGTGATTCTTTTGGCTATTATGTCCCAGAACACTGCACGTGAAAGTTGTTCAGAAAGGGAAAATTCTCTTGCTTAAGTTTTATGTTTGTATCAACCAAAAAATAGTCACTTCTTTGCTGAATCACCATCATTACAATAATAATAAAATTGGAAAGAGCCTGGGTTCTGAGCTTGGATTTGAATTCAGACTCAGTCTGGGTTCCTTAGAAAGCTGATCCTGAGGCAAGCGCTTACGTGTGAGTGCTTTATTACGGGAAGTGGCTTCAGGGGCCAGACAAGGGCAGGGAACGAGGAGCATGGAGACAGAGGAGCACATAAGATGGATTGCTATGGCAACTGGATCCCATCCTACAGTTTAAGGACTCCTGGGACATCCACCTGGGGAAAGAAGGAAGAGCTTATTTGTGTACCAGTTCCAAACTCCTCAAAAGCTAGACATAGCCTCAAGGCCAGACATAGACAGACGGCATGGCCTCCCCCAACCCTGTCCCTACCCCAGACTAACAGACACACCCGATATGGAAGAGACATGGACAGCATAAACCTCCTAGAGGATCCATTTGAGTGCACCATCTTGAAGTTGGTCCCTGGGTTGAGGAGGAAGCAAGAGGTAGTCAGCGGCTGTGGTCCATCCCACCTAGTTCCCATGTGGTTTTAGACCTCTGACCTCAACCTGCTCATCAGCCTCAATTTGCCGTAAAGGAAAGCTCGGATGATAGACACTTAGCCAGCGGGAGTACTGAGTGTAAGCATCCTGTATCATTTAGCTTAACAACGAGCAGCACACATAGAATAGTGTGACCTTGCCTGCTTGTCCTTCCCTTTTTAAACACACAGAGTTCTTAGTCCTCCCATGTGGTTCGGCCTCAGAAAGACTTTCTCACCTCACCTCGCGATCGGGACAGAAAACCTGTGATTTATCAGGAGATTAAAAGAGAGGGACACACTTCGAAGCCAACAAAAACTCACCATATTTTTGTTCTATAGAGCAGAGGGTGAGACTTGATCTTTAAATACAGGGGTTTTTTTTTTTTTTGACTAGAAAAAATTGACAGGATAAAAGCGGAGTTGTTTTTTTTTTTTAACATGAAGAGGTAGATCAAGCATCAAACATGTGTACGCAAAAAGGAGAACTAATAAAAGATACCCAGGCACCATGAGGGCCTCTGACACAGGACAGATAGATATATACATTCATTTCAGTTGCTGTCCATTCTTTATTGAGCTGACAGTGGGCTGTCAGTAGCTGTATACCACAGAAGCGCAGATGTTCCCTCTGTTTAAAAATACCATCCTGCTCTGAGTGAGGAAACTCGTGAATCTTCCCTGTACTGAAGAAGAAGGTCACTCAGCCCTGCATCTCCTCCTGCCGTCCAATGAGGAGGAGAGACGAGCAACTCCAGAGGGAGGCTGGGGGCCAATCTGAGGAAGACAGAGGTGAAACTTGTTTGCTTATTGATCCCACGTGGGCCATGACACATGCAGACACAAGCAAGAGGCCTCACTTGTACTATCCCACACAGCTTCCAGAGAGCATGGTGCCGAATCCCAACTTTTACTTGATGTTCGGCTTTCAGTCTGGGATGGGGGGGTAAAATGACCATTCCATGCTGAAGTTAAAAAAAAAACCACAACTGTGCAGATTTAGGAGGATTAAAAGGTGACCATTTGTATATTCCAACCTGAAATTAACTAGGTGCCACCTGTTGAATGCTATGGGCTCTGGAATAAGAGAAATGAACTCTGACATCCAGGTTTGATCATGTACTAAGTCATCATTACCCATGGATCACATCAATTTTGCTTCCCAGAAACTTCTAGTAACTCTCCCACACCAGCTTCCCATGTAGGCGTGAGGAAGCGGGGAGCCAGTAGACACGAAGGAAGGTTTCAGCCCTGGTGGCATTACTGTTCAGTGCATGGGAACTGATGAGCGGGGCTGATCTCTGGGAACCATTGCCAACGTATTTCTTATGAATGGGTCCCGTGTATCTAGCATAGTCAATGAAACAGAAGTTCTACATCCAGGGGAGAGAAGAATTCAGCCCAACAGAGGAGGATTTCCCAGTGAGATGGGGAAAAGTGACCAGAACAAACCATGTCTCCACCCAACCTTTCCCTCTGCTCCTCTTCTGCTCATTAATGATCTTCCCAATAACACAAATGCCAGGAAAAGGCAGAGCTCTGCTCCATGTTAGTCTCCCAAAGGCAAATCCATCTCCGTAGCTCCCAGCCCCGCCAGACCGTCACTGTTTTTACTTATGATTAATTTTCATTCATAACATTTAATATGGTAAAATCTCAGACTTTATTTGTTCCCTTAGTTAGGTCTTTTCTATTAGCATATACATGTTTTAGGTCTCCTGAGAATTGTGTCTACACTTCCTTCAAGAATCTTTAGCAGAAGTAGGTGTCAATGGAAGTGTAAACAACAGAGCAATCAGGGATATCCTGTGTGGGGTCAGTATTCTGTGTGAGAAAGTATAAATTTTCCTGTGTTTGATCGCATGAGAAAATTGTCTCTAAACGTACACAGTAAGGACCGGTTACTAAAACACAATGCTTTCTTGAAGGTACAAATCCTCAGTGGGAATCTTCCTGGTGGGCATCAGCTTCCCCTTGGTCTTTGCTATCTGTCTCCTGTTCTGTAACATCAACACTTGTTACAATAGGAAAATCAACCAGAAGAAGATGGATAGCTCAGTAGGATGGCCTAAGTGACGTTCTTCCTCCTTAACTGACAGCGTAAAAGCAGAACCTTCAATTCTACACTCTCCATCAGTTCATTTGTTTCTTACAGGCCATCATGGTGACAGCTACAAAAAAACTTTGGCCCTGGTGCCTGAGAAAGATGAATCTGATGAGATGGGGCTCATTCAGGTGCTGTAGCTAGACAGAATGATGCATCTGTGTATGTCTGTGTTCAGCAACAGACAGGAGTTTAAAATGAACACATTCGTCAACAGGGCCGCGCAGCACAATAGACTGCATGCTGGGAAACTGGAAAGAACAAGTGCTCAAACTGGTGGACTTGATGAGCTAAAGAAGGGGTAAAACTTCAGACTCAGTGGTAAGCAACAAGTCAATAATAAAAATAATATTAACAATATCTTAACAACAAATGAGTTACACTATGTTACACAAGTTACACTAAGTTACAGTGGTCTGTTGATGTGAAGCCCAGTGGTTTCTCCACTCATAGTTTGTGGATATCAACATGGAAAACCAGAGGAGTGAGGTGAGTTTTTCAAAGTTGTGAGGAAAACAGCTTAGAACCAGGAGTCAGTCTGGTTCTAATCAAATCAAATCTCATCTAAATCAAATCAAGTCAGCTCAGCCCTGACCCAGCACTTCTCATCCAGTAATCTTGCTTTATATAGACAGTAGTTAATTTTCTCAAAGGTCACTGGTTTGGGATAGTCCAGGTCTGAGGTTGAACCACATTCTGGATATTCTCCAAGCTATTTATTCCTTTTTTTTTCTCCTATAGATCCAAGTACTTGGAAGTATTGTGGAAAAGGGGTTAAATAGAATCAAGATTATATATTCAATTCTAGAAGTTAACAAGGAGAGTATTGGACCATGGTGCTAGGAAACTGAGAATTAAACTCCAATTTGCCAAATAATAGAAATAGAACCTGGTGCAGGTTTTACTTCTTATATGTTTTCTAATTATTTCATACAATGATTATAATAACCTTGGCCATGAAGGGTAGTTTAAAGGTATAGTATCTGAACATGGCACCATTGCCCATAATCTCTCTTCTGAAGTGTCTATACTCAACCAACTCCTAGCAAAGGAGGATGAACAATGGAGTTTAGGACAAGGAAGCATTTTGAAATGTACCTTGGGACACTGCCTTTATCTTATCAAGTTATAAGTAGTTTCTTAAAATGACTTACATCCAATGCACTAATTAAGTAATACATTTTAAAAAATCATGGGAAGCCCTTAAGATGAATCTACTAAAGTCTTAGTCTTTGATGAAATCTCATCAGCACAGAAGAGTCAAAGGAACCTCCATGCCTCAAGGGGTTACACTACTTTGCTGGAAAAGCTCTAAGATCATGTTTTACAGAGAGAGAAAGAGAGAGAGAGAGAGAGAGAGAGAGAGAGAGAGAGAGAGAGAGAGAGAGAGAGATTCTTCCAGAAGAGCATTTTCCAATGCTTTCTTTAGATGAGGCAAGAAGTAACACCTAATACAATTCTATTATCAAAATGACAAAAATGGCAAGTATTGACAAGTATGTAGAGAACTCATGTACTCTTGGTGTGAATGTAAACTCCTATGGTCATTAGGAAAACAGGGTGGAAGTTCTTAAAAAAAACAAAAACAAAAAAACAACTAAAAAGAGAACTACTATAAGATCTAGCAATCCCAGTACTGAATATGTCAAAGAGACATCTGCACACCTCTGTTCCTTGTAGCAGAACTCACAACAGCTAAAGGTATGGGTGTTACATAATCAACCTAAGAACCTCAGCAGATGGGTAGAGAAGGAAGATGTGATGTACATGAAGAGCCAAACTAAAGCCATTTTTGAAGTCAGGCCCCACTTTACCACGCGAACCTGAGATAAGCAGGCCCTGTGAGCAAACCCAGGACAAGCTTATTAGGGCCCAGCCAGTCAAGAACTCTAACCGCCTGGGAATGCTTAACTCTAACTGCTCCCAGAATGCCTCGAGCCCTGAGCCAATCAGATTTGTACCCGTGTCCTAATCTTGCTTGCTTGAACACCTGATTGCTGTAACTTTGTTTTTTGTCTTGCTTGAACACTTGATAGCTGTAACTTTGTTTTTTGCCTTTATAAGCCCTGTGCAATCGCAGCTCAAGGCTTCCTCCTAACCTCCGCTGTGTCGGTGGGTAGGACGAGGCCCAAGTTGCAGCTCGCCTGAATAAAGCCTTGCTTTTGCATTTTGGAACGTCTGGCTCTCGGTGGTCTTCTTGGGGGTCTTCTCGGGACTAGGCATAACAGTACATATACTTTGCAATGCTATTTATCCTCAGTAAAGAAGAAAATCCATCATTTGCAGTCATGTGGATGTACCTAAAAGCCACTATGGCCACAAATCTAACTAGGCACAGAAAGATACCTTAAATACCTTAGGACCTCATTGATAGGTAGAACAAACACTAAAACATGGGGCCTAAAGGAGTATGGACTAGAATAATGGTTTTCAGGGAGGATGGGAGGTGGTTGGGAAGAGTTTGGTTAAAGGCACAAACGTGTACAATGTGGTGACTACCTTAAATAACAATGTATAACATTCTTGAAAATTCACTTAGTGATCTATTATACAACATGGTGACTACCTTTAATAACGATGTGTTATATTCTTGAAAATTCTATGAGAGTATATTTAAGACACATGCATCTCAAATTGTTGATAAATATGGGCTTATTAGCTCTATTTCACCATTCCACAATGGGTACGTATTTCAAAATATGCTGTACACAACATACAGCTGATCTTTTTAGTTAATAGTTAAATTTTAATGCAGACAATGGAAAGAAAAAAGTCCTCTCCATGTTTGGGTTCTAGGTGAGAAAAAGGCATTGAATGGCGGAGCCACTGAGGGAAAAGAGCTAAACGCTAATCAAAGGATGCTTCTCACTCATGACAGAGCGGACGGACACAGTGCTGCCCAGAACTCTACCACTGCCCCATCCGTGTCTGTGCTGTTAGGCCTTATCTTCCCCTTCACAAATGAATGCCTTATCTTGTTCCAGCCAATGTACTTTGTGAAGGAATGCCACTTATCTTTTCAGTTTATAGGTCCCTAGATAAGAGGAGCTGCTTCAGATCCAATATAGAAACCATCCTGGCTAAGACCTGGTTCCCTTTTCCCATGAAGTTGTTGTGTTTTGCCCCTAAGGAAGGGAAATGAGTATTTGTGATTGGAAGTATAGTGTATTTTATTATTGTTCAGTAAACAGAAATGACTTTCTTCCTGTCTCAGTGATATAACAATGACACCCACATCTGATGCTTACAACTGTAGCTTCAGCTCAACAACTGGATTCCTTGACTTGGCTGGCATACATTTCATTGTGTCCCCCAATTTTTTTCTTCCTCTCATAATCCCCTGATGTGAAGATCTCAAGAATGACCTTAGAGCCCCGGGAAAGGTCACCACGCTTTTCCCTTCTCTTGCTGGCCACAGGAGAGGAGGGACATTCAAACTCAGCAAGGGATACAACTCTGGATACCAACATGAGAACCTTGGGGAAGCCTCAAGGCCGTGACCAGCCCCACTCCGGCGATGCCCTGTGGCTGGCTTTCATGGGACTGTGTCTTGAGACAGTCCTCATTTTGCCTGAGAACATTAGTACATCGTGACTTGCTTTTCTCTCAAATCCTACTCTTATCATCGGTGAATTGGCATTGGGTTTGGGGGGGACTGAGTTCCCAGCATTCATTGGAGAACACTGTCTCCCTGTGCAGCATTAGTTGGCCCTGCTTTATCATGTGGCAGCTATCGGCCAGTGGGCTAGGAGTAGGGATTTGCCTTGGTAAAGCGCGGGCACCGATCGTCAGTGGAAATTTCTCTATAGGCACAGCTGTCCCATTCCCTCCATTCCCCTTGGGAATATGGAATAAAATCTAAGATAAAAAGCATCCTGCTTTGGATTGCTGTGAGGGGAAACAGATTAGCCTACCCTGAATTGAGTGTTATCTTAGACCCAAATCTTGGCACTTTGAATGATTGAGAAATAGCAGTATTTTAAACCCATTTAAATATTGATATTATTAGTCTTCAGCAAAAAAAAAAAGAGAAGATACAAAGTATAACCAAGAGGAATTTGGAAAGGTGGGTTGAAGTTTTGGAGCTCTTGGTATGCCTAAGAGATTTTATTTTGTCATGTATGATTAAGGAACCATTTGCTACTTTTTATTGTGATAAATACACAAAATATGTTTTTCCTTTAACTATTTAACAATTTTCACTTCAGTGGTATTGCTGGGTAAACAGTACCACTATTCCTCTTCATAACCTTTTTGTCATTCCATATAGTAATTCTATATCTACCCCAAATCACTTCATTTTAATAAAAGAAGAATAAAGAACGACTCTTACACTTTTAAGTGGTTAATACTTTATGTGCGGGCCAAGATAAATGATGAAGATATCTTCACTGAAGTTCCGTTTTACCTTTCTCCTGATCCTGATTTAAATGGTAGAAATCATGAGCAATTCATGGGTCCAAAGAACTTCTTTCTAATCCAAAACCAGGCATCCTTGACTTTAGTGCCACTTCCTGGTCTTTGTAAAGGTCTGAGCTCTTTGGAACCATCTGCATAGGAGAGGGGAAAGTAAAAGGGTGAGGACAAGAGAAGAAGGTGAGCAGACGCCAGGGACAGAGCAGCAGTGACTGTGTGACTCTGCCCCGGGAATGGAGAATGCTTGGTCCCTCCTTACTTTGCTCAACAACTTTCTGGGCGGCTCCGGGTGGGACCGCAGGTTCTGATTGTGATTTCTAGTGCCCATGAGGTCACAAGAGGTGACAGTGAGGATGTCATAGGAACCAGAACGTCTTCATTCTGGAAGGTGGTGCGGGTCAACAGAATGTGATTCAATTTTCCCTAGCTGCAGTCGGTTGTTGAGTTTGAAGAGAATAGAGCCCTGCGCCTGACTTAGTGGGCTAAATGTTCATCTTTTCCTTATGCACTGTGACCCTTGTTAGGGGTGGGATTATGAGCCTTGTGTTTCTCTGAAGCAGAAAGTGAAGCGGGACTGGGCATCAGTGGTTCACACCTCTAATCCTAGCTACTCAGGAAGCTGGGATTGGAGAGTCATGATTCAAAGCCAGCCTGGTGAAGACAAGTCTACCAGAGTCTTATTTACAATTAACCAACAGCCATGAGCCAGATAGAGTTTGAGCCTCAGTACTGGCACAAACTAAAGCAAAAAAAGGAAGAAAGGAAGTGAGGAGGGAAATGAGGAAGGGAGAAAGGGAGAAAGGAAATAAGGAAAGAAGGAAAGAAGGAAGGAAGGAAGAAAGGAAAGAAGGGAGGAAGGAAGGAAGGAAAGAAGGGAGGAAAGAAGGAAGGAAGGAAGGGAGGACAGAAGGAAGGAAGGAAGGAAGCGAGGACGGAAGGAAGGAAGGAAGGACTCATTCACACACATGCAACTGCTCTTCTCTTACAGACCAGAGTCAGGATTAGACAACTTGGTAATATCCCTGACTTTTCAGAACTTAGCCTTAAGAGCTCTTCAGAGCATAGGCCCCAATTTTTAAATGTCTATTACTGGAGGATACGAGAAAAGAACCAGCTGCTTATTTACTTGTAGAGACACCCTGTCTCTGGTTTTATGTATTCTCCAAAAGCAATTATTTAATAACATGAAGAATTCTCCTCCTTCTACCCACAATCAGCAGCAGCCAATGATTTAAAAAGAATCACACATTGGCTGAAAACAAACCATCTTAAAAAGCCACACAATAAATCAATAAAAAAACAAATAAAGCCTTACATACAATAAAAATATGAGGTAAAACAGATGAATCAAGTAGTTGAAAATTCATAAAATAACATTATATTCAGATAAAATGACCAACGTTGGAAAATTTAATCAAGAAAAATGAAATATTAAAGCATATATTCGGGACAAAAACGTTGGTACTGGAAAGGGGCGGGGTGGGGGGAAAGAGGGTGAGCAAATGAAGAGAAGAATGAAGAGAAGAAGTGGAGGAGAGCGCAGCCAAAAATTCAATGTGTGTCCCACAAAATTAAGAGGAGTGAGGGGAGGGGTAAGTAGGCGAGGAATTAAAAGGGGTGACATTGGTCAAGGGGCAGTGTGTTCATAAGCTGCTTTGTTAAATGGCAGCTCCTTTGTGTAACTAAAGACAATTAAAAAAAAAAAAACTAAGGGAAGTGATTCTACAAATGTGGGGATTAAAGCAAGAGCTACTGTGTCCTAAAACTCGGTGCTGACTTACTGCCTTGTGTCATTAACTGTCGGGTGATTGGTCCATCTTCCTCAGCAGGGCTGGGATCAATTCCACAAGCTGTTCTTACATCTTAGGAGTCATTCTTCTTAAAATCTAGAAGTAAAATTCCAAAAGAGCTGGAAACTTTATGACAGTGGAAAAAAAATGTTCAGGCGTCGTAACTTAGAAAGAATGGTTGCCAATATTTCTCCTATGACACCTTTCTGGGAAAGACAGGGCCCTTCAGTGTGAGTGGCAGGAGAAAAACGATGCGTGCCTTCTTTCGTATATGAGTTCCCATTCTTTCAAAGGAAATCATGGTTATCTCTGCCATTCTGCGGCTGTTGAGCCAGGAAGATTCCTCACCTTTCTTCAAATTGAAATCCTTAATTGGCAGATAAGGAGACAAAATCCAAGGAAAGGAAAAGAATGTCCTCAGGGCCAAACAATTTATCTTAGTCTTTCCTCAATTAACTAGCTGCTGAGTGTTTAAAAAAATGATGTAAAATTAATGCTCTTATTATTTCCTAAAACGATTAAACCACAAGACTGTCTACAATAACCTCTCCTTTGAGGTCTTCCATGATGTATTTGATAAATTAAATGCATCCAGGATAATAATATTCTATTTAACGATTAAGATTTCTTCCAGCACACAGTAAAGTGTGGCTATATTTCATTTTACAATATATCCAGAGAACTCTGGTGTCTCCTTTAATGGTTCGACTGAGTGCTCAGAGATGAACAATTTCTTTGGGGATGCCGGGGATTATAATTTGGGCTCACATAAAGAAAGTTTCCAATTATTCGAGCTGTGTTGAGAAGTAAGAAATGTTCTGACCTTGGAGACAATTTGGGAGATTATTTGACGGGTGTATTATAGAGGAGTTGCAGTACAAGAATGTTCCGGTTTGGTTTTCTTTCTCGACATTGTTATGCATGTTTGATGTCTCATGTTTTCTGCACCGTTTCCTTCGCCAGCCTAACCACCTCCATGGGTCCTCGAATCTGTCTTGTTTGCTAACACACAGAGCTACGGGCAGGCCGGCTCCCCGCTTCTGTTTCCCGCAAATGCACGGCATTTTGTTAGTTTCTGCTTTGCTTTGAAAAACAATGCTGAGTTTAGCTTAGAGACAGAAAGCGAGTTTCAGGGAATCGCAGGGAAAGGTCTCTGGGAAGCGGAGCGTGCAGGCTTGAGGCGTGTGAAGAAAGCTGCCTCTGAGTTTACTTTTTTGGTGTTTGTTGTTATCATCTGTTTGTTTGCCTTTGGTGCTGTTTCCGTCTGTCTTTTCTGTTGGCCTCAAATGACTCCTGAGTGAAGGAGCTTTCTCCTGGGTGGGAACACTTTGCATGACCCTGCTTCTCTGAATTGATGAGAGACCATATCAAGTTCAGGGTGCTGGCCGCCCCACTCCCTGCCATCTCTTTTCTTGGCTATCCCATTGCCTGCCCCAGGCAAAACGAAGACCCCATTAACCAACAGAAAGAGGTGGCCACGTTTAATGAACAATTTCCAAGCACACCTTGTTGACACTGCGCAGGCTGGACACCGTGGGAAGTTCTCCTGCTGAAGGATTTCTACCAGATCCTCCTGAGTCCCAACGTCTCTCCAGTGAGTGGGTCCACGTGTCACCCCCTCCAGTCTTCCTCTCCCAGCCGCCTGTCTCCCAGTTGGCTTTTCCAATGAAGAGCACATTTTCACCAATACCTGTCATCTACCTCAACTCTTGTTTGTTTCTGTCCCAATTTTGCACCCATGCTTTAAAAATGGCAACGGTCTGGGACATGCCTCCGACCCACTGTCCTAGAGAACAAATCTGCACGGTTGTGACCCTTTCTTCTGGAAGCCTTGGGAACAGCCCCAGCCTCCAAATGATCTCATTCCAGTGAGTAGGTGAAAGGAACACAGGACTCTTTGTCACAACATCCTACTTCCCAGCCGGCCCTTCACCTTTCTTCAGGAACTCCTGTCCTGAAGCAGGCATGGCACCCCTGTGTTCATCTGACTTGGCCACACTTTAGTCCCCTGCAGGGGAGACTCTGTGGGTTCTGCTTATCCACTTCTGCACCGAGGTTTGTCTTCTCCTCACTTGAGGCAATCATAATAAGCAATGTCGATGGAGTTCTAGTGCATTACTATTGTGATTAGTATTTGCTCTGCATCTGAGCGGTTTTGTGCTGTTGTACCAGAATGCCCGAGACTGAGCGATTTCGGAAAAGTACAGAAAATCATTTCTCTCAGAGGTGTTGTTGGCAGGCTTGGTGCTGGAAGGGGGCCACTCTTAGATTGTAAGATGATGTCTTGAATTCTCCGTCCTCCAGAGGGGACAGATTCTGTGTTCTCACAAGGCGCACAACCAAACTAAAGCCACCCATGCAAGCCCTTTGCATAATTAAATATCTCTCAGTGGCCCTCACTCCCTAACACTGTTTCCAAAACCTAAATGTGGATAGGACTTACAACCGTCACACCACAGATACACACCACCCCAAATGGCCACTTGTTATAAAATCCTGTGGCTAGCTAGGTAAGGACAATTAGCCCATTTTTTTTTTTAAAGAAAAGCAAAAGAACTAAAGTATATCAAGGTTACTTTCATGTCATCATGGACTTGGGTTCACAATAGAGATTCAAACTCAAGTCTTTTATTTCTAAATTGTGGCCCCCAAAGTTTTACCCATTGTACTTCTCCTTATGATCTTAGGTGGTGTGCTACAGTTACAAATTTTCTTTCTGTATTTCACTTCTTACTCATGGTGACGCCGGAACATTGTGTACTGTCCTCGCTGCAGTTCTAGGAGTGTATAACCCCATCACAAAGTCTGGCATGAAAAGTGTCACAGGTGTATAGACAATGCTGTTTATCTGGCATCCAGTGTTGTCACAGAAATGATGTGAAAGCAAGGAATTATTTTTATTGAAACAATCTGCAGAAAATCCAGACACTTAGGTTAAAATATGGGGTCCTGCCCATATTTGTACCTTCCTCAATTAGTCCAAGATTACTAGGGTTATCAGGAATTTCTGCACTAGCACACAGGAACAATCTTGTCTGTAATCAGTCAGTGTCTAACTTCCCATTCTTACATTTTTGGTGTTTTAACATTAGGACAATGATTAGTTCTTATGATTTTTTTGGGTTCGTGTATAGCCTTTCTCCATATTTTTGGATTGGCATAAACCTTGTACTGGCCCTTGAAATGTCCATACTTTGTTCTGGATCTGCTGTAAGAAAGTAATCGGAACGCCCTGATATCAAGGATACCATAAACCTTCTGGAGGTAATAAATGTATTTATTACCTTGATTGTGCCAATAGTAACATAAGTCTGTGCGTATATGCAAATTCACTAATTTATATATGCTAATTATAGCAGTTATATACCCTGATAAAGCTGAGGGGAAACGACAAGGCAACTACAAGACAAACCCAACTGTAAGTTATCACTTTATGCTTGTCCTCCTAATGAGCCCTTAGAGTAGAGATTCCATTGTGTAGGTGGGAAGTTCCAATAGAAATGCGATGGGTTTGGAGCACACCATAATTCCCGGCTGGCTCCAGACCTGGATGGGGGTTTGTAGCAGCTGGAACGATTTGTAAGTGTGCTCACGCGACAAGCAAGCTGTCCTGTGGAGGTCTGGAAGTACACACCATCTGCTTAAGGTGAAACTTCAACTGGAATGTGGAAGCCATTCCTTCACATTTGTCCTAATGCCTTTTGCTTTTTCCTCTACAGTTCCAGTACTACATAGGGTACCAACGATATATTTATTTTCATTTTCAAGAAGTAGAGGCAAGAGCTCAACATAGTCAGCTCTCCCCAGGTTCATGTCTACCCTTACCAGAAAGTCCAGGATGAGAGAACACCAGACTCAAGGCCTTAGCCACGAACCACACACAGTTGCTGCCCTGCATGGGTGGCCATTCGCCCTTCTTCCTCCCGAGGCCTCCTCAGACACTGATTTTTCCAGCCACTTCTTAGTTTCAGTTGTACTTTGTCCTTCAGATTACGCAATAGACATCATATTCTTTGATCCATATTGGCTGCTAATCACTGGCTTTCTCCGTCTTTCATCCCCCAGACTCCTTATTACAGTTGAAAGCTGAATTCTATTATCCTAAGACCTCTTCTGTAGATGGGTGTCTTACTGACTTTCTTTGGGCCTGGGATCTGGAATTGATTATTTGCTTCTTGTAACATGACTGTTAAACCCTCGACATCTTCTGATTTATTTAGTCATGGTAGACAAAATTTTATTGTAGTTAAACAACCTCATGTTAATAACATGTTTAATTCTAGCTTCCTGTAGACTTCTCAAGACTCACTTGAGGGTTTGTTTCCCTGGTGATGTGGTATGGATATAATGTGCCTTCCCCCGTCCCACCCCCCTCCAAGGCTCAAATGTTAAAGGTTTGGGGTCCAGCTAATGGTTTCTGTCATTGAAAGGTGATTGGATGATAAGGACCCCCAACTTCATCAATGGATCAATCCGCTGAAGGATTCGTAATCTGCTAGTATTATTAGGAAATGCTGAATACTAGGATCCTGCCTTTGAAGCATGTCTCTGGCCTTTGGACCCTTGCTCTTGTTTTCTCTCACTTTCCCAGGCACCATGAGGGGAACCACTCTGTTCTACCTCACCCTTCCACTACTACGTGTTGCCTCATCCCAGGTCTAGAACCAGTGGACTCACATCCAAAAACCTGAGACAGAATAAATCCTTCCTCTTGCATTGCTTCTCTCAGTCATTTATTACGGAATGAAACTATCACAGCAGGTAACCCAGTAAGTTTAGACACGATGGTTGCATGGTTTCCTTAGCTCATACCAGAGAACAGATTCTGAATGGTCAATCGGGAATAGAAGATAAGGTAGATTCCAGCAGAGTACAAGATAACCATCTGAGACAGATGAAGATGGGTCTAAGTTTGCAATTACCAGAGATTACTGGACAAGTCCCAAGAGCTCCACTGAATGGCTAGCAAAGAACAACACAGGCGAGCCTAGTGTGTCTTGTCTGTGAAGGGGTTTTGGAAATGCCAGTTGACTGATGCTGCTCTTCGGAATCCTCCCAGGCCCAACAGTGTGGCTTCAAGGTGACATTCCTCAGAGAAGGATGTCTAGTGGTTTCTTTCAGTATGCACGTCTTGGTTGTTGGGGTGGAAGCTGCCACTGGCTCTGAGCTGGGCAACTGGATCCTCTTGTTTGTCATTCCAGTAGTTATTCCCTTTGTTCTTTCAAATGCATGATTTCACAGAAACTTCACACGTTGGATCATTGAGATCTTGAGTGTAAGACTGACTTTCAATAGTGCAAGCTCTGCCACCTTCGTCATTCACTCTCACATTCTGGAAATGAAGAGGTGGGTCTGAGTGGCTAGTTAATGATGCTTAATGATCACAGTCTAGCAGTGAGGGACCAGTGAGACTCTGGTACTCAGCAGTGCAAACGTTGAGGGACCAATGAGACTGTGGGACATAGCAGTGCAAATGTTGACTCCTCCAAGGAGTGATATGCTCAGGAAAAGCTGGACAGTTGTATCTGTCACCCTAGGCCTTCCCTTCCAATACATCTATGCACGTGGGGCACTGACTAGCCCTAGAATTCAGGAAGCTGTCTTCACTTCACAGTGCCATCTCCCGTAAGCACAAGTCTATTTTCCATTTCTGCTTGTGCGGACCATAGATCACAGTAGGTTTTCTCAAGAGGTCTTTGAACAGATTGGTAACCATTACCCTGCAATCTCATGCATTTTTCCCATAACAAATTAATATCAAAATGCTGCCAATGCCAGTCGTGGGCAGTGCCTCTTTGATCAGGTTAGTCCCTGCTCAAACGCATCCAGTAATCTGCCCCTGACCCCATTGCTTCCTTCTCTGTTCCATGAGTTCCTCACCTCTTCTGTGTTCTTTCCAACCTGAGTCTCTTCATGCTAGATGCTTTTACCCCAGCAGACCATCCATCTGTCTTTCAAGTGCATGCCTCCCCCTCCTCCGGGCCATTGCATCTGCTGTTGCCACTCTTATGAATCCAGGCCCAATGTGCTCATTTTGAAGTAGCATGGGAAGTCCCTTGGTAACTTCTTCACGTACTCCTCACTTCTCTATGGTTAGAACTAATGACTTAATTATTTTAAATTTGTTTTTTTTTTTTGTTATTCTGGGGATTGAATTCTGGGCCTCTGCTTGCTAGTCAAATGCTCTAGCATTTTATCCATACCCTCTTTTCTGATGAGATCTCGTGCTTTTGCCCACACTGGCTTTATGCCGTGCATGTTATTCTTGCCTCTGCTTCATGAACAGCTGGGATTACAGGTTTATGCCATCATGCTCAGCCCCTAGAAATAATGTCTTTAAAAGTTATCTGGAGCTTCACTAGGACAGGTTTACAAATGGGAGTACGTACATGCATACACATGCATCTTTATACACACATACAGAAACACACACACACACACACACACGCACACACACACACAGAGTCATTTACCCCATCTTGAGGACTGTCAGGTATATCTATAGAGAACTTCCTCTTTCAAGGATATGGGTTTCACCAACTGCTAACAGTGGCTCACTGTTAAGAAGGGAGCCTGTCTTGGAAATAGCTCCTGAACCCAGACAATGCTTGAGTAGTGATGAGGGCCCCAGAGAATATCAGACTGTATCTTCAGGATAGACTCTGAGCTGCAAGCATTCAGCTAAGCTATCTGGGAACTCTTGACTCTTAGAAGTGGTGGGACACGATCAATGTATACTTATTCTACATGACTACACTTTGTGATTATGTATAAGCAGCAGTAAACACTAGACCAAAAGTCTAGCAATAATTAGAGATGTAAGATATGCCAGGCACTTTGTTTACTGCTTTACTTACCTCATTGTGCGCATGCTCACTCCCCTTCAGAGAATGCCCATCTTCTAGGTATGGATACTAAGACTTAGAAAGACATTATAAGCAGACTATCCAAGATCACACCACTAGGCGGGAATCTGGAATCAAAGCCCAGGAAGTTGAAAAACTGGTATTGGTATGTCATCTTTGGGACTTCAAGGCCACATTATTTTTCTCTGTCAATAATTTACATTTTTCTATTCTGTTTCTTTTTAGTTCAAAGTGAGGATTTAAGGGCGAGATACTTTCCTAGAAATCTTTTCTTTTACTTAGTGCTGGGGAAGGTGACATGCGTAGGGTATGAATTGTCATTGCCAAGATCTTTGTTGTGTGCAGATGTATGTGTGTTTCCTCTACATTGTTGACATCGCAGACTCAAGGCCACTTTGAAAACTATCGAGCACTGTGATGTATTAATCAGCTCTGCATGCTGAGGTTGCCAAGTGCCTCCAAAGGAGCACAATTCTTCTCCAAGGTCTGCACAATGTAAAAAATAAACACAGCGAAACGTGGAGAACAAATCAGAAGCCCATTAGTGATAGAAGACTTTGCTCGTGGTTTATCTCACTCAGTCGACAGTCAGTGATTTAAGCTAGAATCTCCTCAATTCAGGGACTTGGCTGTGGGTAGACTGGGAGAAGATGTTCCAGGAGGCAGGAATGAGGATATGTGGAGACAGGGATAGAGGAAAATATGGCTGATGTTTTAAGAGGTCACTGCTAGTAGCAAGGGAGGCTCGTTTACAGACCCCTACTGGATAACACCCAACATCCAAGACAATAAAACCAATAGGTTGTAAAACCAATGGTGTTCTAGCCCCATTTATTCCCTTCATCTCCTTTCTGGGGGGCTGGATGGGCAGGGTTTTGGAAAAGGTCATTGTAAAAAGCTGCAGTATATTAAAATATCCTTCAAGTTTTTAAATAGGAAACATGATCACCAATATATTTGTTTCGACTTGATAGTTCCAGCAGCTGACACCTCCCCAATGTGTGCCAAATCTGTTGTTTTTAAACCAGTTTCCAAGTGAGCAGATCCTGTGTGATTAAGAGAAGAAAAAAAAAGTAACAACAAATAAATCATGGAGAAATGTGTAGTGAGAACAGGCTGGAATATGGCACAGGCTCAACACTCGGTCTCTGGCAGGGTCGTCTTCATTAGTCAGTCTCAGGAGGCCACGGAGCCGGCGCTATGTCCACAGCAGGTCTGCGCGTGAGCGCCACGAGCTCTTCCTGCAAGTAAATCTGGACTCCTGATCAATCTGAAGAAACAGTGACACTACCCAAGGATGCCCTCACTATGAAGAGCCGAACACAGGGGTGAGGCCTGGCCATGCTGTTTAAGTGCTTGCTTCAGTCTCAGCCTCGGTGGGCACCCGTAGCTCCGGCGACACTCATGGCAGGAAACTCAAACAAGAAAGAGAACCGTGAACAGCTGTGTTCCCTTGCAGGCATTCTTCTGTGGACCGTGCCCAGCCACTGAAGCAGGCCTTCTTCCTGCCCCATTCAGTGTGTGTGTGTGTGGACCTTCAGCAAGCTTAGACATGGTCCTTAGATCCTGACTGGACCATGAACCAGATATTTCCATCTTCTGGTTATGCTAGGATGGGGTCAGGGAGACGTGAGTCCAGAAGAAAAGTACTGAAAGATATTGAGCTTAGATGAGATCTGTTTGGTATAGCAGAAGCTGAATTCCAGAGCCAGGTTCACCCAGGGCAGAGAGAAGAAAGGGCCTGAGCCGGGCATAGATATACACTCATATATTGGGATATGTATTTATATATAAATGTGAATGTATCAGTGTATGCACAACACGTTATATGTCTACATGTGTTATATATGTGTGTGTGTAGGTCTATATATATTCTACGTGTGCATATCTATTAACACACATGCATGTGCCTATCATTAACACAAACATATAATTTGCTTCTAAGCATTACAATATAAAATTTCTACACATGTAGTGACCTCTAATAATAAGAATATGTTCTCTCTTGGGTCTGAAGGCCAGAGGCTGAAGGCTCAGAGGGAGATGTCCTCCTTTCCCTGGCCTATTCCAGCGTCGAATGACCCCTGAATTTCCTGGATCATGGTGGCATTACTCCAAGCCCTCTCTCTGTTTTCATGGGGCCTTGTTCTCTCTGCCTCAGATCTCTCTGCTTTCCCTTATAACTAAAGGAAGAAATCTCCTTGACATTAGAAATCTGTGGCTAATCTCATCTTGAGATCTGTAATTTAACCTTATTTACAACTCTCAACGTAAGGTCAGACACAAAGATTGTAGAACTTAGAATGAAAGCATGTAATGTGTATGGGGCTCACCACTCAAGACTGTTTTATCTATCATTTATCTATTTATCCATCTTCTATTTATCTATCTATACACAAAAGGGGATATGTAAATATACATAGCATAGATACACATATTCACATATATGCACCTACCTATATAGAGATATACACAATTAATATACAATTTTATTAAATCCTCATAAAACAAACCATGGGAGTTTTGGTGGTAGAGATTCACAAGGCAGAAGAAACACTTCTGAAGAAATCCAGTGTGCGTTTGGGCAGACCCTCTGGTTGTGCTTTTCCCTCCCAGGCGGAGCAGAGGTACGGGTATAGAAGTGCACCCACCCAGACAGGCAGTTTGAGCTCCAGCCTCCTGCCCTAGCTCCACTGGGGGAAATTTGGCTCCACAGAGAGTTCAGGCTTGAAATTATGTGTAGTCCTAATGAAGATGTCACTTAGGAGTGTCATTATTCCTGTTTACATAAAATCCCAGCATACATATTTTGATTAAATTCCTTTGAGACACAAGTGGCCATGTCAAAGGATTGGAGAATTTGAGAGCACACTCCTGAGGAGTACAAGAGTAGCCGAGGCAGAGACTCAGGAAGGGACTTCCCCGTGCTTGCCAGCTTTGTTTCTGGGCAGTAAAATGTCCTGCATTGCCACCTGCCCAGAGACACTGACAATTATGTTAATGAGCTGAAAACAAATTCTGCTCATTATTTAAGTCATTTAGACTTGAAACTATATTGCTTTTAACAAGCAACAGATTTAATGAACTGTAGATAGCTGGCAATAATCATTAATAACCTCTTGGCCAGACTGTACAGTAGTAAAGACGCATCACCAAATATAAAACATGTCACAGAGTGAATCTGGTTTTCATTTATGCCTTGATTTTGAAAACCTTACTCTCCATTCTGAAAGTGGTGTCTTATTCTGCTTCACCGAAAAAGAACAGACACAGAAATTGCCTTCTGGAATATGCACACGTGGAATTGGTACTTGATTTGGAAAGTGATCCTGTTTGTGGATGGCTGTTGGAATCTGACTCACCCAGCGGGTCTGGGTTACATCAGGACTCATGGTACCTCATTACTCCGACGTGATGTTTCTGGCTTTCTTTCTGTTTTGGAAGTACTAGGATTTAAACTTTGGGTCCTGGGCAAGTCCTCTGCCTCTCAGACCACGCCTCCAGGTCTTTTGCTTTATAGCTTTCGTTATGGTTTTAGATGTAACCTCGTGCTTTACGCCTGTGCTGGTATCAAAGGCCTTAGTCGGCTCTGGCGTCTGATTTCTGGAAGGACCACGTCCTGCTTTGCCTGGAATGGCCCTGGTGTAGGGCTGTTGTCGCAGGTGCCATCCCCTAAGTACACCGTCACTCTCTCTGGTCTCCTGGTGTGCAGAAGGTGGCTACTTGAGAGACAAGGCTGCTAGCCACAGGAATCCATGATGGCGAAGGTGGCCCTTGCTCAGTCTCTGGAACTTGGTTTGGTGGTTAATTCCTTTCATTGAGAGGAAACTTAGCCTAGTTGGTAAGTTGCTGACTAGACGACAAAGGACATGGCTTCACGGAGCTTGGTCATGTGGCAGACAGAGGGAGCCTGCGTCACCTGCCCCCGGGAAGTGTCTTGGGCCCCGACTGCTGACGGATTGTCCTAGCACACCGGCTTCTGCATCTGTGCTGCATGGTGTCGGGGAGAAGAGAACGTGAGGAGCCATGCAAGGATTCCAATGGACTCTACTGGGGTCTTTTCCCTCCTGCTCCGGCTGTCTGCTCATACCATCCCTGTAAGAAACAGGAGCTGTGGAGGCAGCTGCTGAGAGCCAGGAGTCCTGTGAATTCCCCAGGGCAGGGGTGCTCTTGGGGACACTTTGCTACAGCATCCCGTGACAGATGCCACGGGCACCTCTGGATCTCAGCTGAGCTGGGAAGTGAGGCAGAAACAATCAGGAGCCCGAATGCGAATCTCAATGCTCATCAGGATTTGTGGGAGGAGGAGGAGGAAGCAAGCGTGGGGAGCAGCTGCTGGACTCTCACAGGGTGGCCAGCCTTTCCCAGGGGAGGGAAGGCGGGAAGCTGCGAGCGTTGTCTGCAGCCCAGGAGAGTTTCCTGTAGAGGAACGTGAGGTATCAGGCTTGGAATCCCCCTTTTCCCGCTGTCCAGAGTGAGCGGGGATAAAGAGCACAGCTCCGAGGCTCCGAGCTCAGCCTGTGATGGGAACCATCGCATCCCAGCACACAGACAGTGGTCAGCATGGAGGATCCAGGCCTGACTGACACAGGTCCTCTGCGCCTCCCTCCCCCAGCCCGTGCTATCCCGAAGCCCCAGCACCGCCTCTGCAAGACCATCATCTCCATGCAGACGCCACTGACACATGGAGCCCTTGACACATGGCACTTGAGAGAGAAACGAAATCCTCTGGATGAAATGTCAATGCTGTGGTAGCGGGGTACCATCAGCCTTGCCCCCTGCTGTGCTGGTTGCTCATGCCCTGGGACGATATAAACCTACCCCCAAGCTATGCCGTTCATCCCACTGTGGAGCAAAGGGGTGGAAAGGGCGAGGAGCGCGGGACATCCCTTATGAGTGACTCAGAGGTCTAGCAGCTACAGCGGAATCCCGGGCAAATACAAGGGGTCCGATTAACTGTGGACTCAACCATGCAGCAGACATGCACTCCCCTTTCATCATCCTTCCTGGTGGGGTAAATTGTTCCACTTCATTGATGAAGAACTAAGGAATACCCAAGTTGCCACATAACTTATCCAAGGTCACCCAGCCATGGGATAAAAACGACCAAAGCGTATCTGCCGTCTTTGTCTCCTCCATTCATGGTCGTTTAACTTTTTGACTTTGCAGTGCTCAGAAAAGCATACCATTGCAATGGTGGATTTTAACTTACAGTGCAATTGGCGATCAATTACATGAGACTTTTTTTTTTAACACATTATAAAACAGGCTTTAAGTGAGATAATCTAGCTTGGCCCAATCTGGTAATGTGAGTGCTCTGACCATTTTTATGAACATATTCGTTGTACAGATCAGTGGAATTTCACTGTGATGTTTTCATACTTGCATGCATATACAATCCATTGGTCACCCTCCCTCTGTACCTTTCCTTGCCCTTGCCATTTTTTTCTACTCAGCTACATTCCTATTTAGTTCTTAATAGCCTCTCTCCTATTTTCAGCTCATCTTCACCCCATCTCTTTAGCTTTCATATGGTAGAGAAAAAATAAAAGCTACTTGCCTTTCTGTTTATTTTGTTCCGCACAAAGGTCTCCAGCCATTCCTCTTCACAACAGAATTATATACCTTTGTGTGCGTGTACACCACATTTTCTAGATTCATTCTATAGTTTGTCTAATGTAAACACTGCTGGGATTAATAGGGGTGTGTAGGTATCTGTATTGTAGGCTGACTTTATTTCCTCAGGTATATATGCAGGAGTGGCAGAGCTGGATTATATGATAGTTTTTAGTTTTCTGAGGCATCCTCATTACTGGTTCCCATAGTGGCTGGATTAATTTATATTCTCATCCACAAGGTGTAAGAGTTCAATGTTCTTCACATCCTCACCAGCATTAGTTATTATTTGCTTTGTTTGATAACAGTTGTACTAACAGGAAAATGGTGTCTCAGTATGGTTTTGACTTATGTTTCCTGGTGGTTAAAGATGTCAGGCATTTTTATCCATTGATTTTATGTGTTTATACTTTGCTGAATTTATTAGTTAAGTTTGTTATCAATTCTAATACTTTTTGGGAGAAATTTTCGAGTTTTCTAAATGTAGAATTATATAACTGACATACAAGGCTAACTTGATTCACTCTTCCTATGTGAATGCATTTTATCTCTTTCTGTTGCCTAATTGGTCTACAATTTCCACTTGTGTTTTGAATCAAAAGTCTGAGTAGATATCATTGTCTTGCTTTTATCTTGTAGGCAGTGCTGTTAAGTTTTCCCCATTACCTGTAATTTTGGCTATTGATTTGATATGTAGCCTTTACTCTACTGAATTATGATTCTTCTAAACCCAATTTATTCAGGATTTTTATCATAAAGGAATGTTGTTTTATCAAAGTTTTTTTGTTGTTTTTCTTTGTTTTTGTTTTTTTGCCAATCCTAGGATTTGAACTCTAGGCCTGGGCCCTGTCCCTGAGCTTCTTTTGCTCAGGTGTAGTGCTCTATCATTTGAGCCATAGAACCACTTCTGGCCTTATTGAGTAGTTTCTCCGAGATAAGAGTTTCACAGACTTTCCTGCCTGGAATGGCTTCTGACCACGATGCTCAGATCTCAGCCTCCTGATTAGCTAGGATTACAGCCATTAGCCACTGGTAACTGGCTATCTACAGATCTTTTGAGTACATCGTTAGAGATTGCCTAGGCTGAACTATGGTGTTTTATAGGTTAAGGGTATTAAATGCATTTTGCACTTGAAATTTTATCAATATTACATAGCTACCTCCTAGCTTGACCACTGTGAGGAAAGGTTCTTCCAGCACTGACCGTACAAAGTGGGCATCTTCGAATCTTGTATCTACTGAATGTAAATGATAATTTCCAGCAAAGTACTTTTTCCTTCTAGAACTTTTTCGCAATCTATGCTTCTTTTACAAATGTTAGTCATTAGGAAAGGTATAATTTGAAAGTATTTATGTATATAACTGCACACAACATTTTACAAATTATTGAAGCATGAGTGAACTAAAACTGGAATGCTAGGGTCTAGACCAAAAAAACCCTACAATTATTATCCTACTCTAAGCTTCTTATTAGCCAATGTACAGAAAGACACTGTGATGGATACATAATACACATCATTCATAATGAGCTTGAAGTAAACCAATACATCTCCCAAATGACAGGTGATAATTGGACTAGCTTCTTATGTATTTTTTTTTTTTAATTTTTGGTTCCCTGACCAGGAATCAAACCCGGGACGAGGCGGTGAGAGCGCCGAATCCTAACCACTAGACCACCAGGGATGGACTAGCTTCTTAAGACTTTTGTAACATTATCAAAATCTAAGTGGCTTGTAATTTCTCTTAAAGAAAAGCAGTTGATAAACCAGAATCCAGAGTTTAAGTTGTGTTGCAATATTGTGGAAAATTGTGGCTATAGTATTATGTCATAGTATTATGCATAATTGTGTAACAGCTGTGTACAATTGTGTTACAATATCATGCACAACTGTGCTCTAGCATTACTGTAACACAATTCACCAACAGCATTCCACAGAACAGAAATTTGTCACTTGGTAAGGGCTGTTTTTGTTGGTTTTCTTCACTAATAAATCCTTGCTGCTCAGGTTGAGTTCAATAAGTGGGCATCCTCTTTACTGTCATATCTTACTTTAGGTATTTTTTCCTTCAAGGAGAGAAACCTAAGCATTTAGTTATAGTACTTTTTACTGAAGTATTTATTAAGAAGCAAGACGTGTTGGCATTAGCCTAAATGAGCATTAATAAATAATGGTAGCTGTCCAGTAATAAAATGGTGTTCTATTTGCAGTAGAGGAAATGATGACCTCCAAGATGTCCTTGAAGACCCTGAAGTGGAGAAATTTTCCAGAACTATCCAGATGGATCAAATCGGTCACACAAATTTCTGAAAGTGGAGAATTTTTCCAGTTGTGATCAGAGAAAGAGGAATGGCATTGGGGGATGACGAGACAGATGTGACTTTTCTGTCCTTACGACTGGGGAGGGGCATGGAGCCAGCTGGTCGCGCCTCTAACATCTGGGCCTTGGCTTCGTTGCTCACCCCGTGACTTTGTCCCCATGAAACCTGCAGGACGGTGAGATAAGGAGCACACATTGGTTTCACCATTCATTTGGTGCCACTTGTTACAGCAGCAATAGGAAGCACACACAGCATTCACACACTTCCCCTGACCTGGTAGAGCAGAAATCTTGCACTCAGTGTCTGTGGCAGCCAGGCTGGGCATGTGATTGTCAGGTGGAAAGGACGAGCTTTTCTCTCTTGCTACAAAGTCCCCTCATGCAATCCGGTTACTTAGACCGTTGAGATACAATGCAGAAAGCAAAAGAATGAGTGAGAGAAAAGTTAGGAGAACCGCTAGTCTCTAACCTCTCCTGCAGCAACAAATGTATTGGCATCCTGAGCACAGCTCACAGTGTATTTGAAAGAAAAATAGCTGCTCTTAAAATAGCAGATGCAGTACAATGCTTTTTTATTATTTTGTAATTTTATTTACATAGGAAAAGATCTGGAAGAATATGATCTGATAACAGTAATCATCTGGAAGATAAGATAATGCTACATAATGTATTCTTCTCTGCCTAGTCTCATTTCTTTGCACAGGATATAGCTCCGAGTTAAGAGAGGAAAGGGAGATGAATTGCCCCCAGCTGGCGAGGCAGACAGAATCAGCTAGCCCAACCTAAGAAACTCAACTTGAGCTTCCTGCAAGCTGTCCCCGGCATTTACCTTCTTTCCTGGGTACTGAGTGACAATTGCCTTTGGTGCCAGTTCAGCCATGTCTGATTCGTTCTTCTGTGGGGCATATTCAGTGGAAAGTGTGCTGACCCCACAGAAAAGGCTGGGCTCTGGCTGGCTCCCTGGGGACATCAGCTTGGCAGCTCTGGAGCAGGGCTTATAGAGCTCATATATCCCCTGCCTTTTTAAATTAACCATTTGGGAATGTAGCTAATGCAATGCATCGTGCAGGGTCATGTCCTCCACCACCAGGGAGCTGAAAACAGCAGAACTCAAAACGGGCAGTGCTGGACCCAGTGTGCTCTGTTGTGTCTGGTGTTCAGAGTGTAAAAGCGTAACACCACTCGGAAGCTGTGGAAAATGCGCATTCCTAGGCTGGGGCCAGGAACTACTCACTGAGTCACCTGTTGAGTTGATGGGAGCCCAGAGAACTGCCCTTTGCAAGTCTTCTCAGTGATCCTGATGGTGCCTAAGGTTTGAAAACCATGTCGTAATGTGCAGGTCAGCTTCGTATAGTGTTATTTGCATTATTAATCTTTCTGTAAGTGTTGTTTCTATTTCACTGTGTTTATGCTCTGGGCTATGCACCTACTCCTAGTCGATTGTATAGCTTGATACAACACCCGTGTTGTTGGGGTTTTCTGGCAATATTGAGGATTGAATTCAGGGCCTCGTGCTTATTGGGAAAATGCCAATTGGTAGAACTTGATCCATACCCTCCCTCTACAATCGCAAGTGGAAGCTGTCAGTTGCACAGTCATTCACCGAAGTATGTGGGAACTTACATGCTCACAAACAAGGGGTAAAGTTCGCCGATTACCCACTCATTCACACCTGATAATAAAAGCCTCCTTCAGTTCTGCCTTAATGCATGGGAAAAGATGTATCTTCCTGTTCTCTTTCTGTTGGTAATTGGTGAATTATGACACTAAGCATCTTTTGAAATATGTTTATTGGTCCCAGCTATTTCTTCATTCAGAGATTTCTGCTTGCAGTTGATGTGCTGTTTATAGTTTTGGAGTTTTTAATCTTATTTATTGATGTCAGATTTATATTGATAAAGTTTGTGTGCTGTGGAACCAGATATGGATAAATATGTAAATTGTTTAAATAGCGAACATGACAAGCCAAGTTTAAATGTTGGTCTTTCTCAGTGTAGCAATGCAGTATTTAATGTTCGACAGTCATCAGTGGATCGTTTTTATTCATTTTTGTATTATGTGCTTATATATTAATGAATTTTATCTGCATCTGTTGATAGTACCATATCCCCCTCTTTTAGCATGCGATAGTGTATATTAGAATAATAAATTATTGAATGTATTACTGAAATTACTGAAATAAATCTAATTTAGTCATGACTTTTTTGTATTTCCATATGCAGTTTGTTAACATTTTCATAGGATTATGTGAAATCATCAGGGTCTGGCAATTTCTTTGAGGAAATGTTTTTTAACTGTTTATTTAATCAGGCATTTTTGATGGTACAGGGTACCACCTTGCACTGGCTAGCCAGGCACACTACCACGTGAGCCATGCCCTCCTTCCTGTTTTCGTCAAGTCTTTTCCAGGTAGGGTTTGTGCGTTTGCTTGGGGCTACTGTCAGACTGACATCCTTCTACCTACACCCATTATTGCATAGCTGGGATTTGAGGCTCGTGCCAATATACCAGATGACTTGTTCCGATGAGGTCTTTACTTTTGACCCAGGGATGGAGAGTAGCTAGGGTTATTCAGTGCACCTCTATGCTGAGCCCTGATGTATTTTTGAAACAATAAGGTTATTTTTATC
The DNA here is from genome assembly GCF_023159225.1 of Perognathus longimembris pacificus. Taxonomy (NCBI): domain Eukaryota; kingdom Metazoa; phylum Chordata; class Mammalia; order Rodentia; family Heteromyidae; genus Perognathus; species Perognathus longimembris. Next base: position 54,646,939 of record NC_063176.1, on the reverse strand, counting down.
CTTTTATGTACAATGACATTACTAAAGTTTGATTTTTACCTAGACAGTTTGGAAACTATAATATGTACTTATGGTTAAATCTATATTATATTTAGTTTTTATATAGAAATAAATTGTAATATATATAATTTAAAAATGTACATATATAGTTTGATATAAATTTTCAAGTTATATTGAAAATCATAAATATATACATAATATATATGCAGTAATGAAATGCACACATGAATGTATAAATATTCCTACACATAAATAATTCCTGCATTTATATATGTACACATGCATATGTCTACATTCATAATAAGGCCAACTGTACCTAAATTTAAAAGTTTATTAGGGTGTTTTTCTAATCTTCTCTAATACTGCTAAATTCTGTTTATAATTTTTATCAAATCTATAAATCCAACTTTTTCAATTCTAATTTTCATCACAAATATTTTAAATTGTTTCTGTCTTTTCTCCCTTGACTAATCTTACCAAAATTTTTTCAGTTTTTTTTAGACTACCAACAATTTTAGGTGAGTTTTCTAGTTACTGGATTGTCTTTTCACATTTTTACATTTCCTTCAATCATAACTTTTGAATTTGGAAGGTTTATTTTTTAATAATTACACTTGTATTTTAATGTGCCAATATTCAATCATTCTAGTGTATTGTGTATTAGTGTTTTAATTACATGCAACACAATTATATGTTATATACTTATATAATATAGAATATACATTTTAATAAATTAATATATACTAATTCCCTGTTAGGTAAAAGCTTAGTTCAATAATTATTTATGTGCATACGTACCTCCCCACACATATAAAAGTAACCATTGAAAGCTTTATCTTTCCTCATGAGAACTGTCCTAGAAATATTCTTAGAGAGTATCTTCTACATTTAAATTCTAAATGCTTTCTCACTTGTACTATATCTTTTATTTAAACACATTTCAAATGTGTGTATTTAGACTTATTGCAGTGACTTTTCGTCATTTACAAGAATGATTTGAGGCCGCTTGCCTGTGTTTTTCAATTCTAAATCTCCACCCTTCCAGCCACTGGGCAGATATCCTCAGTTTCCCAGACTAGACATCAGCCTCACTGTCCGCACAACAGTGTTGCGGGGAGTCTCATAGCAGAAGGGACAGAAAAAGAATGACAGGGATAAACTCTCTCTGCGAAGCGTTTTCAATGTCACCCAAGGTCATTCAGGAGGACTCGGCCTCCAATTCATACATCTTAATACTCTTGTACTGGGGATTAAATTTTGACAGGAATTTACATACGATCGTTAAGGACAGGAACACCTTGCTCTTCTTGCACTTGGATACTGTGATGCGCTAGAAGAATGGAGTCAGGTCTTCGTGTTTTGCTTCTTTTTGCTTTCCCAAGGAACATTCGTTAGAACTCGTGCTTCTTTGGCTCTTCATCCAGTTCAGCTCTTTGTTTTATGTGGCAGGAACCATTTCAATCACATTAAACTCACTTGAGTTTTCGCACATGGATGCCCGTTGGTCAATACACCCCAGCAAGTCTTATGCCACATGACAATTGCTGTCTCAGATCCCCTCACAATCTTCACATTCCCAGAGTTGAGTCTGTGATTCATCCCAATTCATTCCATGCAGATAAGGCCCAGGCAGATAGGTACATTGCTCGAGCTAATGAAAAAGGAAATTGCTAAACACTGCCTCCTGGGCCCTTCTCTCAAGTATCTGTTTGAGATTCCCTGTTCTTAACTCAATTTATAATTAGGTGCTAATACCAGTTGAAGTGAAGTTTCTGGAGAGAAGTGGCACAGATTTTAAATAATGTATTACTTACTATCATCGTTAATAGATACTGCTTGCTCATTTTTTTTTCGTGCTTGGTATGGCTCTGCAGAGTCTTTCAATGCACAAAATGTCTTAATTTTGACGTATTCCTAAGCACATGGCTAACTCAAATGGAAGACGAAGCTGCAGGCTGAACTTTAGTGCCTCTGTGTTCTGGAACAGCAAGAGGGAAGAAACAGTATTTCCATGCACCACTAACAGCATTCCTAAACTGGGTCTTAGTCTTTTAGATACCTCTAGGTTTTCCTTAAAGGAAGACTTGACGAACAAGTCTTGGTTCTTTCTTCTCATTTTTCCCCCCAAAATGATCCCCATTGGCTAAAATCATCTCCTCATTCACTTGCAGAGCTGGCACTTTGCCAGGAAGTGCCATGGTCAGATTCCCAGACAGAATAACTTTCCCCGAAGGACTACATGGCTCTGAAGCAGTAGAAACCTAGAAAATCAAATCCACAATGACAATGGCCTGTGCTTGTTGGTGTTAGTTCACCAGCACCAGTGGCTCATTAAGAGCCACCATGAAATAGAAATTGGGAACATTTTTTAAAATCATGAAACAGAATGCCTGATTGGAGCCTCGTTCCATGGTTTCTACTGGGCTTCTGTGAGGGTGGAGCCTCAAGTTCCTTTGACTTTTCCCCTGAAAGCAGCTACTCTCCTCACACTCCGGACACACCTCTGCATTGGATGGTTTGTGCGTTCTGCTTTGTGCAACACCCGGATCCCCTTGAGAACCGGAGTCACTGTAACTTCTTTAACCTGCCAGTAGTGTCTGGGACGAGAGTACCTGCCCAAGCTCACGTGGGCTTTTGGTGTTGGTAATGGCTTTATCTGATTTTTTGTTTTTGTTTTTGCCTGTCCTGGGGCTTGAACTTGGGGCCTGAGCACAGTCCTTGGCTTCATTATGTTTGAGGCTAGCTACCACTTGAGCCACAGCACCACTTCCAAGGTTTTTTCTTTTCCTGTCTATGTGGTGCTGAGGAATCGAACCCAGAGCTTCATGTATGCGAGGCAAGCACTTTACCACTAGGCCATATTCCCAGCCCCTATCTGTTTTTTTTTTTAATTTTTAATGATTTTGTTAACTTTAAGTAGTTGTAAAAAGGAGTTGCCATTCAACAAAGCCGGTTTATGAATACAGTGTGTCACCATGATCAATGCCCTTTCAATATTCTCACCCACCCCTCCCAACCCTCCTCTTTCCTCATTTATCTTAACTTTTAGGTTATGTATTTAATTTTTTTGCCATTTAACAAAAAAGCAGTTTATGTATACAGAGCATTTTGACATGTGCCATCTCTTCAACATCTTCAACCCCGCCTCAAGCCACCCCTTCCTTTATATTTCTCAATTCTGTGGTATACAATAAATTCTTTCCTGCATTCTACCCATCTACTACCCCCTTTATTATTCTCCCCTTCTCCCCTGGGCTCCCCTCTCCCCTCTTGCAAGTACTCATTTCCTGGTATTTATTTTGTTGGGCTTTGACTTAGTCTTTCTAAGGAATTACACGGTTTGAGCTCTCCATAGGGTCTATTATGCTTCAGTCAATTCATCTGTAAACACTTGAATACCACCCAGTATGTTTACTTATAGATCTGTAGACACACTCCAGCTACCACAAATGAGGGAAACCATTCCAGCCCTGGAAATAGTTTTACAAGCCAGAACCTGAGCTGTGGTGTTAGAACTATGTCACCTATCTTAACAATTCTTCATTATCAAGCAAACTAAACTATGAACCAGTGAGGATGGTCCAACACTATCATGCCATCTCATCTTACTAATAGAATTTGGGTAGGAAATACCGGAGGCTGGATAGAAGCTCAGGTCTTCTGTCTCTAGGACCTCTGTTAGGTTTCTCCAAGTAATGCCTATCAAATGATGGTCATGCTGAGAGAAGATAGGAACTAATGGAGGGAAATCAATGATCACTTAAAGTGGCAGTGAGAATTAGGAACTCAAGACTACAACAATATCAATAACACTAACAACAGCAATAACAACAACAGCAAACTCATAATGACCCTGTGAAATTCCTGTCATGTTCTGTAACCTTTCAATGGAGGCTCAAAGATGTTAGGGAAAGAGATGAAGTTCATGCAGATAATGTCAGAGCCAAAAATGGACACGCATCAAATTGGACACAATCAGAATTGACTTCAAGTCTCTATTTCTCCCCTTCCATGGCATGTTTTTTTCCAAAAAGCAGTTTTAAATTTTTTTATTCATATGTCCATTTGAGTTTAGAAGCTCTACCAGAACCAGGCCAAAAATAAACAGGACAATTAAGCCCAAGCTGAGTTTCTTTGCTTCCTGTTACAGGATGACTCATCAGAGAAGATAAAGGCGAAGGCAGGGATAGAAACTGGCCTGTGTCTGATTCTCTCCCACAGTGCCAGTACTGGGGGCTCTTGTGGAATTCCCCTTTGGAGTGTAGTTTTGCAAGCTGTCACAGGAGGACACTTGTTTCTGAAGCATTTCCATTTACTTTTGTTGTTGTTGTAAGCTTTCATTCTGTGGTTCAGTTATGTCAAGTTGGGACCAAAGTAGGTTATTCAGAAAGACATAGGGAGACTCTGAACAAAGTGGAATGTAGAGCAGACAGGATCAGCACCCATGTTCTTGGTCAAGGTTTGGGGTATGGCTGCTGCTTTTCTTCTCCTCAGATTTGCATATGATCCCCTTGTTAGGAATCAAACAATCAGTGCAATTCTTTGGTCTGATTTGGGAAAGATACCCTTTCTATCATGTGGAGAAAACATGACCTTGTACCCAACTCGATTCAACCTCTCTGCGAATTAGGATGGATGACAGGAAATCTGAGGCTGTTAATGAGATAGCATCCAGCCCAGCATGAGGTACCGAGCTCACTAAGTCAGTGATGTTCCTCTATGTCACTCAGTGATTACACCGTTCATTATCTTGTTGGCGAATGCCAGTGGTGTATTCAGTTAATCCTCCAAAATGCTTCTTACTGGTAACTTTCACACACAAAAAATATACAAATCCCACTTGCCACCTTTCATTTACCTGTATTGACAGGACTGTGTTTCTGGAGGAAGTTGGCCATTATGCAACTACAGTTAACAAATATTAAACTCACAAACTTAATTGGGTTGTGATATTTGAGGCAAAGAAAACTAGAAACTGTCTCCGCTCTAAGGTGTGAGGCCCGTAGACATAATGACAGGAGTGACTATATTATTGGTAATAATAAAAGTTGATCATGGCAGTGGGAGATAATATTAAGATACCACACACTGAATTTCAAAATAGTATTGAAGGTTATTTTATGACTTAAGTACCAGTGATGAAAAGTTCTTCTTGTACAATCTTTCAAGTTAGGGGCATACTAAGTCGAAATGATAGCAGGAAACAGTAACTTTCAACTGAAGATTATTAACAGTAGCGATGCTTATGAAATGTTAATCATAAAAAAGATAACCACATCAATACAGTACTGAGGGTAATAATGACAATCACTGTCCTATTGACAATAGTTTCAACACTAATACTATGGACAGCGATATTAGTTACCGTTTTCATTACTAAGGACATCAGTGATACTAAAAACAGTACTAGTAGTCATTATCACCAGCAGGTAGGCATTCACATAAAGCATAAACATCCGTGCCCCCACCTCCCATTTCACTGTTCCCCATTTCTACAAGTCTTCCCCAGAGTTTCTTATCTCTGATTTTCAGTTCTGAGTGCCTTTTCAACTAGCTAAGCCAGTTCCTACCACTTGAGCTTCCCTTTTTAATCTGATAGTTGAAGTATTTCGCTCTGGGAATATGGCCTAGTGGCAAGAGTGCTCGCCTCGTATATATGAAGCCCTGGATTCGATTCTTCGGTACCACATATATAGAAAATGGCCAGAAGTGGAGCTGTGGCTCAAGTGGCAGAGTGTTAGCCTTGAGCAAAAAGAAGCCAGGGACAGTGCTCAGGCGCTGAATCCAAGCCCAGGACTGGCAACAACAACAACAACAAACAATCAAAAACCCCGAAATGAAGTATTTCTCAGAAGTAAAGTGAGATTTCCATTGCATTCTAGTACCATGCAATTTTCAGTCTCAATGAATCAGATGATGCCATCTGAGTTTAACACTGAGTTATTAGTGCAAAGGGTCTGCAGAAATTATTTTCTGTGGTTTCTCACCATGCAGCAGATAAGGTAGTGGCATTTGAGGTCATGTTAGAAACAGACTTGCCCACCACCGCGACCTTGAGTTTAGTTTTCTTGCCAGATCTCTGCTTCCTGCCCATTCTCCAAGGCTTGTTCTCCATCATCCTTGAGTTCATCCTAGGGAATATATCCTTGTGGTTAATTTCTTTCCTGGGCACATTAAATTATTTTTAACACCAAGATTCTGACTAAAACCGTATACAAACACATTTTACTCAGACAAAAATGAATCCACCAAATTGGTGAGAATTATAGAGATGAATAATTCATGGAAACCACCATAACTTAGTGAAAAGGAAGCTAAAGTCCAAATTGGGAGATGTTAATATGCATAATAACACCAAGTACTAATAATATTGATTTGTACTAATAATATTGATTTCTACTAGCATGTCTCTAAAGTTCTTTTTACACCTTTCAATGCAACAACGTTCAATCTTGCTCCACATATTAATTATCTGATATGCTGGTAAATGCTTAAACCACAGTTTCAGAAAAGAACAGGCTCCAATTTGTAGCCTTTTATTAATAACTTTGGTATAAATTCTCCTCTAATAGTCAGCTTCAAGCTAACAGCTTTGACATCATTGAAGGTGAGTTGTGCAGCAAATACCTGGAGTTGATACTCCTCAGTTGACAGGTCTGTTAGAAAAGACCCATCTACATTTCACTTTGTTGAAGTATAGTAATTGGGTGGGGGGGAGGAGGCTCAGTTTCTATATTTTCATTTTAGATTAGGTAGTCTCTGAGATTTCTTCCTAGAGTAAATTAAGCATAAAAAGTAAATTAAATTTGCACAGTCCTTTTAAGAAAACTATTTGGTGAGCTTTGTGGATCTACTATCAACAGGTTCAGTTGTGAATATTTTTGAATGGCTGTATCATGACAAGAACTGTACTATGATTAAATTTCCATTTTTAAACAGAAAAAAAATATGTTTCCACTTCAGAAATTCCATTGCCAGCTTGTTGGAAGTTTGTGGATACAGTTGACAACAAACCCAGTGTAGTGGGCAAGATACCAGAAGGGAGGCCGAGATGGGAGATGTTATACAAAGTGAAAGACGAACACTGAAAACATGATGCTTAACTTAGCTGACATCAGAAGGCTTGTCTCATACTTCAGCAAGTCTGTAGTTGGGTGGGGAAATAGTCTAAGGAAACTGACATGAGTTATCAGTGTTTGGAATGCCTGTGCATTCTCACCAGGACACAATAATCTGAAGATCCGTGGTCGTGAAGCTCCATTGCCGACACGGTCTGTTCCCACAGCCTGGAGCTGGAGGGGAGTGCAGGGAGGGCCTTCCGCAGGACCCAGTACTGAGTGCAAATCCAGTATTCGCTTGCCTCCGTGTTGATAATGTCCATCCCCATTGCCATCACTGAATCTGAGAATGGTTACCGATAAGTGATCAAGAAGACAGCAAAGCCTATTGAAAAGATTCTGGCAAAGTTTTCCTCACCTTTCAGAAAGGGATTCAATAGCATAGCCATGCATGCCTCTTTACAATCTGAGACCTGTCTGCTCTTGTTGTTTGGAGTTGTAACAGCCATCTCGGGGACATATGGGAGGACTAGCTAAGATGAGAATCCCTTGCACTGCAGATGGCAAAGTGGCAAGACAGACCTCCCTCTTTACAATGTCATGGATGCACTGAATTCACCAGTCTTGGAATTGGCTCATTGAGCAATTTTGTTGGGTGAGATAAGCAGGTTGTCTTTTATTTTTTCCTAAGCTGCTGCAGTTGTGTTCATTTCTATCTGCACACAAAGCTGGCCTATTTTAAGACAATTCCTGCCATGTGATATGGCCTTTCTTTTCTCAACTCTTTAGTGCTAGTCACTGTCTTAGGTTCTGGGATGGATGGCGAAGAGCAGAGTAGGAAGCCACTTGTAAGGAGCTTCGGTTTCAGTGAGGAGCAAGAGCCAAGGTCCAAGTAAAGGTGCAGGTAGATCACACATGTGATTTGAGCTGGAGACCGGTGCTGAGAAGAAATACCACATGACATTGAGACCAGCGTGACAAAGTGGTACCAGTGTTTTATTGAACTAATGCTTCCTTCAAAGCTGCTCGCAAGGAGGGATCAGCAGTGTCACATTCCTAATGGAAAGAAAGGGGCTGTAGACCTCGGGACAAAAATTTCAAGTGGGAAATAAAATAAAATGTAAATGATTGACATGTAAAAAGCTTACAAGTGAGAGAAAGAAAGGACAACCTAGTGGGTAGAGGAATATTTGGGAAGAAATGATTTCCCAGCAGAATCAACAACAGAACAACTATGTAAGCATTTTTAGGATTATTTTGTAAAACCTAACTACAAAGGAGCATGACCCTCAAATATGGGAAAGAAAGCCGGTTTCCTAAAATCGTTCTGGTTTACTACTCCAAGGAAGCTTCTAGAAGTGTTGAAAATGAGAACTACAGAGGTTCATTGACTCCAGAAGTTAGAGAAACAGCTGAGATTCTAGGAAGACTGAAAAATTAAGATCAGAAAATGTCAGAGACAGTAGGATCATGGTTTAAAGTCAACCCAGGCAACAAATAAATGAGATTCTATCTCAAAAAGCAAACTGGACATAATGGTGATTAGCTATAATCCTAGGTCTATAGGATGCTGAGATAAAAAGAAGGCAGTTTGATGGTAGCTCAGGAAAAATCTTTGTGAAATCCCTTCTCAAAACCAAAAAAGCAGGACTCAGTGCTAAGAGGACCTGCCTGGAAAAGGCATGACTCCAAGCTCAAATTCTAGTATCCTCCAAAAGGCCCTCTTTAAAAGCCGTTTTAAGAAGTTACATGAATAAAACAGATGAAAAGTAGATCCTGCTCATTATGATGTGGTAAAATATGCCATTCAAAACAAAACCAAAACCATCTAGGGTCTGGGTGGGTATCTAAGCAGTAGAACATTTCCCTAGCAAGCATGAGGCCATATATTCCAGCCCAGTAATACACACACACACACACACACACACACACACACACACACACACAGCACCCAGAAAATAGAAAGAGTTGATAAGATTAGACCAGACAGAATATTGGAGATGAGAGGAGCCCACAGTCAGCAGTTGAGCATAAAAGTATGAAATACAGAAAAATTGTCAAAAGATGTAAAAGATCTGTGTGATGAAATCTACAAAACCGTGTGGAAGGAAATGTAAACAAACCTAAGTAAGTGGAGAGATCTGCTTTGCTTACATGGAAAAAAAAATCACATTATGAAGAAGTTGATGCCGCTCAAATTGTTTTGTGGATCTGGTGTAATTCCAATCAATGTCTAAAGAGACTTTATTGGTTTGTTTTTTTTTTAAAGAAATTGTCAGGATGATTCTGAAATGTTTGTGGAAATGAAATTAATGTACAGTGGCACAGCAACTTTGAGAAATAACCAGGTGGGAAGGCAGTATTTCAGAACTCATTGTGTTCTTATTTTAAAGTGATAGGAATAAGCACATGACGGGATTTCCACAGAGAATGACAAGTACCTCGGAGGAGCAGAAGATACTATCCACATGCCGTCCATGGGTGCAGTCTGCTCAGGCTCTCATAGCTATTTAGTGGAGGAAAGAAAATCCCCAACAAATGGTGCTGAGCAAAATTACATTGTGTGTGTGTGTGTGTGTGTGTGTGTGTGTGTGTGTGTGTGTTTAAAAAGATCTCCAATCAGTGCCTTGTATCTCATACAAGAATAAAGCCAAATATATTCCTAAATGTTTAGCATGCAAGCATAAAATTTCTAAAAGAAAGGGTAAAATAAATCCCTTTATCCATCCATAAAAATAGATTTTTATGTCTGTAAAAACTTCTCAGCAGTAGTATCAAAGGCACAATTCAGAAGACAGCAATTTGGTAAATTTCACTTCATCAGAAGGAAATTCTGCTTTTTAGAAGATGGTGCTGTAGGAATAAGACAACCTAGAGAAGACTCACAGTATTCACAAACTGCTTTGTTAAGTGGCACCTCCTTTGAATGACTACTTAACGGTAATAATAAAAGAATATAATAGGAGAGAAATATTTGGAAAATTTACATTTGATACTTTGTTTCCCAAATCCACACATAAAGCTATGACTCACAAGGAGGGAAGGTGGGATTGCTTGTAAGTATGAAAACAACTATAAATTGATTTTGGAAGTGGAGAAGTGGGAAGGGAGAATGACAGAGGGGGGTGAGATTAATTAGAATAGTGAAATCCACTCTTTGCCCTCATAAAACTGATGTGGGCTAATTAAAAATTCCTACGTCAATAATATGGAAAGAAGAATATTTAACTGTCAAAGATCTAGCCAAATAAAATGCTACAGAAAACATATGAATGATAGCTAAATATAAAAAAGAATGTTCAAAACCACTTGCTCCTCAGAAATGTGAATTAAAACCTGCATGTGGTACTGTGATACAACTATCAAAGTTAGTAAAAATTCTAAAAAAACTTGCTGCCCCTTGAGTGTTGACACAGGATGACTGGAATCCTTGTACAAAACATGTAGGAATCTAAAATGGTATGACCTGATTCAGAAATGGTTTAGAAACTTCTTTTTGAAGTTATGCCTTTACAATTATATAATCCAATCCTCTCATCTTTAGATATTTATCCAAAGGGAATGTCCATGTGTATCTTTAGGCATTGTGAGTGAATGCACCTAACCGCTTTATTTGCAATGGTTAAAATCCAAACAATGGGCACCATTGGTTTACGCCTATATCCTAGCTACAGAGGAGGCTGAGGTTTGAGGATCACGATACAAAACCAGACGGACCAGAAAAGTCCATGAGAAGCGTATCTACAATTAAACAGAAAAAAAAATGTGGAAGAAGAGATATAGCTTAAGTGGCAGAGCACCTGACTAGTGCAAAAACGCAAAGTGAGAGCACACAGTCCTAAATACAAGACACAATACCCTCACAAAAATTAATAAATAAAGCCTGAACATGATCCAAATGGCCATCAACATTGCGTGGCACGGCTATGCGATCGATAATACACAATCATGGAACAATAAGCCATATATTATCCATAGCACAGATCACTTGGAAATAAATAGGGTAAGTGAAAGGATTCAGAGGAAAACGAGCATGCCATATGATCATATTTATGCAAAACTCACAGGCTAACGTATAATGACAGAAAATAGATTAGTGGCTGACAGGACACTGGACAGGCGCATGGCAGGGTAGATGCAGAAAGAATTACAGAGAAGCACAGGGAAGTTAGAAAGCATATTTATCATCTTGATCATAGTAACGTTTTCATAAATATCCCAGTATTTTGAAACCACAGGTTTCATATTTCTCTATATTTATCAGTACACGGAACATCAGTTGTACCCCAACAAACAAAGTTGAATTAAAAAATAGAAGCACCGGTCTGTCTGTGTCCAATTTCATGAACCCACGGGAGGAATTGAGATATTACTTAGTGTGATAAAGAGGATGGAATTCAAGCCTGATGCTGCTGGCTCACGCCTGTAATCCTGGCTGCCCAAGTGACTGAGATCTGAGGATCTCAGTTCAAAGGCAGCCTGAGCAGAGTAGTGTGTGAGGCTCTTCTGTCCAATTAAAAAATCCCAATGTGCATGTGCGGCTCAAGTGGTTGAGTGCCAGCTTGGAGAGGAAAAAAGCCAAATGAGAGCTCAAGGACCTGAGTTCAAATCCCAGTAGCAATAGATGAAGCTCAGCTGCTCTCGGGAGAGTGAATGGGAGCATACTTGGTATGAAGTTGTTCCATTATCAAAACACATGGTTAAAATTGCTCTGTGTTTATGCAGAGATGGTCGAGTAGTCTTGTTTTGTCTCTCTTCCGTCCAACATTGGGACTGATTAGGAATTCAGTGATCGCGGAAATGAACTGACTTCCCGGGGCAATCAGCCGCAGTGTTGGGGTTTGACTATGGTTTGAATTCCTTCGGAAGCCCTGGAGGCTTCACAGCCCAGAATGTCTTTATCCTAATGGGAAGGTGCTTGTGACACAGCAGGAGAGAGGGGAGAAACCCCTAAGCAACGAGAACACACAGCGCAACACCAGTGAATTCAGAGTGCAAACAAGCACTTGGGAAAACTCCCTGGGAAGGATAAAGCCATTCTGCTGGAAGCAGAAAACTTTGCCAGCCTGGTTATCATTTCCTTGGCCTTCCTGGATAGGCAAAATATGCACAGAGGCAAATGGAGGAGTGGCGTTTTCATGTTAGAAGAAAATTACCAAGTAGATGACGTGTTTGAGAGAACAGCACATCGGCTCTTTTTGAGAGGGGCATTGTCTTAGTTGGTTCCATACTGCTAAAGCAAAACACCTGAGGTTTGAGATGATCTAAAGGAAAATGACTTTATAGGGCTGGAGCCTGGAAAGCAAAAACAAATCATTTTTAGCACCTCTAACTTCTAGTGCACTTCACATGGAAAGCTCAGCAGACATAAAGGAAGAAATCAGATCACAACATAGTGTTTAAAATGTTTATTGGACTCCTATGGTTTGACCTAATGCCAAATACAAAGCATAATTGACTGCTGGGTAGATAGCAAAATGAGTACCGGTGAGCAAGAAATGGGCTCTATTCCGGCTCCCACTAGATTGGATGAAGCCTTTGTCTTTCAAGACTTTCTCATCTATAAGACACATTTTTAAAAATACACATCTAAGTAGAGACTGAACACTGAAAGGCATACGAGTTGGAAACTTTCACAGGTAAAATGTAGTGGCCCAGAGAGGCAAAGGAGCCAAGTAGCAAGTCCAAGTAGAGTTACCAGCAGAGACGGCACAACAGCTGAGGCTGCGTTCCTGCTGTGCACGTGACTTTCCAGCCCCCAGCCCACCACTACATCTCTGCTGAGCTTTCTTTCCATGATTCTAATCACAAGGATTTAAAGATAGGAACATTTGATGGAGGTGAGATTATCACAGAAAACAACACTTGTAGGAAGCAGATTGATGCGTGTGCTTGTGGGCAGAAGTCTAAAAGTAGCCCAACTGGATTGTTGGACTACGTCTCTTAATAGAAATTAAGAAAAAAAAAAAAAACCATGTAGGAAACTGTGTATAATATGTTATGAGTGGGAACAGTGGATGGGTCTTTGGGGATGTGGACTTTCAATCCCCCAAACACACAGGGCCTGGGCTCTTGGTATGGAAAGTGTACACGTTGCATTCAAGTCATTGGTGGGACAAGGGAAAGAAATGAATGCAAATCTGCATTTGTTTTGCAAATCCACTCAGCCAGGGAACATCTGGTAGGTTTTCACTGTGCTTCACTCACAGTGCTAAGGTAATTAGAATAAACAACTGTTGTTTTGTCTGTTGGAGATACTTTTGTGTCTACTGCAGTCTCACTTAATAATTCCTTTCTTTGGCTGGTCCCCACTTTGTGAGGTTTCTGTGTGGCGGCCATGGGCAGAGGTGCTAATTCACCCAGGCCTACTCCTACCTGTAGGAGAGTTGGTCCTTTTAACACCAGCAAGCGCCCGGCAGGGGGTGGGAGGATGCGGAAACTGATCCCAGACAAGCAGAACCATCTCTGGGAAAGCATATGCGGCCAGTGGAGACAGATACGCTTTATTCTTTTAGGTTATAAAATATAAGAATTGCGCTCCGCAACGTGAAGCGACTGCAGCTAGGCAAAAGTCTCACTGAGCTGTGAGTGAGTGAAGCTAGTTCTCAATGTCAAGACTTCACGCTGTGGATCTGTGGATGCACCAGAGCCTGAATTTAGCATCCACGCAGCGTTTTTGCTCAAAGGAATCAGTCTTGTCCTTGTTGGACTCACGCTAGTCTGAAGCCTCTTATTTCTAGGGGAAATGTTCTAACTCATGCATAAATAAAGATGGGGTATAGCTGCAGCGTTGTGCGTGGCAGGCTCCCACTCTTGGAGACATCATTGCTGGGTTGATGGCTGCGGGTGCAAATTCAGAGCATCTGTGTTGTAGGGTAACAGGGGTTACACAACAAGCCGCATGGTCTCTGGGAGGTAAAGAAGAGGCCAGAATGTCTTCCCAGATCTGATACATCAGAGCCTGGCCTTCGGGAAGGAAGAGTCACTCTGTTCCTTTGGAGCAAAATGCAAGTCAAGGTTTTCCAGATAGAAGAAAGTGTCTATAAAATAAAGTTTCAAAGCAGCTTGGCATAGCTATGGTCATTCTTAGGGTTAGTTAAAGTGAGAAGGGAAGCACGGCTCGTGAGACCAAGGCTGGAGGGAGTTGTTGAGAGGTACCCGCTCACAGCTGGGTCACCAGCTGGGGGCATAATATTAAGTTCTTTCAATTGAAAAGGTCTTATGCTTCGAGAGTATGGTGCTCAGTGCTTCCTGGAAAAAAACATGAACAAATGCAGAGCAATGATACAAGTCCAGGAAAGGACAAAGCTACACAAACACAAAGCTGCACAACCAGAGCTGCAGTTGTGTTTGGCAATGGGAGGCTAAATTCTCCTGGCCATCAAGTCCCTCCACCCTCACAGGTTTCCTAAGGAAAATCTCACAGGTACACATGGCTCCCGTAGACCCAAGAAATCCTTAAGCTTATCTGAAGGTTAGCCCTACGGCTTCTCATTTAGGAAGACAATTTCCCAGGAGCTCAGTGGTCTCTCTCAGCTTTGCTTCAGGACATTTCTGAGATTTAAGCTGTTGAAGAGCAGGAGTTGATTCCTGTTTACCTCCAGGGCTCTGAACCTCACTCCTTACCCTCAGGTAGATGTGCAGTGGTTGTGTACTGAACAGAATTCTTGGGACTCTATCTGCCCCTCCGTGAGATAACCCAGAGTGAAAATTGCAAAGCTTGTGCTCCCAAAATGTCTTGATGCATTATTTTGCCATTAATTATCCAGCAATCAGAGGTTTGGGCTTAATATTTTAAGAAGCAGAATTTTAATGAGAAATGAAGTGTAAATATTGATGTCCAAAAACAACATAGCAGCAATTAATTGGTGCTACAGCTTCTGGGTGTCAGCTTCTAGCCATTGTGCTTCCTAATTATATTCTCTGCTGTGCGTTTGAAGGCATGGTCTATTTCTACTTCTCCTTTTGCATGGTCACATCTTTATAAGCATAAAATTCCAAGAATAAATACAGAGTTCAAACCGGGCTCCAAGAACTAACCTGAGATAAGTATGTTGCATCTCTCTAGGAATGTCTACTATATTATCTTCTCTGAAGAGATTGATGCTTTGGGCAAACCTGCAATAAATTTCTGTGTCTAATTGTCTAAGCAGGTATTCATCTTTTCAAACATCTGCTAGCACTGGCAGGCCCCAAAATAAACCTCCACATTAGCAACTTGCACTTTAAAAAAATAAAAAATAACATTTATCCCGAAACATCTGCTGAGCTATTTTTTTGCGTGTGTTCCCAACTCCCCCCCACCCCCCCCGGGTCTGTTGAAACAGAGTGAGGTGAGCACTGCAGCCTGAGATTTGAAGCTCACATAGGGAGGTGTGCAAGCAAAGCTGGTATTTGCCAAAGGGGAAAGTAAGAGCTAGAAAGATTTCAAGGAAACGTGGCCGGGTGTTGATGTCAGGTGCAGGGGAATGGACAGAGCCCTGGGAGTATCAGACAGCTCCCTAGACGCAAATCTCTACGAATCTCTTCTTGCAGGCATGAGTGTGGGGCTACAACTTCCCTCGGAACCACCTTTTTTCATAAGTAGTGCAGTCTCAGCCTTACATAGAATGATATATGTAAATGCGTCCTGTACGTAGCGCTTTCAATAGAAGCTGATTTACCAGTATGTAAAAAAAAAAAATCTGCAGGTTACCAGCTAAGATTGCACACCCAAATTCACGTCGATAGCTGCGTTGTGGATGCTCCAATGTTCCTCAGCCGTCGTCTTCGTATCAATTAGGATCTGGCTCGTGAAAGAATACCAAATAAGAGCGAGTTCTTGAAACAATCTAACCTGTCACCTCCCTCGAGTCCGTCCTTCCTTCTTTAGATAGAAAAGCCCTTGAGAAGGGAAAAGATGAGGGCTGAGCTTTACCTCCGCATCTTCCTGCCTGGTGTTATGGCAGAGCAGGAAGCAGGTAGCAGTGGCCAGGGGGCAACCCTGGTGGGATCATGCTGGAAGACACAAAGCGACAGCACCACGCACACCCCCCCCCCCGCCCCCCCATGAAGTGTCCGTTGTTAGAGAGCACACACATTTGGAAATCTTGGTGCTTTCTCACAAGAGAAATGCTTTTATTCATCAAGTTACATGGATAGGACTGGGCAAGGAGGGCTGTGCCCAGTCCTCCAGGGACTCAAGGCTGGAGATTTTAGCACCAAGGTCATGTGACTCCCAAGGTCACCCTGGGCGCTGATGTCCTCCAGGCAGAGGGAGGGAGAGGGCGTGAATGGGCCCGCGCTGTGCTTTGAAGGGTGAGCTCTGGATGTCACACGGAGCTGTTCACTCTGTTCATTGAGAGCACGATGCAAGCTGCGAGAGAGACGAGGATGTGTGTTCACTGCCTGGGCCACCGCACCACCCCCTCAAACGAGTCTGTGCGGAGGATGCTCATCACGGAAGAGAGGCAAGGTTTTGTGGTGTTCGAGTCTGGACCCTGGAATCTCAAGGCTTGGCTTGACTCTCATTCCTCCCTCATATTCATCGACACCATGCTTATCTGTGAAACAATCATAGCAATACTTGTTAAGAGAAAACAGATAGGCTGGGACTCTTGCAAGAACTCAATACAGGCTAACCATTCATTCATTCATTCATTCATTGTTTTATTGTACAGTACTAGGGATCAAGCCCAGAACCTTGAACAAGCCAGGCAAGTGCTTTGCCAATGACCCATATTCCCAGGCTGCATGTTATTTTGCAGTTTGGTCAAGTAAAGTTAGCATCTAATGGGTGATATCTGGTTTTGGCTCCGTGTTCCCTGAGTCCCTATAGAAGCCCCGCTTTCCATCCTGGCATCTCAGCTGTGCCTGCTCTTCTTGAAATCTTTACATGCATGTTCTATGCAAATGTTATGCATTTCTCGACTTTACCACCCTTAATTACCATTGCCTGCAACCTAAAATATGTTGCTGTGCACACTGGAGCACTGTTTATTCACCTATGATTTTTTTCCCCCATATGAATGTAGTAAACCCAATCTTAGCACACCACTTCTAGCATCTATATTCCATTACTTATTCAATTTTTAAAGCAATTCGTATCCCAGACACACTGATGGAGATATGTGTATATTTCTTTCTGTATCTCTGTATTTATATTTATTAGCACCATTGGTTATACAAAGAGGGCTGTGACAATTCCATACTTTCCAGTTAATCCTGATTAAATCAGTGTCTCTCATTTCACCTTCCCCTTCTTAAAACAATTCCAACTGGTCTCACTGTTCCATTTTCATGCATGCATATAAAGTACTTGGACTAGTACCCTTTCCATTGACCCTCCCTTCTACATCTGATTTATCCCACCCCACATAGCCTGTCTCACTCTCTTTATTACAAATAATTTATGCACTCAGGATATTGCAACTTGAACTAGCCAGATGGCTGGTTGTTATTATTTTTTTCCTTTCATAAGTTGTATGGAAAATGCTACTTCATACTCCACATTCACAAAGTTCTATGCAAATGTTATGCTGTTCTCTTGGTTTTATGTTTTGTCAGTTTTACAACAACATTCTCTATGATTATTGTTAGAAACAAATAAATCAGTTTAACATTCATACAAGGATCTGTTAGAATCTGTTTCCCACAGTGTCTTTAAGAACAGGAAGTAAGAGTGGCAGTGCCCTTATCATTCCAACATCCATTCATTTCTTTCTCTAACATAATACAACTTTGTCTTAGGCTTTTCCAGCATGCCTAGCCGAGGCTGAAGTTCATTTCCATTCTGCAGAGCCAATGAGCTCTTTCCTTACCTTAGAGCCCCAGGCCCCTCTTCTCTCCACGGGCAAATTATCTGCCACCTGCTAACTACAGAGTCTTCTCTTTGTTTCTTTCTTATTTTCCAGCCTGGTTTTAAAAGTCTGTTGTGATGTTATCTGTACGATTTTTTTTTAGGGGCATAATTTTGCTTGCCACCAAGTAGAAGCAGGCTGTTTGTTAGGTCCCAGGGAATTTTGCAGATGAATATAAACCTATATCACTATTTTAGACGAAGCCTGGTATTCCATGCAATGTCCAAGATGGTGAATCTTTCCCTTATTATTAATTGACGTTGGTTTCTCAACTTTTGCTTCCATTAGTACTACGAGTACTTCTGATTCTCTAGGTCCTAGTGAAGATGTTTCTTCAGGACAGATGCCTGGAGTCATGGAGTACTGCCATTTGATCCTCTCAATGGGTCTCTGCGAGCTATCTTCCCCACCAGAGGGGGAGGGTGTCCCTTCCTCATCCCCCTCATTAATGTCCAGTATCACTCTTCCCAGTTTCACCAAATGAGTGGGTGAGGAGTAGAGTATTATTGTTGCTTCAACGTCAGAGGGTTAGAACAGCTTTTCTTTTCTAACAAATTTTTTTTTACCCTCTGATTATTTTATTTTAATTTGAATCAGTTCAATGTACATGAGGTTTCATTCTGAAACATCCATATATCAACAGGCATCATTTGCCCATCTTCATATATGCACATAAATCATTTGGCCATATCCACTCTGTCAATTTACCTTATTCCCTCCCATTACTACCCACATCAAGGCATGATATGTTTCACCCTTGTAATATTTATCTTTTGATTGTTCATGATAATATATGTTTATTGGATAATTAAATTACTCTTTTTCAGAGAGGTAAACCATGTTCAATAATTTAAAGTCCAAAGAGTATTTCAAAATGTATGCTTATTTTTAAAGTGAATACTGATAATATTTTAATTGTGTTGAAAGAAAAAGTTACAGGAATTTTAGCATAGCAATTGGATTTTATGCAGGATAAGGAAACATAGAGGCAGTGGCTTGTCTGTCCATATTTTACAACTTTGTAAACTGAGGAAAAGACCAGCCACAGGGGAAAAAAAAATCATAAGACCCTGATTAAAAAGCCTAAAAGGAAGGGGGAGGCTAGAGACCCCAGTAGACTCTTTGCCAGGCACATGTTTTATCTTGAGTTCAAATTTCAGTACCACCAAAAAATACCTATACTATTCTTTAATAGATTATAATGGTGTATAAATATCAACATGAATTTTGAATAACATAAAAGACATTCAACCTAAAATAACATTCTTTTTTTTATACCCCCCTCCCCCTCCCCCTGTCCCCCCCTGAGGTGTTGATGCTAAGTGAAATGAACTCCATCTTATGAAAATGATTGTTATATCAGAGTTGAAACTACTTTCAACATCCCATGTGTATCTGTAGTTTCTACTATTGATGATGTTCGTGTATCACCTTCTTGTGATTGTATCTACACTATCTCTGTAATCTTATCTGAGTGTATGGGAAACAGTGTGTACTGGTATTAGAATTAGGAAATTCAAAGGGAATACCAAAATTGAGAGACAAAGGGTAAAATACGAGAAACAACAACAAAAGCAATACTTGCAAAACTGTTTGGTGTAAGTGATCTAACAAATATTTTTATTAGCTTCCATTAGTTGCATTGCCACGCACGTTCTCAGGCGAGCTCCAGTGAATCTCACCTCTCGATCACTCTCCCTGTCCCATTCTACTCCTTTCCCCCAAATAACTTTTAACAGGCTCCATTGACCGCTCTTCAAAGTTGCACGTAATCTATTTCAACTGTGTTCAACCTAGAACAGCTTTTCATACGTGTATAGATCTTCTGTATCTCCCTTTCTGTATATTTCTTATTCCATTTTTTTTTATTGGGCCATTTGTCTTTATCTCATTGATTTGTGGAGTCACTTACGTAACCCGGGTTCAGTTGCTGGCTACATACATTATGGCGTTGCTGTATTCTGCAGCTTCCTGCCCACTCCGGCCACCTTCTTCCTTCAGCTCTCATGTGTCACTGGAAAATTTGATGGCTTAGGATGTTGGTTGAGATTTATGCTTTTCTCCCTCCCCCTTCCCCCACGTATCTGTGAGCAATTTACAACTCCCTAGCTTTGAGACCTGAAAAGTGACCTTTTCTGTACTCTAACCAATAGGTCATATGCCTGCCACTGGCCATATATCGACATGGGCATTTTGGGTTCACTGGGTGACATCCTTAATTTAAGATTTTATTTCCTCCAGGACTCTTCTGCTCAATCCTTCTAAGTACAAACCATATGGCCTGTCTCATTCCTCCGTTAGGCAAGGCCCCCACTCTCTCATCTGTCAAAGAAGATGATGATATTAATGACCAAACTACAAGTACAATGCACCTACTCAGTATGATGACATAATTACTAAGGTTCTCTAAACAGCCATAATTCTTCACCATTGCTTCTTCTTTACCATAATAAAGTTAATTTATTAATTAAAGTAAAGAAGGACATACTCTCCTAGCCTTTTCCCTCTTCATATTCAAGTCTCACAAACTCTGGAAGCTTGGGCATAAAAATTAAAGATGTATAAAATGTTTGGAGAGTTCAGAAAAGAACCAGGAATAGGGTGACCGAGGTGAGGCGTGAAGGGAGATAGAAATACGGAGTAGAGAAGTTTCATCAGTAGGGAAAGAAAATAGAGTATGCGTATGGATCGGAGCAAAGTCCTTTAATCCAATTCCAAAGGGACTGGGAAGCATGCTTTAATCAGCAGAGGAATGCACCCTGGTATAATATTTATTTCAAAAGGTCAACATGGCTGTTGAACAAAAGAAGAAGAGAGGAGCCCGCCTTTTGGAGGACGCAAGTGTATAAGGTGTGCAGGTATATTCAATGGGAAAAGGTAGTTCAGTTGAAAGGGCTTTGTTTTCATTTTCAGATTTTCCACTGGTGCATAAATAAGAGAAAAATCAATAAGTCTTGGAGACTTTTTTTTTTACCTTCAATGATTTTATGCTGTTTCCTCTTTTTTAAAAATTTTTTTTTTGTTTGCCAGACCTGGAGCTTGAGACTCAAGGCCTGAGCACTGTCTCTGGCTTCTTTTTGCTCAAGGTTAGCACTCTACCACTTGAGCCACAACGCCATTTCCGGATTTTCCTATTTATGTGGTATGAGGAATTGAATCCAGGGCTTTATCCATGGTAGGCAAACACTCTACTACTAAGCCACATTCCCAGCTGTGTTTCCTTTGCAACCATTGTATATAATCAAATATTTTGGTTTTGAAGATTCCCCAGGATGGATGACACATTCACAGGTAAGAAATATTAATAATTTTTAAAAATGTAAACATTTGTGTTAGATGGAAACTCTAGTAGGTAGACTCATTGTGGCCATTATGAAATATTACTGGAGCATGACAATAGTAGAAGGAAACCCACACGCAAATGGAGGAAATTTGAATTAATTCAACTCAGGTCCAATAATGATCTCTTTGTCCATGTAATTTAAAAATACATTTCTTTCAGATAAAATTGATGGAAACATAAGTTATGTTTTATGTAAATTTTCTTTCGTATTCTGTGAGCTTCTTACTTTCCCATTAGAGGTCTAATAATGATCTCATTAGTCTTCTTTCCTAGGTGCAAAATTACAGTTTTTATTTATATTTTATTGTCATGGAGTAGCCTTAGAGTACGAGTGTTTGTGTACATACATTAAACACTCCTCAACCTTCCCTTAAGATGTGATACCAGTCAACTTTTATCCTAAACATCATTTTATTCATACTATCCATCGATAGACTTAAGTATAGCTGTGGTAGTCATGAGGTTTTGAAATGATCAAGAGAGTTTTAGGGACATAATGAATATGAGGTGTAATTACTGTGGGAATTACTGTTCATGCAGCAAGACTACATACCATTTGCATTATGGTAGGAAAATACCCTTCATAAAGTATGTCCTACAAATACTTTTTGACGGGATATTTTCTAAAGAATTTTCTGCAGTAATTTGACATAATGAACTCTGTCTATTTACAGTTGCTATTTAATTCAACAAAGCTTTGCTGAATACCATCAAATCATACCACCAAATGAAACCATCAAATTATGTCCATGTGATTTTAGAAAATAAATTAGACCTTAATTTTATCCACTCTTCTTCCATAGGTTATGTCTCACCACATCCTGCTGCGGCAAGCTCAGAACCCACGCCTTTCCCAGAGAATATCCTACACACAGCCGCCCCAAAGGTTTACTGAAGGTATTTCTTATGAAGCCATCCCTCTGCTTATTACAAACTTCGCATGGGTTCCTTGCCTCCTGTAGCACGACAAAAGTCCATGGCCATGCAAAGGCTTGCAAACCCACTGCCTTTGTAACCGGATAAATGGCCAATTATGAAAGGCACCATGTTGTTCGCATCAGCACGCTTCTTGGGTAGAGAAGCGTGCTGTTGCTGTTTTAAGTACATGCTGCGGCTCCTTGCGTGGTGTGTTCCTTCTCCTCATTTAGGGCCAAAGCTCTGCACTGGCTTTTCCGCACAGTGTCTCCTGTGGCCTCTTGCTCTTCTCTCCCCTTAGCTAATTGTGGTCTCTCACTGTGCTTCCCGTCGAGATGCATCCCATTTGATGGGAGTCTCTAGCAGGAGCCCAGGAGCCATGCGCTGCGCTCTCTCTCTCTCTCTCTCTCTCTCTCTCTCTCTCTCTCTTTTTGAATGTAGCTTGATGTCTAGCCCAAAGCATTTAGAAATTCTAATGCATCAAATTTCATTAGGAAGTTACTTCCATTTCAATTTAACTATTATCCATGTGGCCCCTGTTATAAGGCAAGGCACACATGGAGAAGGATCTAAAAGATCAATTGTGAACAATACACATGGATTTTTTTTTCTTTCCTAGAACTTTCATTTGAGGAAGAGGGAGGGAAGGAGGGAGGCAGGGAGAGAGAGAGAGAGAGAGAGAGAGAGAGAGAGAGAGAGAGAGAGAGAGAGAGAGAGAGGAGAGAGAGAGGACACAGCATTGTTCGCAGGAACGTAGTCAAGGTTGTCAAGTCAACTCCAGTCTCCGTAAGCACAGGAATTGGTCTCTAGATGTCTTTTCTGTTCCCACCTTGGGGTGCCTGTACTGAATAGACTCTGCATAAATGATTGGGCCGATTGGATCCACCCCTCACTGCAGCAGATTAGGTTCATGTTTTCCAGTTATGTCATTTTCATTTTTAAATTGAGAATCCATTTCATGCAATGGATTGTGCCAGAGTGTCTGGCTCTAATTTTAGGAGACAGAATGTTACAGGGCTAACAGCCATCTGTTTCCTTTGAGCGAATTTGCAACCGTGAAGTGTGAGTGCAGATTTTTATAGCATTTATTGCATTTTAAATTATAACAATTTGGCTTTATTTGTGGAAGGAAACAGAAAAGACAAATGATCAAGAAGATTAAAATTATTTAGAGATAATTTCTGTGAACTGTAAATGGGTCTGTATTTTTCTTTCTAGGTCTTACGTGCGCGTGTGAAATGTGTGTGTTAGTACATGCGCTTATAGACCCATACACACAGGAGCATCAACAAGTATGAAAAGCATGGGCCACTGCATAATAAATGGTTCATTCATTTATAAGACATGACCATGCTCGATGCAATAAAGGTCTCTATGTTTCCCAAAGTTATGGTTCATATGGTGTGAGACATACAGGTGGCCTTTCTCTTAGCCAGCTAGAGGGACTCAATTTTACTTAGCAAGCATTTTACTACCATAAAGCAAGAATTCTGTAAAATGATTCCAAATGCATAGCAAGTAATTGGACCTAGACTTAATATCATCTCATTACTTTTTGTTTTCTGTAGGAGGATCTAAACACAAGGTCTCTCAAGTGCTAGTCAAACGCTCTCCACTTGAGCTGGGCCCCAGCCCTTTTATTTCTGCCTAGAGTCTTGCTAGCTTTGCTCAGGCTGGCTGGCACATGATCCTCAAACTCCCTAGTAGCTGGGATTACATGCATGCACAACAATACTTGGCTTCCCACTCCCCCCCCCCCCACCGCCTCCTCCCCACCCCAAAAGGCACAGAGAACATTTTACCCGCCAGCTTCCTTACAGGACACTAGACTAACCCTTGTTATAGAATGAAAACATGTCAAACTTGGGGGTAGCATCCCTAGGTTTTTTGGGTGGTATTGGGTAAAAAAACTTACAGGACAGGCAGATTTTAAATCGAGCAAACCTAATCTCAAAAACTGCATAGATGACATCAACTGCTTCGTTCTCTGGGACTGAGGCAAGACGGGTAGATCCTGTCTATGATACTAGTCATTGTGAAGAGTTCCCTGACCTGTAACATTAATTTCTATCAACCTTCATGCTAATGAACTTGTGCTGTGGCCTAGATTTCAGCAATGATGTTCTGAGTGTCACTGAACCATTCCAAAGGAGATGGTTTTAAAAAATAATTAGTGTGTATTAAATTGTATATTGTAAGAGGTTTCATCGTGACATTTCCATGCAGTGTACTTGGACCATTTTCATCTCTTGTGTCATTCTTTCTTTCCTCCCCCTCCTTTGCTTCTTTCTCCCAGCAGTTAGTTCCCTTTTCACCTTCAGGAACTTAGGTATTTCTCTTTGCTTTGTGGTCTTGTTGCCCCCTGGCTCCCACAAATGACAGAAAATGTAACGCTTGCTTTTGTGCAATTGGCTTATTTCATTTAATATGTCTTCCAGTTCCATCCATTTTCCAACGAGTGACACAATCTCATTCTTCTTTAATGCCCGAATGAGACTCCAGTGTGTGTGTGTACACACCATGTTTTCCTTACCCGTTGATCTGTTGGTGGGTCCTAAGCCAATGCCATAGTTTGACTAGTATGAATAGTACCTAGGAAAAGTGTTACAATGTACTTATCTCTACAGTAAGCTGATTTTGGCCTTTTTCTTGTTGGAGCGTGATATTTTTATTAATCAATTTTTACCTTTCTTTGACATATAGTAAATGATACATGTTTCTGTAATAATAGTACACATGAGGGTGGGATAACTCAATACATGTGTGCAATGTGTACTCATCAAAGTAGAATATTTAACAACTCCATCTCTTTAGATGTTTATAACTTCTTTACGTTGAGAACCTTTAAACGCCCAGAGCCCTCACTCATGCTAAGCAAGCAAGAACTCAACCACTGGGCTACACCTCTAGCCCCTATCTGACTGAATTTGGATCCTGGTTTTGGCTCAGATTCTTTTGGGGTATGTACCTGGAGGTGTTATGGCTGGATCATACAGAAGTTCTCTTCTAATTTATTTCTGAAGAACCTCTGTATCAATTTCCATATGGAATGGACGAATGAACATTTCCCCCCACATCTTATGAGAGTCTTCCCCTTTTTTCCACATCCTCAGCAGTGTTCATTGCTTTTTATTTTCTTGATGATTGCTATTTTGCCTGGAGTATGGTAGAGACTTAATTGGGATTGGTGGTTTTGACTTGTATTTCGCTGACTAAAAACAACAACAACAAAAAGATGTTCAGCTTTTTTTTTCTCACGCATGTGCTGGTTGCTTTTATTTCACCTGAAAAGACTTCTCAGCTCATTTGCCCACTTCTTGATTGGCTTATTGGCTATTTTGCTGCTCAACTTCTGGAGTTACTTGCATATTCTGGATATAAATCTGATTGTAGGATGATCTGGGACTTACTTTTTCACCATCCCTGGGTTGTCTCTTCCCATGTTGTTTTCAACTCTTGAGACAGGTTCTGATCTCAAACTCAGTTTCCCAGCCTCAGCATCCCAACTCTGCTGCAACAGAATGGGTTGCCAGGATACCAGGCAGAAGCTGTTTAGTTGGGTGCAATCCATTTGTCAATTCTTGCTTTTATTTCCCGAGCTACAAGAGTCTAATTCAGAAAGTCCTTGTCTATGTCAAGATATCGATGGGCTTCCCCTGTGCTTTTTTTTCCCTCCTGGCAGTTTCAAAGTTTCAGATCTCACATTAAGGTCTTTGATGCATTTTGAGTTGATTTTTCTTTTTTTTGGTACAGTGTGAGAATGCTTTTCCAGAGGCATGCTACAAAACTAAATACTAAGCAATAGCCTGGAATTCAATTAAACTTTATCCACAGATAATAATTTTCACTCACTCAAAGTCATCTGTTTGTACACAAGTATTTCTCAAACAAAAATAATGATAAATCTCCTTGCAAACAATAATAGTAGTAAATCTCTTTAAAATAATGGACATGTATATGTAAATTCATGTATTTTCTATGAGTCCATCCCATCTGTCTATTACAGATGTGATCACACAGTTAAATCACAAGACTTTTTGAACATAATAAACAAGTTATTCAACATCAGCTTCAAATACACTTGTTTCAGAAATGATATTATGCAGTTTATACCAATGTTTGCATTTCTGAATCCTGTTTTTCTTTCTGAGCATTGTACGCTGGTCATTGTGTCTTTGCCATGAATATTCTTTAAAAATTACTTTCTGTGTGCTTTGTCCTTGATATTGTACAGCCCATGTCTTAGAAACCAGAAAGTGTCACTGACTTATTGCATGCTTGCTATGTATCAGAAGAGCTTTCAGACACCACTTCACTTCTTACAAATGCAGCTCAAAGGATTTATGTAACTTTCCTAAATACATTTTATAATGTTGTCAAAGTATTTCCAAACAGAATATGCATTCCTAGTATCTTAAACTGTCTTAATGAGCTTTCAAAAATGATCATTAAGCAACAAATACTGAATGCTCACTTTGTTCTTGGCAGCATGTGGAACCAATTTGAAAGCAAGCTCACTTTTTCATTATTTATGCTGTCTTGCAGCTGAGAACTTCTTTTCACAAATCAGGGTGGCTTTTGCCAGTGCATGTTCTTACGGTCATGCAAACATTTCAGAATCCTACTCTTTTTTGACGCATGCTGACCAAAACACCTGCTCGGTCTAGAACAATAACTTTCAGGTGTTTCTGGATAGGTAACAGAGGTAGAGGGAATGCAAGCCTTGGACTAGGATGAACTTATTTGTGTTCTATTGACTGCCAACTCCAAGTTTGAAAGCTTCCTCTGGATTTTTGTCTTTTTAGAAGTGAGAGGAAGATAGACATACTTTTCTCACAATTTTCTCATCAAATTTACAGAAAACATATCACACACTGAAATATATGCTTATGTATTCATTCCATAAGTATTTATTGGCCAGCTACTAAGTGCCAGTGTCTGTAATAGTTGTCCCAGATTCTCCCACTAGATGTGGAGGCTGAGGCAATTACAGAAATAAGCTTGAGGGATCAGGTAATGAATACCCCTTCCTTGGTCTTCCATGGGGGTATGTAGCTACTCAGTAGCCCCATATTTCTTCAACTAGCCATTACACTCTACTGTGAATTGTGTGGCTTAAACAACAGAAACTCTTCTCTTGCACTTCTGGAGGTTCGATGTTCAAAATCAAGTTGTCACCTCTCCGGTGGTTCTGGGGGATAATCTTTCCTCCTTTTGGCTTCTGGTGACTTGTGGTGTTCCTTGGCTTGTGGCAGCGTAATTGAATTCTGTATTTCTAACTTGATGTGACCGTTCCCCCTGTGTCTGTTTTTCTATTATCTCCTTTTCTCTCTTAGACGGTTACCCATGATTCCATTCAGGCGTCACTCTCTTCCAGACTGAACTCTTTTTATGTTCTTTACCATAGGTTCATCTGCAAAGATTCCCGTTCCAAAAGGGGTCATGTTCTGTGTTCCAACAGCCTCGCTTTAACCCAGGGATTACCAATGGCTGTTTCCTAGAAAATGCTAGAAAGCTCTTGTGAGTTTAGGCTTTGTGTATAGTAGATGGAGAAAAGAAACAGGTTGGATTGACATCATTATAATAGAATCACACTCACTAGTTTATTTTCTATGAAATCACAGTTGCTATCCAGCTCCAGTTCCTTGAGCAGTGCTTTGAACCCAGAGACCTGTATTAAACCTACGCCTCTTTACCTTCCCTTGCAGAGAGTACAGGTAAGAGATTTAACCTCTGTGGTATTCAGGCATTGTGCATACAAATAAGAAAAGGAAGCTGAGTGTACAAGGTGGTGGTAAAGATTGAAATGATACCACATGTATAAAACAGTCAGTTTCCTGATATGCAAAAATCATGTTCTTGATATGTGGGTGAAGTATAAAGATGGGGCTTTTTCCCCTTGCCTTTTTCTGACTTCCATTTCCCACACAGAGTTTCTCTCACAGGCTGCAGACCCAAAAACACATCACATCCCCCGAGTGTGGGCTTCGCTTTAACTTTTCTGAAACCGATTTATTTCCTGAATTTCAAAGTTCATGTGAGGCAGCTAACTCTTGTGCCCATGTTTTGCCAAAAAATGTGAGGCTCAATCTGTCTCCCTGCGAGTCTCCAACCATTCCTTCCCAGGCCACTCTCTCAGCCCGCTGGGAAAGCGTCACCTCCCTCTTCTCACGTTCGCAGTTCCAATCAGCCAGGGAGCACTGCGCGGCAGAGTCTCGGGGGATCCTACCACAAACCTCAAATAAGGGTGGGCTTGCTTTCCATTCCTGCGGGTGGAAAAAATACATGCATGCTTTGTGTCTCTTCCCCTTTATTTGCCTGGGTTAAACATTGGTGTTTTCCTTCTCAGTGCTTCACTTGATGATCTGTTAAGTCGGAGGCAGAGATCTTCTATCTCCTCCCACCAGGAGCATGCTCTGCAGGTCCTCAGCATCTGACTAGGCTGGGACCAGAGTGGGACTGAGCTCGAGGAGTCAGATGACACTCCGACTTTCTCTGTTTCCTCTCTGCTCTGGGAGTCCTGTCGTCAGAAGGCTCTCTCTCTCTCTCTCTCTCTCTCTCTCTCTCTCTCGCATCCGTGTCCTTGACTGCTGGGCTGTGTTTGGGCACATATGTGGGGGAGAGGTAGAGGAATGGGAATCCATGGCCAGACACCCAGACCAACAAGATGGTGAAGATGGCGGCTTTATTCTCTGGATCTTTTGGGTGACCCATATTGGTTGTTAGCCTTCCTAGGCAACGCTCACCTAGGATGCAGGCAGAACATCCTCTCTCTCTACATCTTCTCTCTCTTCTCTCTCTACAATGCCTCGCACATCCCAGCACCAACGTTTGAACAATCCTGTGTCGCCCTGCTTAATCCTTGACCATATATATAATTGTAGCAAGTCCCCATTTACTCAATAGAAGCATGCTCTCTTGGGAAGATTTCTGGCTAGTCTAGAAAGAAATCCTGAATATGGAATGCTCACCTATTGAGGCACACATCCATAGCCTTCATCGTAGGTGGGGTTTGGGATGATGGAGCTTTCTGTAGAGATGCCATGAGTTACGAATCACCACCAGCAATAAAAGCATGGGGTCAAGTACCAAGGCCTGAAAAAGCCAGGAAACTGGGACAGCCAGGGGCTGGTTCTGTAGTTTGCTGGAAGCTCACGTTTGGGTACCTCATCTAAATCCAGTGGTTCACTGATTTAGAAATCGTAAACTGGGATTCATTGCATTCCCCTCTCTCCCCCTCCCTCTCTCCCGTCTGCGTGTGTATACACACATGCACGCGCGCACACACACACACACACACACACACGATGGATGAAGGGATGGAAGAAAAACCATTTAAAGACGTGCTCACATTCTAAGTCTGGCTCCTAACCTTGTTTGTGCCATCCCTCCACCCAGCTCACCTGCCCTGCTCAGTGAGTATTGATTGACCTTGAAATTCAGGTTGGATAGAAATCTCTCTTGGGTCCTTATGGGCCTAAAAATAACTATGGAGTGGAGAGACCAACACTCAATCTGTTCTTTCCTATTTGCAGCCTTCCCAGAATCGGCCTGGCTCGGGGCCTGCTCACCCAGGCAGCGCCCCGACGCAGGGCATGAAGCCTGTCATCTCCAGAGGCAGGCTCCCTTCTCTGCCCCTCCCTGTAAATATCACTGCTACCTTTGAAGAAGCCCTGTAAGCCCGTAGCATCCTTTGATGAAAGGCCCTTAATGAAATCCTTTGAATAAATGAGAAATTATTATCTTTTCATCTGGAATATTTTTGGGAAGGTCCCTATAATGGGAATTGACAAGATCAGAAAGAGTCTTAGAGTTCGGTCTTCCAAGCCATCATTGCTCATAATTAGGATAGATATGTTCATTAGCAAGCTCCGTGTCGCCTACTTAGGGAGAGGGCGCAGATGAAGTCTCTCAGGAAAGGAAGCCTAGGTACTGTGCACAGAGTCTGAGTCCGTCAGGGGCCGTCTCAGAACTTCCAACGAACGTGGGGCATCCGAAGAGCACTGGAGTCTCTCTGTCTTCATCTCTACAATGAACGTAAGTTCGTTGACAGCCACTTGGGAATTCTATTTCCTCTTGAAAATGCTAAGCGCAAGTTATCACCGTCATTAGCACCCATATTGCCCACCCGATAGGTGCTGGCAGCAAGAGGGCAATTACTGGCCTCTGCTTCGCCTTGTGCTTGATGTGCGTTTATTCACATGCCTCAAGTCCAATCATGTGAGACAGAGCTACTGAGCAAAAGAGCAATTCATTCATTCATGACTTTCATTTCATTTTCTCTTTCTTTTATCCCTTCCTTCCTCTTTTTCATTCCTTTTTTTTTTGGTTAAATTTTTATTGTCAAACTGAGGTACAGAGAGGTTACAGTTTCATACGTTAGGCATTGGATACATTTCTTGTACTGTTTGTTACCTCCTCCCTCATCCCCCCCTCCTCTTCCCCTCCCCTTCCCCTCCCCCCCCCCCCCCCCCCCGCCATGAGGTGTTCAGTTCATTGATACCAAACAGTTTTGCAAGTATTGCTTCTGTAGTCATTTGTCTCTTTTTACCCTGTGTCTCTCGATTTTGGTATTCCTCTTTTTCATTCCTTAACTTCATTTATTCCCTCCCTCCCTTCTCCCCTGCCTTTCCCACCCTTCCTTCTGCCCTTCTTTCCTCTCTCTTGCCCTCCCTCCCTTCCTTCTTTTCTTCTTTCTTGCCTGCCTGCCACTCTCCCTCCCTCCCTTCCTTCCTTTTCCTCTTCCTCCCTTCCTCCCACCTTTCCTTCCTTTCTTCCTTCTCCCCCTTCCCTTCTTTCTTCGAATTCTTTTAATGGGATGGTCAAAATATGCTTTGAAATTGCTGCAGATATCAACCACTTGTTCAGATCACTTTCTTTGCAGTAATTCCATGCAACATGCCACCTCTAACTGAGTTTGGGGTAGGTAAGGAGCAGTGACGTGAGATATTAGAGGTCAAATCACAGTGGACTCTGAGCCCTGGGAAGGACTCCAGAGTTGATTCCAAGGATAGTGGATAGTCTCATTTGGAAGCCTCATTTGCTTAATAACCAGGTGACTCAGTCCTGACTTAAATCCCTCCAGCAGGAAGCAGGTGATGTTGAGTGTCCATGCCAGTCTGTTCTCAATAGCCGTCTTCTCCCTTTCTGTTAGAGACAGAGCTCTCTCTCCCTCACCAAACCGAAGCCTCACCTCTGAGGGAGAAAGGTCCCAGAGAGGGGCGGGCAAGGTTGAAAGGTGAGACAGTCTGTCCACTGCCCTCAAGAAAGGAGGTCTGTCCCCAGAGCAACCAACTAAGCCTTTATCAACTCTTCACTGGCTGAGATCAAAAGTTTCACATCCACAGGCCCAAGGGGAATCCGGTGAGAAGAGTGATGTCATGATGTTTCTAGGGCATGAAGTTGAATTCAATCACAGCGCAGCATCCAGGTGAGCCCCTGAAGAAAAATCCGCACCTGGATAAGCAGTTCCCACCCGGGAGGCCAATGATTCTGTTCAGAGAGCTTTAACTGACAACTGGTATGGGCAGACAACAAGGAGGAGGAAAAAGCAGGCCTAGATTCCCAACCCAAAGGAATTGAATCAAGTCAGTGAGACAGGTGTATGGTGTATATACAAAAGACATTGAGCTTTGTCCTGAAGTAGAAATCTAGCAAAAAACATTACAGGATTAAGGAAAGGAAGGGGAAGAAAAGAAGGGAGACAGGAGGAGGAGGAGGAGGAGGAGGAGGAGGAGGAGGAGGAGGAGGAGGAGGAGGAGGAGGAGGAGGAGGAGGAGGAGGAGGAGGAGGAGGAGGAGGAGGAAGGATTTCAATTGGACAATGAGTTCACTTTTCCTGGAGGTAGAGACATTTAATGTACCTAGATTTATTTTCAGTGTAAAATAATAATAATCAAACTAGACAGATTAAGCTGAATAATTTCTACAGTCCAGTGGAAAATGAGTGTGAGACACTTATTCAAAAATAGGATAAATATTCCATGAAAGATATAAAAATTAGTTTTCCCTTTTTCCTATGGCTTCTCCCTCTCACTTTATATCTTTGCTTGACAGTTAATGTCAATTCCAAGGAAAAATTTGAAATGTTTTATTTTGATAATAGAAGGGTCCCAATTCTGTACATGACTGCTGAGTTGTTACTTCCCTGGTTTAAGGGGCAATGAACTCCGGAATTAGCAGTTAGATTGCAAATAAAGAGGTGGTAATCCTTATTTAAGAAATAAGGAAGCGGAGGCATGAGGATCATAATTTTGAGGTTAGCCAGAACCAAACAGTAGCACCTTGTGTCTAAAACACAAAGTAACAACAACAACAACAACAAATAATTACAAACAAATAAACAGAAGGAAGAGATGTCAGAAGTAGAATATTTCTAATTACCTGGATATTTCTCATGCAGGTATTACAAAGGTTAAGGAAGAGATTCACCATGTAGGTTCTGTTTCTAGACCACATAATGCAAATAATTTCCTCAGCTATCTACTTTCCTGCATGGAAACTACCATATCGGTTATCCTTGTTGAGTGTAAATATTTCCATGTCTTGGGTGAGCAAGCAAAAAAAAAAGTGATATGCAAAGCTCCACCCATACATATCATCTGGCACTGCATTTTCCAGAAATAGGAATGCATCTTTTAGTTCTCTCTTATATAATAGCATGCCATCCGAGCTATATTGGTTCATGTGAATACTTGGGAAACTGGTGTTGTTTATGTTTTGCAATGATTTCTTCTCATTTCAAAGGAAGTATCTTCCTAAGATGCATGGCACAGTGGCCAAGATTCATCTTTCAGATTTTAGTTTTACTCAGCAGAGGGAAAGGTTACTGCTGTTTAAATCATTGTCTCTTAAGAGCTCTGTATTAGGATCATGAAGCTTTATTGGAGCAAATAGGCTAGTTTCCACTCAGGGCAACCCCTCCCCCACCTCTCTATCTAATCTAGCTAGAAACTGTCTAATATAATTTCTCCCTCAAAGAGAGAGCCAAGCTCATCAACTAGATGTTGCCATTATTAACTGGACGACCACTTTGACATGAATTAATTCTCCATCTGAAAGCCTCTCCGTGTTTTGGGAATAGCACACAGATACCAAATACTTTGGTGTTTCACTTGGCTCACTTATTGTTGTCCTTACTGCTTTTCATGATAAGAAGGGAGAAAAAGATAGCCAAATTGTCATTTTGAAGACATCTATCTACCTTGAATATTTTGGCAAAACTCAAAGCAAAACAATCGAAGAGATATTAAAAGAATGCAGAAGGACTTTTGTAAGCCCAAGGCTCAGTTCACCAATTGTGCATTTGTAGTTTAAAAAACAACTGGGGGTGTAAGGCCTAGGTTTTGTTTAGGGCTATCAGTAGTGGTCTGGGGTAGAAAGGTGACCCAAGACTGGAAAAGTACCTGAGAGAGGGATGGGGGAGGGAGAGAAGCACTAGGAGAGAGAGGGGGAGGGGGGAGGGGGAATGAGGGACGAGGTAATAAACAGTACAAGAAATGTATCCAAGGCCTGAGGTAATTCAGTTTGATAATAATAATAATAAAAAAAGAGACTACGAAGTCCGAATCACAGGGCAGAATTCATGGGCTATGTGATGTAGCAAATCCACAGGTAATAGTCAAACATGGTGAACATCATTGTGACCCGAGATGAAGCGACAGGATAAATCCAGATCAACCCAGCCTGGAGAGCAGGAAGGGGCTTCCTTCTAAAGTAGAGGGCACAGGAAACTCTCATTAATGAAACGTCAAACTGGGTTTATTTACGACTCAGAGGTGACAGCAGACCAGATAGATGCATTGACTAGGTGTTCACTAATCCAGCGCTAGAGTAAAGAGCTAGCAGTTAGAAAAGCCTAGAATCTAACTGGGGCAATGTTTCAAGGAAACTGTAATATTTCAGGAATGGAGTTGGAGTGAGACTGTGGGAGAGTGACTAACACATTTTCCAGCACTCGGCCAACCCACCCTCTGCCCTAGCAACCCCACGTGACTAGCCACCTTACCATGCTGAGACCGCTAAGCGTGAGCCACGTGAACTGAGAGTCACAAGGAGCGCCGTCTCCAGTGGTCTGGGTGCTCAAGGGCACTTCAAGGTGTCCTTTCCCAGCGGTATCTTCCCAGTCAGCTATCTCGGGAATATTTGAAAAGGCAACTCTGACCTTGTTATCCCCTTCTGCAATTCCAGCTTCATCCTAAGGTCAGAGCCACTAGAAAGATTAGGCACTGGACACCTTTTCTCCTTCTACGATTTTGTTTCTTGCCAGACCTGTCTTTCATGACATGCTAGCCGCACTGACTTTCCTTTTATTCTGTGAAAATGTCAAACTGTGTTTTTCTCTGGGGACATTGCACCTGCTGTTTTCTCTTTCTAGGATGATCTTGTGTCAAATCTCAGTATGAATAGCTTATTCTCATTCTCCAGGTCCGAACTTATGTCGCCTCTCCGGTGGGGGCCTTCTAACATCCTATCAAAGTTATCATCTCCCTCTCATTGTCATGCTTTATCTTGGGTGCCTGTGTTTTTCCAGTTGTCTCATTCCAGTCATTGCCCAACTAAATTATTATATAACAGCCCTGTGCTTACCTGGTAATTTTCTACCACTTAAGAATATAGCAATCAAAATGAACTATATACCTTGTGGGTGGAAATGGGAGGGGAAAACTGGAAAAGAGTGAGGGAAGGGGTGACATTATCCAAAGAGAAATGTACTCTGCATGACTTATGTAGCTGTAACCCCTCTGTATATTTTATAATAACAATAAGAAATTACATAAAAAAGAATATAGCAATCAATGTGTTAGGGACCTGGCATAGTTTCTCTTTGCTGTTTCTATCATTTAGAAGATACCCTAGCACAAATCTACCCACTAAAATTATGTTGAATTGGAGGAATGAATGAATGAATAACTTGGTGAGTGGATGAATGGCTTAGGCCTGCATGGCTGAAGACATTCTTGGAGAGACAATTCCTCAGAGGCTTTGGTGAACTGAAAGCAGGAGGAATGCAGGTATTGTTCAAATACAGTTCTGAAACCAAAATTTTGTGTATCTTTTTTTTTTTTTGCCATGCCTCTACCCTGACTCTGGACTTCTCTCGTATAATGGACCCTGTCTCCACCAGGGGATGTGAAACAGTCACATGTGTTATGACAATGTAGCAGAATCCTGATGGCTTGTGGAAAACCAGCTGCTTCTCTCTAAATTCCACACATTCTCAGACCATGCAGTAGGAAGAAGCTCTCAGTCTCCCTCTTTCATCACCCTCTCCAAGAAACCTTCCAGGATTCCAACTACCTGTGTCTTCGTCCCGATTATGTCAATACCCTGTTAGGCTATTAAAAAACTCGGAATTTGGCCTGGCACTGTTGGCTCAAACCTGTAACCTGCAGCTCTGTAGCAGACTTTGAAGTTTGGTGTTCTTACACCTCAGCACTACATTTTTCCACTCAGGACTGCCATTGTGATTCAGAGCCTTGTGTATTTCCATATACATTTTTGGATTGTTTGCTCTCTCTCAGTGGAGAATGATGTTGGGGTTTTGATTGCTATAACCTTGAGTTTGCAGATTGTTTTGGGCAGTGTTTCCTCTTCACCAATAGTCTGTCAATCCAAGATCTTCATCATCTCCCATGATCTTCAGTGGAAGATCATTCCGGTTCCATATATCTTCTTCAATAGCCTTCAAATTGACAGGCCCTTAGCTAACCTGACCAAGAGAAGGAGAGGAGAGAAATCACCCAAATAAATAAAATTAGACATTCTTGCTTCTGGGATAGACACATACTTAGAGGGTTATTTGTTGTACCCAAATCAACCCAGTGAGTTCATGGTTTACAGGATTCTGAGCAAGCCTACTGCTCCCTGTCGCCCTCCTACCTGGCAAGCAACGATTGTGAGTAACAAAGTTACACACAAGACTCAAATTTTGCATTAAGAAGTAGTCTTTTTTGAGATTAAGGATGTAAATTAAAGTTTGGAAGTCAAGATCCTATTTCCCATACATTTTTGTACATTTTGCATTTTCATAAATCCTAGGCGCCTCAGGACAAAAAGTAAACACTAAAGCTAATTGCCTGTGAAAGAACACTTGATTCAGGAGTTATTTTTCTCACCATACTCATCATAAG
Organism: Perognathus longimembris pacificus; assembly: GCF_023159225.1. Lineage (NCBI taxonomy): Eukaryota > Metazoa > Chordata > Mammalia > Rodentia > Heteromyidae > Perognathus > Perognathus longimembris. Next base: position 54,610,654 of record NC_063176.1, on the reverse strand, counting down.
ATTGACAAACCTCCCATAAGCAGGTGAGAGAAAGATACAGAGACAGAGAGACACAGAGACAGCGAGACAGAGAGAGGGTGAGGGACAGAGAGGGAGGGGGAGAGGGAGATGGAAATAATTGAAAACTAGCAAAAATCTTGGACCAGAGGCAAAGTCATCAAATGAGAAGCCAAGCCTCAATACAAATTTGACCTATAGGAGAAGCACATTGGAAAACCACTAAAGTGTAGAATATAGGGATGTATTTGGGAATGTAATTTGCAAAGGTCATGTGAATCATTGTTCAGACACACTAGAGCAGGGGTTGGCCACCAAGCTGGAAATTCTGCATTGCCACTTGACAATGCACAGACAGTAATCCAGGGCGGTACGTGGGGACGTAGGATGCCTGACCTGGGCTCTTTGTTTTCTCCAGCTACAGATGAGGCCAGAGGGGAGCATGTAAACCTATCTTAGGTCCCGGGAAAGGGGTCGAAGTTAAGAGCAAATGTCAGTTGACTGCCTTCAGAATTGAGAAAGAGGATTAAGAATGGCCACAATGGATCTAAGGCTATGACCAGAAGGGACATGAACAAAACCAGCAGGTGCCAGAGTGAACAGATCCCAGCAGGCAGGGACTACCAGCAACTGATGAAGGTTACATTTTCCTCACTGGAGGAGGAGCAAATAGGATCTCAAAACCGACATTTGAATTGCTTACGAAAAAAACAAGATATGTTTGACCATTCTCCCTATGCACATTAGTAAATATACAGAAGTAATAGAAGAAGAATGCAAAGGGTGAGAACGAGTAGCTTAGAGAAGGAAGTGTTCAGGTGGAGGTTGGAAGGTTGGGTAGATGATAGACAAATAGATCGATAGATAGGTAATCGACGATAGACAGCTAATTAAAAAAGACACTTCACAGCAAGTTTTAAAAAGCTGTTTTGTCTGCACCTTTTCTAAACACACAAATCTAACCTGGATACATGGAATGTATTTGATAGCAACTCTTTTATTATGCACAAAATCAAATCTTGTCCTCTCTCTTGATGGAGCCTGGGCGTCTGACAGCAGAAAATTTATTTGGGGTAAATGTTCATCTTCATCCATTGGCATTTTACCTTTCCCTCATTGTCTTTCTCTGTGTGTACCTCTGCTGGGGGTTAATGGACGCTGAGGCTATTTCAGAACATAAAACCAGCAGTCTCGTTACAACCCATCATGTGTAACTAGGCACATCCCTCCTTAAAGACCTCCACTAGCCCCCGTTATGCTCCTATCAAGGACAATTATTCCTGCGACTTTGTTTTATAGCCACAAAACCATTAGATTCACAATAGCGGCAGCCCTGACCCAGAAGAGGCAATGAGGATCAGGAGACAGGTGACCTGGCGCCATTGCCTGAGCTGTCCTGACTACAAAACAAGACCTCCGGCATGATGGCTAGATGTGAGCGTGAGCTGCAAAGGACGCTCCCTGAGCAAGTGAATCCTGACACGGACGACTACAGAGACGACCCTGTGGGCCAGGTACTGTGTAAGCCCTGGGCCAACTCTGCCTTAGGAAGGACTACGGGCTTCCAGCCACTGTTCCTGAAGCTCTTGCTCCTGGAGCCCCAATCTTACTCTACATATTCACTTTGGCCCTCTTCTACTTTTCACTACTAGTGTCCATTTTCTTCTTATATTTTGGAAGTCGTGTCCTTAGGGTAATAGAGCAATCTCTCTTTCTACCATTATTTTTCTTGGACCCACCTCATTTCCCTTTCTGGACTATCATCTAGTGTTCAGATGGGATTTCTATTGGTGCGGATTCCTGTCCAGATCCCCTCTAACGTAAGGCACAACAGAATTTCTGTTTGTGACTAGAAATCTGTAATGGGATGGACATGAAGCAAGGCTTTCAATGGAGGTCCCCGAGACAGGGTAAACCAAGCTATGTAGTGTTAAATGCTCTGGACACAGAGAGGAGCCCTCTACTGGGGAGTGGGGACAGAAAGCACGGTGACGGAGAGATAAGTCAAAACAGGGTAGAAAGATCAGCCATTGGTCCGCTCAGCCCTTCCCACCTCACCAGGGTGCTAATGTTTCCCATGCACAGAGCGGGGGCCGTGTCTACAGCGTTTGGACGGAATCATGAGCCATCTGTTGCACCAGACTTATATCCAAGAAGCTAAAGCACAGGGAGGAGCTTGAAAGGAGTTTTCAAATATTGAAAAGGAAACACAGTTTGTGGTTCTTTAATAGTTAGAAGTCTCTTAGAATAGGGCATTCGGTGTGTAAGAGCAGTACCTCGTTCAACGTCTGTAAGGGAAATAAGTTTGATTTGCTTTATAGCCCAATTAGTTTTTGTAAAATATGATGAAATGAGTCCTCTGCTGGGGCACTCCACTGTCAGAACATTGCTCCGCCAATCTAAATGCTTTCTAAGTGGTTTGATTGCCATTTGGTTTAGTGATCAGAATCCGATCTTCAGAGAGTGGTCCAGGTCCAGGGACCTGTTGGACTCCCATTTGGTCCCTGGATCCGTATTTTCACCTGCTGGTGAACCCTGAGATTGCCTACCTTCCTCACATGCATCATCTTTCTCTGTTGTGCAAAAAGGTCTGACAAATAGTACCGGGAAGTTCTCCTTCATTTTATGAATGAGGATATGGCGTGGCGGACAGATTGAGTCTTCCTGGAGTGAGAAACACACAGAACTGCATCCAGCTCTAGACAAAGCCTGCCACACCTGCTGGAATTATTAAGGAAATAGTGTTGTGGAGAAACTTCTGCCTAATGCTGCTTTTTAAACTTTACATTGCAGCATCGCAATACTCTTGAGAGCGGCAGAGGGAAAGGGCTGATGAGCCCCACCCCCCCCCGCAAAAAAAGACACTTGTTTGCAAGTCATCTCCAAGCTATTTCACCAGGAAATGGTTAACAATGTTCAAACGGTCTGGAAAGGAGTATTATCCTAGCTGACTAGTTGACAAATGGGTTGCATGAACCTTAATACCTGGGAGGATATACTAACTAGATCCAGAGGCCACCTTAAAAAGCCCAATAGAACACAACACATTTTTTTTCCTGCACTGAAATTCTTTGTGATCACATCATATTTATTGACTAAGATGCTTGACAGCTAGGTATTTCCTGGAAGTGCCTAGAGAGCTCTAAATCTTAAGCCTCGTTGAGACCAAGGCTCTGTCAGTCACTCACTGGCCAATGGATTTAGGGGCTGTGGCAACTTAGAGAAGCTGTTCACGGCAGCATTCTTTGCAATTCAAGTTATATTTGGAGATAATGGTGTGTGTATGCTTGTGTAGACTGTCATCAGATTGACAATTGCACTCATCACATATATTGTCCACGGATCCTTTGCAAAGCTACAAAGAAGGCTTCTGCCTTTTGTATAACGTCTCTCAGGATGCTGCTCTCATTTGCCAGCCTGGTAGCTATGTGAAAAGCAGGAGAGGGAAAAGAAGAAAAGAGAAAGCAAATTGGGTCAAGGGAGGATATAACAGAATATACAAAGAGCTCAGGAAATTAGAATCAATAACCCAATTAATAAATAGGAAAAGTTGCTAAATGGAGACCTCTCAGAAGAAGAAAATTTGCTGCAAGACACATGAGGAGATGCTCAACCTCCTGAGTCACAAAGGAAATGCAAATCAAAGCAACGTATCTCACCCAGCAAGAATGGCCATCATCAAGAATACAAACAAACGAACTACAGATGCTGGCAGAGATGGGGGCGGGGAAGGGAACCCTAGTAGAGCCTTGGTGGGATGTAGAGCTCTCTCCTATTCCAGGTCCAGCCAAGGCCTTAGACTTCCATGACACCCAGTATCTAGGATGATGCAGCGTCTCTATGTGCTTGCTATGTGACCTCAGTGATATCCCATAGGCTCAGTACCCAGCAAAGAGATTCATCCAGTTATGGACTGGTATTTCCAACCCATTGATTCACTTGAAAGGGTTTGTCCTTTTCCAGCCAAACATCAGCTCCAACTCCATTTACTCTCCGAGTACCATTGTTCCTCCTCCCCATAGCAAGGCCATGGAGAGTTGTGGTTCCCATGTTTCAATCTCAACTTCAGTGTTCTGTCACCGTACCTGAAGATGGCTGACAGTCGCCTTTGCTCAGTCGAAGTGAATGTCCACAGCCTCTGTTTGGGAAGGGTGGAGACATCTCTATTGTGCACGGGAGCTGTGGAATTTCCAAAGTCACTTTCTGGAACCATTCCATGGTTAATGTGCACAATAGAGATGCACAGATGACATAAGTAGACCTAAGCTTCTAGAATACTCTGATGTCAGCATCAGAGATTCTAAGATGGTGTAGCTGTTCCTGGGCCTGAGATCCCTTCCCGATAACAGAGCTCAGTGACTTGAGAGAAAGGGTACAGCTATTATTCCATGGCAGAAGTACGCACAGCACTAATAGAAGTGGAGTGCAAACAGACACAAGCTGGGCCACAGAACACCAGGTGACTATTCATCAAGTCTGTCTATTATAAGCGAGTGTGCCAGGCCAGTCAAGAACAGTTGTCGGGCAATTCCACAATCATGGCATTCAGTGGATTGAAACGCAAGCATTATACATTCTCCTTTCCTCTGCGGGCAAAGGAGCTGGCGGAGGTGAGAATGTACAGGTGCTGAGCTGTAGCCAAGAGCCTTTAAGCTGGATAGAAACCTAAAAGGAAAGGTAGTTGGATTGGCCGAGTGTCACAGTCGTGGTATACACATGGTGACTATTGTCTGGAAATCTGTGGTGGAGCATGGCGCTGGAATAAATAAGGGCCCTCTGTCAGTATTGTATTCCGAACCAGGAAGGTAATTAGATCTAGGAACCAAGCAGCAAGCATTTTCCGGTACAACCATTGTGGGGATGCACTAGAGGATTGTTTTCTTAACCCTCAATCCTTGGCTCTGCAGAGTTCTTTATTCCTAATGGAGATAAACTTTTTCTAGGAAACACAGTAATATCCCCATAAAAGTCGAAGCTATGGTGGCTTTCTGGGAAATTTGTGCTTCTTGTCTGAGGTTTTCCGAGGGCCAGAAGAGGAGTCATTTCTGGTCAGGGTTAATTAAGTCCAGTCAGTAGGAAGAGACAGGGCTCCTTTTCAATAATCCAGGAAGGAAGAGCGTGGAATAGAGGTGTTACCTGACTGAAACTGCATGCCATTTAAATTCAGAGCTTTCTTGTCAAATGGATTTGTTATTTGTTTATTTATTTGTTATTATTTTATGGATTTGTTATTATTTATTTATTGTTATTATTTTAGAGTAAGTTGTCAAGAGGGGTTTCCATTCAGCATGTCCATGTACAAGTGTAATGCACCTTGATCAATGTCACCCCTTTTACTATTCTACCCGTCTCACTTAAACCCACTCATCCCCCCAAATTTCTAGTTCCGCTTACACATAGATACACTGAAGTTACGACTCCCTTTACTTACCCTTCCTCTCTTTGCTTTTACCTAAACCCAGTACATAGAACAGATCCACCATTTCTCAGCTGCTCATTCGCAGCTCATTCCTCCTGTCTTCAGTATTTCCTTTTGCTTTGGCCTTGATGGCATCATGAAGCTAAAGTGAGCAAGGATTGTTCTGTTTCTGCACCCAAACAACGGGAAGGGTATGGAAGGTAGTACCTCACAGTGGGAGGGATGAACAACCTCTGCGCTGTGGGCTGGAACAGGGTTCTCAGAACACAGGCTTCCATGAACTCTTAAGTCTGATCTACTCGGCAGTATGGTGCTTTGACCTCCCAAGGCTTGTTCTCTTTGAGTGTTTACTGGTGTCCATCCAAGCCCCAAGCATCCCTTGCATACAAGAATCCTTGCCAGTCAGAGCAGAGGACACCCTTTGCAGAACAATAAAATGTACCACTGGCGATGCTGGAATCTGAACCAAAAGATCTTCACATTTTTTCTGGGTTATGACTTCCCGTGGATGTCATTCATTGTCTGAGGTTTTCTTTCTTTCTTTCTTTCTTTCTTTCTTTCTTTCTTTCTTTCTTTCTTTCTTTCTTTCTTTCTTTCTTTCTTTCTTTCTCTCTCTCTCTCTTTCTTTCTTTTTGAGTAATAATCATTTATTTATTGTCAAAGTGATGTAGAGAGGGGTTACAATTTCATACATTAGGCCTTGGGTACATTTGTTGTACTATTTGTTACCTCCTCCATCATTCCCCCCTCCCCCCTCCTCCTTTCCCTCTCCTTCCATGAGTTGTTCAGTTGGTTTACACCAAATGGTTTTGCAAGTATTGCTTTTGGAGTCGTTTGTCTTTTTATCCTTTGTCTCTTGATTTTAATATCCCCTTTCATTTCCCTAGTTCTAATACCAGAATATACTGTATCCAGGGTACTCAGATGAGATACAGTGATAGCACAGAACAACCACAGGAAGGGGATACAAGAGGATCATCAACAAAAGAAGCTACAGTTTCACATGGCATGTTTAAAGTAATTACAACAGTGATATAACACTCGTTTCTATAACATGGAGTTCATTTCACTTAGCATTATCTTATGCATTCATAGGGGCATAGCTATTAGGCTCTTGTGATCCTCTGCTGTGACTAGCCTAAACCTGTGCTAATTATTCCCTATGAGGGAAACCATAGCACCCATGTTTCTTTGGGTCTGGCTCACTTCACTTAGCATAATTTCTTCCAAGTTCTTCCATTTCCTTACGAATGGGGCAATGTCATTCTTTCTGATAGAGGCATAAAATTTCATTGTGTATATGTACCACATTTTCCTGATCCATTCGTCTACTGGGGGACATATGGGTTGGTTCCAGATTCTAGCTATGACAAATTGTGCTGCGATGAACATTGTTGTGCTGGTGGCTTTAGTGTGTTCTTGTTTGTGGTCTTTTGGATAGATACCCAAAAGTGGGGCTGCTGGGTCATAGGGGAGTTCTATGTTTAGCCTTCTGAAGAATCTCCATACCGCTTTCCAGAGTGGCTGAACCAGTTTACATTTCCACCAACAGTGAAGTAGGGTTCCCTTTTGGCCACATCCCCTCCAACATTTATTATTAGTTTTCTTGATAATGGACATTCTTTCTGGGGTGAGGTGGAATCTGAGGTTTCTATTGTAAGCACTAGGAGAAAAAGAATGAAATGATAAGTAGCTATGATATGCCAAAAGTATGAAATGCACTGTTGCATCAACCTTCACAAGGAAGTTTTCTGGGTGAAGCCAAGAAGGCTCAGAGATGTGAGGCTGTGTCCAGGACTACACAGAAAGCAGGTGACAAAGTTTGCACTTTAACTTGCCTCCAGTTGACTCCAGTGTTTATAGTCCATAAGACTCCCACATGCTAACCTGCCTTGTGAATAGCCAGTGAGAGAAACAGCTACATTGGGCATTTCAAATCTAACAAGCCCTAAGGGTATTTCTGGATTTTCCCCTCCAGACCCACCTCAGATTTCCCCATCCTCATCTCCAAAACTGAGTCCACCATTAATTATCTCCACCTAACCCAAAGGCTAGAGTTGCCATCAATCACTCCCTCATCTCCTCTCTCATTGGTTAGTGATCTTCACAACATTCCCACTTTTGTCTCCTCTGCCTAACCCAACTGAAGCCATGCTCTCTCTGTCTAGTACAAACCCTGACTCCTAGTCCCTCCTTCTCATACTAGCCCCTTTGTTCTTTGACAATGATAAAGATGGTTTTTTTAAATTATATAGTTCAAACAATAACAGCAACAGTAAAAATTATGTAATTCCACATCATTTTCCTGCTTTCAATCCTCTGCTGATATCTAATTGGACTTCCTTCCAACTTCAAAACCCTTCCAAATGATTACAGTGATATTGTGTGTGTGTGTGTGTATGTATATAAAATATCATGGTAAAAACCTTTTGAATAATTAACATATAGTAAAAAAAGGGCAATGACAGGAATTAAAATAGGTCCTGTCCATGGTATCGGTTCTACTAGTATAGGGAGGGAAATAAAAAGGGTACAATGAGGTCAAACTATTTTATGTGCAAGTGTTGAAATAAAACAATGAAGCTTGTTGAGATTTGTTTGGGAAGGGAGAGAGAGATGAGTAGAGTGCTGGAGCAGTGGATCTAATTCAAGTTGATTATATACACCTATGGGCATGTCAAAGTGGAATCACTTTGTATAAGCTATTGATGCTAATTAAAAATAATAATTCCAGTAGCATTTGGGACTCTAAGGGGCCCAGGCTGTCTTCCTTTCAACTCTCTTGTCCTCAATCTCTCCTGCCTCTCTTTCTTCCATAATGCAGACTCACTTGTTACTGTTACTTTTGTGAGGATTCTTCTCACTGCTGGGCATAGTCTTTCTCTACTGTCTTCACTGCACCCTTTCGTGATCACTCATGGGCCTCTTTCTACCCAGGCATCAATTCAGAAACCCACAAATACATAGAAATTGCTTTTGCTAAAAAGCACTGCGTTCTTTACTTGGGCCTGCACATGGAAGAAAATTTAGCTTCCCCTGCCTCCATTTCATAAAATGGTCTTCTTTATTTTCCTTTCTCCTACTGCCTGTAGGGATTCCAGGAAGGATAGCAATGACTGATAACATCTTTATGAGAAGAGGCAAAAACTACCTCAAGGGAAATAACAGACCCTCACAGAAGAGACAGTCTCCTGGGACAGGTCTGCCTTCTAGGCCCAGGGCAGATCACCTCATGAAGGAGGACGATTATCTGTGATACTATGGCTGTTCCCTGGAACAGAGGCAATCGTCTCATAGGAACCAGATCCTTTCCTTCCAGTGATGACGATGACAACCTTTCTCTAATCTCTAGCAGAACCAGAACTGGGGTACTGATCAATTAGGCCAAATGTTGCCTAGGACTGTTTAGTTATGTGTTCCTCTTGTTCCTTTCTCCAGTTCTTTGTTCTTTTCTCGTTTTTGGCATGTTTGAACTCAGAGTCTTGAACTAATTCGCAGGCACTGTGCCACCTGTGCAATGCCTCCAGCCCTTTTTTAGTCTTCTTTTTTTTGGGTGGGGGGCCTGGACCATTCTGTACTGTGATCCTCCTATTTAGGTTTCCTGCATAGCTGGGATGATGTCGGGATCTGACAGATCCCTTTCTCCCCGATCCCCCGGGGGAAAATGCTTGAACCCCAAAATCTATGAAAGAGCACTCGGCCTTGCCTTCCGCCAGCAGAAGGCCAAGGCGTACTCTTATGGAAATATGCTAAGTTGAGGAAAGGTTGCTGAAGCCTCCCCTCCCCCCATCCCCTCACATGTCAGGAGCGGAGGTGGAAGAAAGCACCAGGGAGACGCTGTGATGATTGAATGGGTCTCAAAGGCTTTAATTTGGGAGGGGGGTTTATATAGCGGTAATGGCGGGAAAGGAAAGGACTTGGGCCATTGGCTAAGCCGAGCTGCCCATTAGGTGATGTCATGAAACTTCCTTTGTGGGCTGGACAACCCTATCATGGTGGCACGCATGTGTTCGCCCCCAGGGGTGGGGGGCTTCTTTTCCGGTTGAGGCCTGAAGGTGGGAGGGGCTCCCTCCCACACTGTCCCAGGGCTGGGGGAAGGGCAGCGTCTCGCTCTTGGCGCCCTTCCCCCACCAAGGCCAAAACTGAGTCCCCAACAGGATGACAGGCCAGCTTTTTATTGGTTGAGTAGGGGTTGCTCTTAAACAGTGATCTACCCAATCTCTGCCTCCCAAAGAAATTGGATACAACCATGAACCACAGTACCCAGCTCTCCTGATGGAATTCTTCCTCTCTTGAAGCCTAAATCTCATCCTGTGTGTCCCCTGGAAGATGGGCTGCAATGCTAGTAGTTCCTATCACATAATCCTCCCTTCTCTACCTTTTTACTCGTCCCTTTGCCCATGGCATATTTGGATGAGTGGTGGAACATGGAAAGAATATTAATATTTTTCTGGCAATTCCTGAATCCTCTAAGCTGTATCCTTATTGGAAATTACCTTGGTTAGCTTATTTCTACTAGCTTTGTTACCTTCTGATGCGAGCCAGAATTTCCTCACACTTGTCCTTTTGTTCTCTCTTTTATACCTCTCTTTGTCATCCATGCTGTATTCTGGAATAAAAGCATTACACTATTTTCCAGCTCATTAACTGACTTCAGCTCTTACTTAACTTTTTCCCTTAAAATATCTATTTTGCTTATAAATCGTGATTACTGCAGTCATGGCAGTTAGATATTTCACTTTTAAGATCTACTTTGTTGGAGTCTGTTGATTCTTGTTGTCTTATTTTCTATTTAATCAAACGTACTTTGAGTTTAATATTTCACAGTTTTGAATACTAATATCTTTGCCAAGTCTGGTTACTTCATTTATTTTTGTCCCATGTTTCAGGGTACTTAAAAATATTTTTTAGATGAGTTCCCTATTTTTTCTGGTGTGTGGGGATTGGAAGAAAGTGAGAAGAGATGTGTGTGTGTGTGTGTGTGTGTGTGTGTGTGTGTGTGTGAGAGAGAGAGAGAGAGAGATTTTAGCTTTTCTGATACCATATTTTCTTATTTTGCAGCTTATCTGAGGTCTGAGCAACAAATTAAATTTGTATACATTGAAATTATACAACACAGTAATTTGATATATGTATATATTATGAAATGATGATCATAATCAAGTTAATTAAAATACTCAGCACCTACATGGTTACTTATTTTTTAATTGAGAATGCTCATGCTCTACTCAGCATATTTCAAATATATGTAGTAAGAATATATTCTTTTGAACCAAAAGCTAAGGTACGTGACAAGGTATTTAAGTCTCTGACTGAACGCTTCTATGAAATGAAATGCATCGTGATGGATTCTTACAACTGTCCCTTGTCTCTGGTGGAGGTGAAGGCGTTCCTTCACCGTGGGGTTGAACATCGTCCTTCCGCAGAGGCTTAGTCAATTGGGGTCTCATCGTTAGGGTTTCCTGTTAGAATTGTGTTTTTTGAAGGAGAACTGGCTTTATTCCTGTCTCCACCTCAGGTGTCCAAATTGAAGTTCAAGGTCGCTAATGTGCTTTAGGTGACTCTGGTGCTCTGCACCCTCAGGGCGACCATCTCTGCCTGGACTGAGGACTCCAGAAATCACTAGGACCCACAAAGCTCAGAATTGGTTGGTTCATGTAGTGCTGCTCCTGTTATGGCTGACTGTGCACATCTGAGTGTGAGAGTATAACATGGGAGCTGTGCGTGCGTGGGAGTGTATGTGTGAGTTGTGTAAGGGTGTGTGTGTGTGTGTGTGTGTGCATTAATATTTCCATTTATGTCAGACCAGCATAACAGTGCTCAAACTAATCAAATTGGGAGCCAGAAACAACTCTGGAAGTATTTTATAATGTGTGAAAAAGAGATGTTGCTTACATTTGAATAACTGAGGAAATTAACAATCATACTGGACATTTAAGAGAGAGAAGGGTGAAAGGGAGAGGAAAATGACAATGAGCAATGGGAGACATGGAGGGAAGGAGGGAGAGGGAGGAAAAGAGAGGAAAGAGAAATTGAGAAAGAGAGGCAGTGAGTCGGACAGAGAGAGAGTGGGAGAGAGAGAGAGAGAGAGAGAGAGAGAGAGAGAGAGAGAGAGAGAGAGAGAGAGAGAGAGAGAGAGAGAACAGTTTCTTTGACCTCTATTCCAAAGACTGAGATTCTTTTCTAGTGGTTTGGGATTTTGGAAATACATTTTATAGAACTCGTCAAGTGATCTGGGGACTCAGCTAGGTTGTGAACTGCAGAATTATTCCAAACATCTTCTGTATTTTGATGAAAAAAGTGTGCCTTTTCTTGTGGAAACTCAAAGTCCAACCAGAGAGTGATAGACTATTACCACTCAGACTTTTGCCTTCCAGAACAGTGCTAAAAACCCCAGTCCTATCCAAAACACAGAATTCACATTTCACATAATCAGTCTAATCACTGCTCATTAGAACAAAAATATGTGTTTTCAAGAGTGTCTTGCTTCATTGACAAAGAGCTGTGAAAAGCCTGACGGATTTCTCAAATCCTGAACAACAATATAAAAAGATCTACAAAAAGGGATTTAATTCCCTGACCTCCTAAACACATGCCCTCAGTCCACCACTCCAGAGAAAGAATAATTTCCATTTAAAAGGTATTTTGACATTGATTAGTAGAGACAAAAGTCTCACCATAACTCAACTGCTTGAAAATAAAGTCATAGCTAATGGCTCTTCCTGGAATCAACCAAAGAAATGCACAACAGCATCTAAAGAAACATCTGTCTTTTCATATGTATGATTTTTTTATTATAAATCCTATAGGAGTCTTGAGCTTCATTATGAAAGAAAATCTGTATGATCACTTTTAAAGACCATCTGCTCTGGGTTTAAGATCATCACCTAGCCAGGCTTCCTGAGCACTGTGTCTAAAAAGAAACAAAGATTCTGTGCAAATTTATCCTTTACCCCCCCCCCCGCCCAATTAATAATGTAAATGCCTTTCTTTTCCTTCGATTGAAATGTATTTTGGGAAGAGCCAGCATTTTCCCACTCCATTTGGATGATTTTCATCTCTTTGAAGTAAGGTTACCAAAGAGCTAGGAACAATTTTTGGAGATCTAAAGCTCTGGCTATCAAGGGTGGGGAATTTATTATTATCAGCTTTTTTGCTCCCTATTTGATATATTACTGGGCTCTTAAAAATATCAGTTGAATTCCATGCAAAGTAATATTTGTTGAGCTGTCAGCACCTTGTGATTAATACAAATGCGGCTGAGGGAAGAAAAAAAGGGTAGAAAATATAGTTGGTATTATTAGAATTTTGGAGCCACGGAGACATCAAAGTCTTTCTTGATGTTGCTACAAAATGTTACCAAAGCAATTACATTTTATATTCTGCTTCTAAGAGCAATAGCGTGCGGGACACAATCCACTATGAGAGCTACATAGATGCCAATGGTGAAAGTTTTTATTGAAAACTCAGGAATCATGTCAAAATGGAGTTGAAGTGACCTCTTCACCTATTAAAAATGTGCCAGATAAAGCCAGCAAGGAAGATCTGTTCTCCCCTGCAAACATCCTAATTATGAGGGTCTACAGTTGATTGATTTGTCAATGGTACAAACTCCATTCTCCTACCAGATAGGTTTCTTTTCTTTCTTTCTTTTTTGCCAGTCCTGGGCTTGGACTCAGGGCCTGAGCACTGTCCCTGGCTTGTTTTGATCAAGGCTAGCACTCTGCCACTTGAGCCACAGCGCCACTTCTGGCCATTTTCTATATATGTGGTGCTGGGGAATCGAACCCAGGGCTTCAAGTACATGAGGCAATGAGGCAAGCACTCTTGCCACTAGGCCATATTCCCAGCCCCCAGATACATTTCTAAGCCATTGAAACAGCATTTTCCAGGTGACAAGAGAATCATAGGGATTTCCTATGGCTCAAGGCACATTGACACACCCATATCACCACCACTATCACCATCATTTTCTATGAACTCTATCCTCTTCTGTCTTCATTGAACCACAACCTCTTCTCTCTAAGATGCAAACTCAAAGCTAGAAGGACACAAAAGGATCTGTTCTTGCTGGGTTTAGTACATATCACCCTCTAGTAGCTGTTGACTATGTGGTCTCTGGTATAGCAATGTTCTATTCTGAGTCTCACTTTCCAAGTTCTAATAAAGACCCCGTAGCATAGTCACGGAAGTTAGGAACCCAGAGGCTTATCCCTGACACTGGTTGCATGTTACTGAATTATTTTCTTGTGTATGGTTAGATTTTTGTTGGTTTAGTTTGTGAAATAATGCACCCCTGGGCCAATAACCATGTCGATGCATCCTTTGTACTTTATTCAAAACCGATTTTGTGGTAGAAATAAATATAGCAGTGGCCAGTTCACATTGATTGACGGTTGAGTTCACTTAGTTGGAATAGTAACAGTGTTTGTTGATTTAGCCTGTCCCATATTACTTTAGACTTTAGCAGTCATTATCTAGACCCTCTGTCCCCAAAGAAAAGGTTTAATAAAACATAGTCCAAACTGGACGCCTCCTTTCGATCAACTTCTCTAAATATTCAGAAAAGCTAAATTGACCACATGTTCAGCCGGGATGCAGAGAGCACAGGGTGTCCGAGTTCCCGGAGAGGGACCCCGGCAGAGGACCGGGCCTGTTTTACCCAGAGCCGTACCTAGGTGAATACCAAGCTTGCCAGCCCCTAGCTCTGTAAGTTTGTCAACTCTCTTGCCTGCCTCTGAACATAAAAATGGCGTTAATAATTCACGTTCTGCTTGTCCCAAAGATGTATTAAGAAGTAAATATTTGTCAAAAGACGAAATGGTAAATGAATGAGAAGCAAATTCTTTGATGTTCTGTAGGCCTTCGTGGAGGACTAGATCTTAGCTCTTTTTGTGCTGGCTAGGCAAGTGTTATATTGCTTGAATCATGATGACCTCCAGTCTTTTGTCGTTGTTATCGGTTTTGTCTTTTCTTTCATGGACCTGGCCTGTATCCTGCTCTTCCTACTCCCAAGTAGCTGAGATTACAGCTCCCTATCACCAGCCCTGGCTTCTGTTTATAAGCTGGGTCTCCCTAAACTTTTGCGTAGGTTGGCCTCAAACAGCCTCCTCCATCGTACAGCTGGGCTCGCTGGCATGCACCGCCTTGGCCGGATCCATGGCTCTTGGAACGAATACACTGTTTGATTCCACAAGTTATTACAAACAAGGGAAGTTGAGATTCTATTCCATCCAAGCCTCAGATTTGGATTTCCTTTTTTGTTTCTTGTGGCTCAACATAAGGAAAATGGGTAGGAAATATCTTTTCATCTTCATCCTGGGTAATGCAAGGGCCAGGTATGTCTTTAGAAATCAGGCCTTGGGTAAGCAGTCTAGCTCTGCCATTTCTAGGCATACCTGAGACTGGCCTTTTCCTGGACTTCCTTTCCTGATCTGTCACGCAGACAATAGCACCTTCTTTGTGGCTCAGTTGTGGTACACACAAAAGGAAACAAATGTCCTTATAGCTTGGGGCGATGTCAGGGATATCAGGAACAGGTTCGCAATTGAAAACAATGCTATTTGAGAAGGAAACCCAAAGAATGTGGCCCCATTGTCTGTATTTGCTCCGATATTTTGGGTTTCTGTGAATGTGAGGGGCATCCTCGCATCAAACGATTGGAAGATAGGGCTAGTTAAGATGAAAGCACTAGAAGAGCCCCAGGGCAGATCATGAAGAAGTGCACGGGCAGCCTTCAACCTGTGGCCTGTGGCCACTCATTTCACAGAGTGGAGAAAGGGAGAAGCCAGCGCTGGTCATGGGCTCCTAGAGTCTCTGAGGAACTCACTGAGGCTGCTTTTTTTTTTTTTTTTTTTTTTTTTGGCCAGTCCTGGGCCTTGGACTCAGGGCCTGAGCACTGTCCCTGGCTTCTTCCCGCTCAAGGCTAGCACTCTGCCACCTGAGCCACAGCGCCCCTTCTGGCCGTTTTCCATATATGTGGTGCTGGGGAATCGAACCGAGAGCTTCATGTGTAGGAGGCAAGCACTCTTGCCACTAGGCCATATTCCCAGCCCACCCAGGCTGCTTCTTGACTTGAGGTTTTGCGTGTTTGTTTGAACTAGTTTTGCTAGTCTTGAACTCAGGGCCTGGGTGTTGTCTTTGAGTGTTCTTTTTTTTTTCTTTTGCTCAAGGCTTGCGCTTTACCATTTGAGCCATGGTTCCACTTCTGGCTTTTTGTTGTTCTTGTAGTTTATTGGAGGTAAGAGTCTCATAGACGTTCCTATCCAGGTTGGTTTTGAACTGGGATTCTCAGATCTCAGCCTCCTGAGTAGCTAGGATTACAGGTGTGAGCCCCTAACACCCAACTTGGCTGGAGTTTTGACAACTCCGGTGTTCATTTTGTGATTATCTGTTGGCATGTGGATAACATACTTAAAAAATGCCTTTCACAATAAATTCATTAGAGACTGAAAAAAGGATAAGGGCAAACGTACATTGAATCCAAGACCTAAACTAACAGTAACTGGGAACTAGTTTCCCAGCAGGAAATACAATTTAATTGTCAAGTAAAATACACAGGGCCAGAGTTTGGGGGAGCTCACATTCGGGTCATGTGACAGCAGGGCACAAACGACTGGGAGGACAACACCATTGGTGAATCCTTTCTTTCTATTATCAGTACAAGGCAAATGAAACATAAGACCTAATTTGGCAACGCTGACCCTGAACTCCATGGCAGTTCCTAACAAAGTTTGTTTCAGGAAGTAGCAGCTAATGTGAGAGCAGAGTAATTTACACAAAGCTACTGGGTTTTACTGCAGGGGCATTTTTTTGACCCTTTGGGTGAGGTCACACCCAGACTTAGAGACTCCTTCTGAGTTTTTCCTGCTGGAGGTGGGTGATAAGTATAACTTCCCTTTTGGCCACATCCCCTCCAACATTTGTCATTGTTAGTTTTCTTGATACAGGACATTCTTACTGGGGTGAGATGGAATCTCAATGTTGTTTTGATTTGCATTGATTTTATGGCCAGTGATGTAGAGCATTTTTTCATATGCCTATTGGCCATTCTCATTTCCTCATCAGAGAAGTCTCTTTGCGAACTCCATGTTATGGAAATGACTGTTATATCACTGTTGTAATTACTTTCAACATGCCATGTGAAACCGTAGCTTCTATTGTTGATGATCCTCTTGTATCCCCTTCCTGTGGTTGTACCCGCACTATCACTGTATCTTATCTGAGTACATAGGAAAGTGAAAGGGAATACCAAGATCGAGAGACACAGGTTAAAAAGACAAATGACTACAAAAGCAATACTTGCAAAACTGTTAGGTGTAAATCAACTGAACAACTCATGGGGGGGGGAGGGAAAGGGGGAGGGGGAGGGGACAATGAGGGAGGAGGTAACAAACAGTACAAGAAATGTATCTAATGCCTAACGTATGAAACTGTAACCTCTTTGTACATCAGTTTGACAATAAAATTTTTTTTTAAAAAGTGTAACTTCCGTCCAGGAGGCAGAACACACCTCCTCATAGACCTCAGACTCAAAACTCATGCAGGAGCACTCATTGAAAGCCAAGCCATGACCTTTCCAGCCATTGTCCATCCTTTCTTCCTACTTCTGAAGGAGGAGGTGAAGGAGGAGGTGAAGGAGAAGGAGGAGGTGAAGGAGGAGGAGGAGGAGGAGGAAGAGGAGGAGGAGCTCAGTGATCACTAGCTTTTCTACTTGTTGTCTCTGTTTTCAACTCAGGATCAACTAGAGAACCACCTAGGATATTCTTCTTGTTCTTGATAACTAGCACAGATGGAACAATTTTGAAATAAAACATGGAGCTGGTATGCTGACACACACTGGTATAATCCCTGCACTCAAGAGACAGAGGGAAGAGGATTATCAATTCAAGGCCAGTCCAGACCGTGGAGAGAGATCTTGTCCTAAAAGCCTGAAAGAGAAAGAGGGGAAAAAAAAAAAAGAAAAACAAGGAAAAGAAGTAACAGATTTTTTTGTGGTAGAAATTTAGATGACATTTTACATTTTTATTCTTATTGCAATATTCTTGGTGAAATTATTTTGAAAATGCAAGGAGCAACTCTTGACTGAAAGGATTCGACCAGTCTTCCAGATCTGTCATCTGACAGAAGTCTTTGCATAACTACACAGCTTATATAATTGTGACTTTTAAATCATTCCCCAGATATACTTTCTACACCGAGAAGTTCATTCTATGGGGATTTGTTTTTTATCACCTCGGCTTCATGTGCCTGAAAGGCATATTGTCTGAGGTTCTGTGCTTTTGGAAACCGAGGGCACAGGTGTCTGTCATGACACATCAAAGAGGTCCTTCTGACCTGCCATTTTTGCAGGCGGAGATGGTGCAGGAGGGAGTAATGACATAAAACAGAGCTGTGGGCACAGGTGGTAAAATGGTACCCAATTATATGGAGACAGAGTGGGAGGAAAACAAGAATGCTATGCAAAATGCCAACGAAATGCAATATATTCTGGACATATGGTCAATCTAGCAATGATGAAAAAGTCTAGAAGTCAGAAGACCTGAGAGGCGGCGAAGTGCTGTACCTAAGAGATGTACTGATGGTTTGGTTCCTTTCCTTTTGTGGTTTTTATTGCCAAACATCTACAGTGTTGAGATGTGATAATTTCAGATGACTTCAGTGTTGGCATCTGATTGCGGTATAATTCTAGATCTTACACTGGATGGCATATAATTTTTATCTATCATGCAATACACCATTAATTCTCAATTGTGTTGCTGTTTTAGTAGAAGAAGGGAATCATCAAATCAGAAAAAAAAATTTAAATGCTTTAGGAGCTGAATGAAAAAAAAAAGCTAATTTGTCTGTTACAGTTCATTTCCCATGTAGAGGCAGTTAAGATGGGAAAAGTGTATCTCAAAAGGTAATTACATATTGCCTGCAATCAATAGAACATACCAGAGAGAGGAAAGCTGCTTGTATTACACTCCGAATTCAGGGTTGCACATTGTAGCTTGAATTATCCTCAGTCATAGTGGCTGGAGAAACACAAAAGTCTCAGCTTACTCCAAATGTTTCCAACTCAAGCTCCGTGCTGTCCCCAGATTCATTCGCACCATTCCTCCTTCACTGGAATCTTCTATTTTGCAACCATATCTCGACCACAATCAAATAATTTCATCAGTTTGGAAGCATGATGGATTTTATTCATCATTGCTGATTCTTAATTAGCTGAGGGTATCAAGTAAGGAGTTGAAATGTATAAATCAGTAAGGAGCTTGTGATAACGGGCCTCCCACATGATATCAAGACACAATACTTCTCAAATCTGCCTGAACAATGGAATCTTACTCATCTGCCAAGAAGAAAAATATTATGTCATTTTCAGGGAAATAGATGAACCTGGGGAAAATTACACTAAGTGAAGTATGTCAGTCTCAGGCAGGCACAGGGTATATGTTTTCTCTCCTATGTGGAGGCCAGATCCAAATTATGTACATATATCAGAGCATATGCACAGCGGTGTGTGTGTGTGTGTGTACAGACAAATTGACTAAAGTGTGGTATATGTGGAGGAGGAGGGGCAGATTCCAGTGATGCAACTCCTTTGGACAACTAACTTACAATCCAGCTAAATGAAAAGCCGGAAGCTGAAATGTGTTTGTCAGAGAGGGGAGGAAGCCAAAGGAAGAGAGGGACAGGTGAATGGAGAAAGGAAGGTGGGGGCATACATACAATCATCATATTCAACGTATGTATGTGAAGACGGAACCAGGTACCTTCAGGGGAAGGGGTGGAGTTGGGACTGTTGTAAGAGAACGATGGAAGGGGGATATTGATTAAGATGCATTGTACTCATGCGCTGACATGTTGAATCAGAACTCTTCTGTACAAATACTTGAGAACAGTGAAAAACACATAAAAAGCATAGGATGCAATTAGGTCCAGTGTGTTATCGACCGAGTTTCACAGGGGATAGTCACATAGTCGTGTAAACTGCGTGTGCCAGCATGGTTCATAGTGTAAACCACTGTGGATCATTAGCCTTGTCAATAGGCATCTCAACGGCTACAAGTTCCATCAGGATCTACTCCTGCCCACAGCCCTCCGCCCCACCCGTGGTTCGTATTGACATAGCAATACATAATCACACTTTCCCAAATGTTCAATCTAGGGGCCTCAGAGCTTTTCCTCAATTTCACTCTCGTGTAGTTCAGAATTCTTGCTTGTAGGTTTATTGTGCATTTGAAATGAGTAAATACATTACACTCTAACTTGAAGTACAGTTTTAGGGAGAAGGAGAAAGTCATGAACACACAGAGAGAGGGGGAGAAAGATTGGAACTTACTGTGGACTTGTTACTTGGGCCTTTTGTGATGAATTGAGTCCCCTCATCCTTCATATTTTGCTTGTTTGTTGCAAACCGGGACACAAAAATACATCTACTACTAACTTTATCCACCACTAACTATGCCATGTGACAACAAATACTTAACATGCTAAATAAAAATGTCCACCCAGGTGCTCACTGGTGTGTACATGTACAAAAGTTCCTCCTGTGTGATCTCAAGTATCTAGGTCTAAAAAAATTCTGGAAACAACATAATTTTATAGCTAGTTATCATCTGGGTTGATGTTTGTTTGGAGCACCATACCATTGGGCCTCGATTGCCATGGTTTTCATTAAGATCTCATCCTGTACCAGGCACCAGGCAGCACACTCTGTACTTACTGCAGTTCGGTCCACTTGGATAGCTGGTTTTATGATGCCTATTTTAAGCATGAGGAAAACATTTCTTAGAAGGATTAAATGATAAGAGCTGATGTGGGGGAGGGCTGGGGTCTTCACAGTCTCCAGAAGCCGTACCGAAAACTGGTAAACTTCTTCTATTTGGTGCAAACCTGGGTGCCTTTAATATAATTCCATCACAAATCATGCATTCTTCCTTTTCCGAAGTAGTTTTATGTTCATCATGCCAATGGATTCGTACTTCAGTTGTTGAGCTGTGCAAGACAAACAAACAAAAAAGTCAAAAGAAGGCCCTGACGTGAGGGAGAGGCAAAGCCAGGGCTGGCTGCTGGGTGTCTGAGCCCGACCCCCGCGAGGCCCCTCCCCTTCACTATCCTGCTTTAACCAGAACGCAGGGAACTCTCTGGCTGCATGAGAAAGACACTTCATCATCACCCACGTAGAGCCCTTCCGTGTCTTTTCTGTGTTATTTATTTAGAAAGAATATCTTCTTTTGACACCCATTTCTCTCAGCATCCAAGATGAGAAGCAGCTTTTCGTAAGACACCCATAGCGGAGTGCAAAATACACTCTGTAGACTGAAGTGCTCACCCATAGGTATCGCATGAGGAGGTAGTGGAGTTTAGAGGCTTCGATTCCCCTGCTTCGGGAGGTTGTGAGCACAGCAGGTATCCTCTGGCTCACCTGCTGAAAGAAAAAGACAGTGGCTATCTGACTGACCCTTAAATCATACACATCAAAATGTAACACGGTGGGTGATATAGGTGTCCAACTTTTTGGTGCAAAAGATATGTAAGAAGCTCTAAACCGGTGGGCTTTCATGATCATGAAAGGCAGAAGGGGATTAAAGTATGTATTTTTTCCAAAAGTACTTATATCTGTACACTTTTAGATGCGAATTATAAGACATGGATCATAAATATATGTTTTTATGCAGATACATAAATACGATATCAGACTTCCATAAAGAAAATTAGGTTGAAACTACATCTTTTAAAATGCCGACTAAAATTTAAGAACCAGAAAAATCAAAGTGTTGGTAGTACTTGTGAATTAACACATTAATTAATAAATTAATACATAATTGGAAAAGACTTGGGCCAAAGTATCTTTTCAACAGAGATGATCCCATTTAAGAAATTTCTTTAAAATTTTTTTTTAAAATTATTGATTACTTTATTGTGAAAATGATGTACAGAGGGGTTACAGTTTCATACATAAGGCAGTGAGTACATTTCTTATCCAACTTGTTACCTCCTCCCTCATTCCTCCCTCCCCTCCCCATTTCTCTCCCCCCCATGAGTTGTACAGTTGGTTTACACCATATAGTTTTGTAAGTATTGCTGTAAGTAACAGTTTGTCTTTTATCCTTTGTCTCTTCATTTTGATATTCCCCTTTCCCTCCCTAGTTCCAGTACATGTAAATACAATATCCAGGGCACCAAAATCAGTTACAGTGATATCAGGGGTATAGGAGACAAACTGTATTAACCCCTATTTTCTGGATGAAGAACTTAAAACTCAGAGAGGTCATACACATGTTTATGTAGGTGGTTAAAAAGAAAGATATTCCAATCTGCTTGACAATAATGTGTATGCTGTCTTTGTGGTACTTACTTCGAACTGAAATTTTGGATTACAGATATATACAGCAGAGTGCCAGTGGCCTATACCTGTAATCCTAGTTACTCAGGAGGCTGAGATCTGAGTACTGTTAGAATGCAGCCTTGGTAGGAAAGTCCGTGAAACTCTTACCTCCAATTAACTACCCAAAGCCAGAAATGGCTTAAGTGATAGAATACCAACCTCCAGTGAAAAAGGTAAGAGATAGCACCTGGCTCTGGGTTCAAGTCCCTATATCTCAATACACACCAAACCCACAGATACACTGTAAGGACAACAGTGCTTAGAATCACACACAATGCCCCTGGCTGCATCAACTTAGCACAAATGAAGAGATGTCGTATCTAAAGAAGGATTCTGTGCTGGGTTTAATTTATGTCCACATCTTGATGGGAGGTTCCCAGTCCACATGTGTCATCCCCCAGACACAGAAAACACAACCTAAAGTTAACCTAGCACAAGTAAGCAAGGAACAGAAATCTGAAAGTGTGCAATGGCTTGTCTGTGGTCACCTAGAGTTTGGTGTTACAGATCCCGAGCCTACACAACGTCAGCTATTATAGGAAAATCAAATTCATCTAGAATGACAAGGATCCTTTTTCTAAAAACACAATTTATTAAAAAAATAAAATGTAAAATTCACTGAAAAAAAATCACAGTTCGCTATAGAAAGAGAAAGCACTGCTTTACCTTACTGTTGTCTCCTCAGTGGATTGGACTACAGGTGTGTGTGTGTCTGGCAACCATCGCCCGGGCAGTTTTCTAACCTGAGTATTACCACTGTCTTCCATTTCTTTTGCATGACTGCACCCAGAGGACTTTGACACCCATCACTCTATTTAGTTATTAAGATTTCTGTGGCTCAGCTGATGCCACGAATGTCCTTGAAAGTTGGCACATTCTAGGCAAGACCTGCTTAAGGTCATTCCTTTCTGCACTCTTATTTCTTTTATGCCGCACTCATTCTTCATCAAAGGTAGCTATGTGGCTGGTTATAGTAGAGGTTAAATGCATGCAAAAAGAGACATGCACATTGTTGGCAGAGGCAACTCCTTCCTCTTTCAGAAGGTTGCCTTTTAACCCACTCTATGGAGTCATGTCAGTGGCGGTGTGCTCACTTTCCCATCATCGCATGACTTTGTTGTTTGTTTTTATCGCAAAGTAGCGCAGCTGTGGTCTTCCTATTATCTTTTACTTTTTATTCAGACCTGGGAAAATCCTCCTGTGAAATGCCCTGGAAAAGAGAAATTGGATCTTTGATTAGCAGCAGGTTGATCTTACTTTGTGGTGGTGTAAATTAATCTCTCTCTGTTCAGAAAGTCCTGTCCCCACAGGATCTTTTGTTTTGTGTTCTTCAAAGCACATCTCCGGCATCTGGGAAGCTGCGAAGACTTGGTGTTAAGCACTGAAAAGCAACAGCTTTGCTTACCTGCAATCAAAGGCGGGTTTTGAGGTCAAAATGTGTTGTATTTGTTGTTGTTGCTATTATTGTATTCAGAATTGAAGTGATGCAAAAATAGGAAGCCCTGATTTATTACCAACAGTATCTCAGGTATGCTACTGGGTAAAAACAGTGCAGCTATCTTTCACCCCATCCCCTGGGATCACTCCTTTTCCCTCATCCATCAAGTCATTCATTGATTATTTTTTTCCTTCAGGAGAAACTATCTTGACCCCTTTATGTACTTTCTGCCACTCAATATTCAACCAATGCGACGTTAGATACTGAATCGCCCCTCCCTTCTCGGTGTGGCTTCCATGTATACATCATGGTAGCCATCAACATACTGGCTGTCCATTATGCACTTAACTATCGGAGAATGGAAATGAGAGCATTGTAGCCTGCATCCTTTACAGTGATTGGCAGGACACTCGGTGTTTGGTAAACCCTCAGGATATACTTATGGAGTGGGAGGTTGAATGATGAGGGGATGAATGGATAGACAACCCGTCTTTATCTCCATAGCTTTTCATGACAGGTAATAGATCTGAAAGTTCTGAGGTGGGCAGACAAAGGATCAGAGTGTGGAAGTCACAACAATGCATAAAAAATGGAGGTAAAACTAAAATCCAACATGTAATTATACGTGTACACATATATACATTTATACATGCCTAAATATATATATGTTTGCAAATATACATGCAGTAAATATATACATATATTTAGCATATATATTAATTATATAAAGGAATACTTTTACCTATGTAAAATAATATAAATATGTTATATATATATATCTGATTTCAGGTTCTTGTGAAATTCCTTAGTAAGTATATCTTGGTAGATGTTCTGTACTTTCTGTGACACACAAAGTTTGACAAGTAAAGGGACACTAGATGGCATTTCTTTTTAAGTGTACTTTTATGGAAATCAATAAGAGTTCTGTCAACTGTGGAATCCTCAGAGCCAACACAACAAGATGGCAGGGCTCAAAGGATTGCGACTGAACGTTAAGAATAATAAGAAAAGACCGTGAGTGACGATACTCAAGGACTTGGAGGAACAGTCTGCGGGACGTCTGAGGAGTTTGGATTTCCAGAAGTGTTATGTGTTTCACTGGGCCATCTGGTTTACCTGGGAAACTCCTGGGTTCAGAGGGTCAAGGAATTTCACCAAGGAGACTCAGCCCCAACCCGTCACATGTGCAGTTGTCCTGACCCGGATTTTCTTCGTGCCTCTAAGACACAGCATTTCAATGGAAACAAGCTCCTTCAGTGGGGTGGGTGGCTGGCACCTCAAATCCCAGCTCCCCCGGGAGTAGAGAGCTGGAGGATAGTGTGTTTTGATCCTGTGCAAAATGTGTGTGAGCACCTATACCAACCAATACAGCTATTTTAAAGAATGACAGCATGATTTTTCAAAGCAAACACTTCATCCAGATAACACTGCTAATTCTATGCGTTTCATAACTACCTCGTTCTCACTTACTATCCAACAAAAAGGCACGATCCTGGTCTGCTTCGCTTGTTGGGAGGCCTAGGGTGGCGAACGGTATGGATGGCAGGGGAGACTAACACTAGGGTTGAGGACCAGCTGTTATTCCCAGCTACGTGAGCTCGTGGAAGTCTCTCGGTGTCTCGAGCATCAGATTCCCAGCACGGAAAGTCTCCTGCTTGCTTCCCCAGTGAGGAAGGTAGCTGGAGGCCAGTGAGGTGCTGCCAGGCCTTCTTATGTCTTCCTGTTTACTCCCTGGCCAATCAGAGACTCTTTTTCACCTTCGCTCATTCTCATCTGTGAGAAATTTTAAACAAACAAACAAAAAAAACCCAAACAACTAATGATGGTCTTATAGCTTATGGTTAAAAGTAAACAAGTTACAACATGTAAATTCAGAATATCCAACACACTGCAAATGTTCTAAAAGTGTCTATTTAAGTGTGACTTTTCGTGTTCTCTGGAATGGTTTTGAATCCATACAATCGAGATGCAAACTTCCTGTTGACCAAACTAAATTTAAGAATTAAAATTGTGTACCTATCATTCGTGTGACAACACTTCGACTTGTTAGCATCACGAAACAGCACCTTGTCATGCAATCTCCTCAGCCAATTCTTGCTTCAGTGTATACCTTTCTTAAAGAATAGAGACAAAAAGAGTTTGTCTCGAGTGGCTTGAGGGTCAGTGTCCTATCCAAACTCTCTGACAGGACATCACAGTGAAGAGATCTTTGCACATGGAAGCAAGTGTCCAGAGTCCCAGGCTTCTGCTCTGAGCTCATTGGAGCGTGTTTCACAATTGCACTCAGGGCCCGACATGCTCTGAAAGCAGACAAGGGGGATGTGAGCCCCCCAAAAGCTCACAGCAGCTTCCTGGCTTCTCCGGACCTTGCCACCAAAGTCTGAAGATTGCAATGTAGACAGATTTGAGATCAGTACATTCGAAGGCCCCTGGCCGGTGACTTAGATGGCCATAGCTGAAGAGCTGGTTTGTATTTACTTCTTCCCGCGTCCCCCAGAGTCTCTCTGTGGAAAGTAATGGCGACGTGTCGGAGGAGGGTATGTCAGTTTGGAGCCCGAACACCCGGGTTCTAGCCTTGCCTCACAGATTGTGATTTCCTCTTGGAGACATTCCATGTGGCCTTGTGAACCCCGTCACTCTCCTAATGTGTAAGGTGGGGACAGTGGTACCCCCTAAAGTGAACACTGCATAGGAGGTTGCTTTGCAAATTCAACCAAAGTACATACACTATCACCACACTTTGTGACTGTGATAATTTTGGGGAGCTAGGTGGGTACCTCACTGTAGTCCATGTTCTCAAGGAGCTGAGACTTTGAACACAAGGACACATCTGCGTGCCTGGACTTCCAGTGTCCATGCCGGGACCAACTACGTCCAGGGGTAATGGGGAGCTTCTTGAATGGGCCGCGTCTTCACAAGCATCTGCTTGGCTCCTGCGGCTCAGGCTCTGCATGTAGAATGGCCTGCCCTGGCTAGCCATGGGACCGCACGTGCCCTGGCTTTTTCTTTCCTGCCTGATTTCACTCTCTTCTCCATACTGAAATAAACATTTCCATGTTACGGAGAGGTTGCCTCTATCTTTCTTTCCTGACATATGGTAAATCTTTAAAAACCAGGGTCCATGCTTTAATATCTTGACAGTGTGGTATCTCCTGTAGCCCCGGGCTTAGAGTAGAACTTCGGCAACAGTGTCAGAAAAATGAAACAAAATAAACAAAAGGGAGTAAAAGAGCAGTTAGTAGAAAAGATGATACAGAAAAACAAATAAGAATATGAGGTGGTCTTATTGTCAACAGGTGTGGTGAGCAGTTAAAGTGTCCTCAACCTCGACTTGCCGGTTGGGCTGACAAGTGATGGATTGGAACTTTATTTGTCAAGCTTGACCCTTGAATCAGGTCAGTAGAGTTCGAGCAGCATAACTAACTACATTCAGGGCAGTAGGTTTCTGAGGAACAAAGAGATCCAACATGGGTTGGGTGATTAGGACGTAGTTATTTTGGAAATAGAACCCACTGCTACTTGAAAATATCCGGGAAGCTCCTTCCTACAAAGTTTCCCCGATGACAAACACCCCCATTATTCTCCAATTGCACATTGGAGCATTCTGGGTGTAACAATATCTTGTGGGAGAGCGAAGAGAAGAGAGAAGGAAAAGGGAAACAGGAGAGAGAATAAACAAGAAAGGAGACAAAGTGAGTCCAATTTACACTTGACAAGGCTGCTGGAATTCTGTGCTGTCTCCTGACAGATCACTCTACTCTCTTCCATCCCCAACCAGCTTTAGTGCAACCTGGGCTTGGAAAAGTGGCACTTCTACCTATTTTGTTATCTTACCCATCTGAGGACCTCCACCACACACAAAAAGCCTAAAACACTATCATTGTGCCTATATCCTTGTTAGATGCCAGACTTTACTAATGTAATGTTACCTCTGGGAGAGCAGAACATTTATTTAATCGGTCAGCTTTTCATTTCCAGCACCTAACAGAGAATCTGACACATGGACAACATTCAGTAAATGTTGTTGGATAAACAAATCAATGGAGGGGCTTCATTTCCTTTAACTGCCTTAGGCTGTTTTGCCAACCTAGAAGCAGCTGGTGCAGGAATACCAGATTCTGTAAGCTTTCAACAGCTCCAAATAAAATATGACTGCCAGCGACTTCCTAACTCATCATTAAAGAATAATAGCAAACGCACACTCTTCTGACTGAGTCTTATTGGACATCTTCAATGTTGTCTGCACCTGCTCAGTTCATATCCTGAGAAATTTAGGGATTTTGATTAGTCATACTGTTGAACCATGTTTCACTTCACTCCGAAACCTTACCTCATGATCATCCATTGACTGGGTCCTTTGCCAGCTAGAAAGGAAACTTTCAAAGGACAGGGGCCTAACTCATCATTTCATCTCCAATAACCAACGGGCTCCTGATCAATACCCATTGCTCAAAAATCTCTACAGAAGGAATGGCGGGGGGTGAGGAATGCACAAGGCTTCCTAATTGATCTCACTTATTTTGCTTTATACTCAACTCAAATTATGCTATAACAGCGCACAAAGCAGACATCTCTGGAGTAATACTTTATAAATATCACTTTCAGAGGCGAGGGTTTTTGCATCCGCTGTGGAAATGACCGTGTCATCCTATGCTCGCGCCCCAAATCCTCCAGCAGAGCTGAGGAGTCCAGATGTGTTGCCATGAGGGGAGGAGGTGACTTTGCTGAAGGGGTGGGAAGGTGTACCCCTACTCCTGTGTGGTCAAAATGCCAACGCCAAACCAAAGAAGGTTGCTCTTCAGTCTTCAGATCTCATCCAAGTTGCTTGGCTAGAATTTGGACTTGCTTGGATCCCATCAATCATTCTCCTTCCTTGTTTCTCCCCAGTGGAATGGGAATGTACTGTGTTTGTGAACACCTAGCTTGTCTGTTTTCCCAAGTTCCCACCTACAGAGAAGTTCTGCCTCAAGGTGAGTGGCCGAGGCTTGCCCTCTTTAGATGACATTCAGACCAGACTCTCGACTTCAGACTTGAGAGCCAATGCTGAGGGCTGCAGGGCTCTTGAAGAGGAACAGACATATCCTCACGAAAGAAAGACCGTGGAAAAATATTTATGTCGGATAAAAAGCAGCAGGGGCTGGTGGTTGAATGAGCGTGATAAGGAGAGGAGGGAGGCCAACCCAAGGTTAGCAGAGGAGCTGAAGGAATGGGAGGTAACATTCCCAACCCAATGTTAGGGATGGAAATGGAAGGACGCTGTGACTCCAGTCTGAAGACGTTCACTCTGAGATGCATGCTTTCTTAGATGTTAATAAAGAAAAAGATGAGGTGATGCTAAGCGTGGAAATCTATGCTTACCACTTAAGCCTGTGTTATAGCTTGAATAGCAGTGATTTTAGCAGAATAAAAATGAGCTTCTCTAGATCCAGAAGTGGTAAGTTGAAGACTCCTCCGGTGGCTATAAGTTGTCCTAATAAGTCAGGCTTCCACGGTTGATTTCTATGCTAGGCAATGCTTTATTGTTGTCACAAAATACCTGATAGAAGTTACTGTAAGAAATACTTTAGTCCATGATCTGTCTGCTGGTTCCATTACTTTGGGGCCCCAAAATAAAGAAGTGCATGAGTAGATGGAAGCTGTGTGCCTCATGCCAATTAGAAAGCAGAGGTAAGGAGATAGGACCTCAGACAATATATTCCCTTCACCCCCAGTCACCTACGTACTCCAAGGCCTTATTTTCCAGTTTCCAGAATCTTCCAATAATGTCATCAGATTACGAATGCATCAGTGGGTCAATCCTTGTGATCTGATTATTTCTGTCAATCCTACCAACTGGTCACCAAGCCTTGAACACATGAATCTCTTGTGGAGGAAACTTCATCTCCAAACTGTAACAACTTCCCCATCATCGAAGTTATATCCTGGGTGAATGATTAGAATCCTGACTAATTTATCATGTGCAAGTGTACTTCTTTAAAAAATCATTTACCATTGTGTTTACTTGTACATATATAGACACATTCTGCTTACTGAAAAAGGAGGGGCCTGGCTCGTTTACTTAAGGTATTTTTTCCCCAAGTCTTTCCTTTTCCTTACTAATGGAGCAATAGCATTCTTTCTAATGGAAGGATAGAATTCCATTGTGTATATACACCACATTTTCTTGATCCATTCATCCACTGAGCCCCTTAGGGTTGGTTGCATATCTTGGCTATAGTAAACAATGCTAAAAATTCACACAGAGAGACCAAAAGAAGATATTTTTCATAGAGGATCACAAAGCTCAACAACTATGTGTATATGATCATATAAAATAATGTTTATCGAAATGAACCCCAAGAAATGGAAACAAGGGATTTTTTTAATTTTACTTTTTGTAAGGGGTTTTGTTTTCCCTATGTTACTCGTTTTTATTTCTGGAGCTTTTATCTGTTTTGGGGGAGGATAAGAGGAAGCCCAGAATTGGTGGGAGAATTCAGCAATGATACTCACTAGACACTATGTTGAAAGTCAACTATACAACTTGGGGTGAAAGGGGGACCAGAAGGGAAAAAACTGGGGAACAAAAAGGAAAGAGATGACACTGTTCAAAAAGAAATGTACTCATTATATGACCTATATAACTGCAAGCCCTCTGTCCCTCATCTTTACCAAAGAAATTAAAAATAAAATAAGAAGTTGAAAAAAAAAGGAGAGACAGCAGTTGAGGGCAGTAGCGCTGTAAAGCCATGGGCTGAGTCTTTGCACATCCATGCATCCACAGGGACCCCCCCCCCCCACTGCTGCTCTTAAGATAGAGTCTCTGAAGAAGTGAAGTTACTTTGACTCACAAAGATTTCTCATCCAATAGCATTTGTGAGCTGATCAGAAGAGAAGCCAGAAAGATCATGGTGCACTCTGAGAAAAGGGCAGGGGAGGAAGCCAGGAAGGGGACCACATGAGAAATTCACCCCGACTGACTGTGATCTAGATCTCCTAGCATCCGCAATGACGGGGAAACACATCTCATGCTTTCTTACTCAGCCCAGGCAGATGAATACACCACGAATCACTGTGCCTCGAAGTGGACTGACACTGTGCTGTTCGTACGCTATCGCCTCCTAAAATGATTCTCCTAAAAGGATATTCCATCCTCAGCCCAAGGGGATGGCCTCCTGATGTCGACAGTTCACCACACCTGTCGTTCTTGTGTGTATGTACAAGTAGGTACTCTAGGAAACTACTCTATTATGTTGAGTGAAAGTAAGTTGAGTTGAAACAAAGTACAGAGAAATTTTAATTTAATCGCATAGAAAAGGCTGGAATCAGGCAGTGTAAGGAATGGAGAGCTTTGGAGAGAAGCAAACACACATATGTCTAGTTAATGACAACAGATTAAACTCCTACTTTTGCCTGCTTACAAATACTTCAAAGGATGTTATGAAGTAATATTGAACAAAAGGCCAGTGCACGGAGTTCAGGACGAACCTGGATCTCTATCTGTGTTTTACTCGGCACTGTTCAGAAGTATGCCATTGGTTTTATTCTGTGCCTTGCTTGTCTTTATTAGTAAATGGAAGTGGTATTTTCTTTCCACTTGATAAGCAGATAAGAGACAAAGTAAGCATCAATAGGACAGAGTTTTGTAAGTCAGTCTTTGGAAACCATAAACCCTGTAGTATGAGTGTGAGATATTCTGCCAACCAGCACAATGGCTGACACATGCTCAAATTTCGTCGATGTCTGATGTCTGTTGAACAAATGCTCTTTTGAGATGTATATTCTGTTTGGCATCAGCACATCCCCCTGAGTTTTGCTGGTCCATTTGCAGCCAGCACCATGTAATTCTGGCAATAACATAAGGATGAGTACTCGCTCATTCTATTTTCATATCTTGCACTGATATATAAAAAACTATAAGTTGATGTTTAACAATTTCCAGTAAGACATGAAATGAAATAATGATTCTTTGACATGACTTAAGTTTTACGCACATGTTATGTAGGGAGAAAGGATTTCTAAGAAATTTAATAACTGACAGTAGATACGAGTAAGGTTATCGATGCTTTTTAAAGAGGTATTTCACAGTAACACGAGCCTAGTTATTTGAGAAGCAGAAATCAAAAGATCTTGGGTAGAAGCCAATGCGGGCTTAAAAGACTTCATCTCACTCAGTAGCAGGGGCAGTGACATATGTCTGTTATTCCAGCTACAGGGGAAGCACAATGGCTTGACACGAGTGACCTATGCCTGTCATTCTCAGTGACAGGGAGAAGCTCAAGTTGGAGAATTGTGGCCCAGGCTAGCCTGGGTAAAGTGAGACCCCGCCTTGAGAACAATCAAAGCAAAAACATACCTGCATGACAAACATGAGGCCCTGAGTTCAAACCCCAGCATCACAAAATTAGAGAAGACATTTCTACCGGCACATACTGTAATAGAATACTCATCTCCAAAACACTTAAAACTCGAAATCATTTTTGGTTGTGTTGGGTTCAGTGTCTTTACTGACAACATTTGAAGTCAGTTTTGTATATTCACCGGAATAGAGGCCACATGAGGGTGAGTGTTGAGTCTTACTTGTTTTCTCTTTATATGATGAATAAATAGATCATGTACAAATTAATATAAGTTCTTGGCACCTTTCCTTGATGCTTCTGTAATAAGTCAATTGCGTTATCCACTCAGCAAAACCTATCTAGATGGTTAGATTGCCCTGAAACTAGTGACTTCCAGTGAAAACTAAATATCAAGGCTGGCCCCAGTGGCTCATGCCTGTAATCCTAGCTATTCAGAATCCTGGGATGGATCTAGAGAATCTAGAGGATCACTATTCTAAACCAGCCTGAGCGTAAAAATCTATGAGACTATATCTCCTATTAACCAGCAAAAAATACTGGGTTAGCTTTGTGGCTCAAGTGGTAGAGCACCACCAGAGCAAGTAATGAAGTGTGAGGTCCTAAATTCAAACCCAAATAGTTTTCTTCTTTCCCTACAGCTAACCAGCCTCAATATGAATAATGCTTTGTAGACATAGAAAAAGTATTATCTCTATGTATTAGTGTGCTTTAGATTCCATAACAAAATACTATCAGAGACTGGGTGTGTAAAACCACAGTAGTTAATTTTCTCCCAACTTGGGATGCACTAATTCCAAGATGAAATTTCCAACTTGGGCAAGGTTTATTGAGAAACTCTTCCAAATTAGGAGATACTTGCCTTCTTATTCTGACTGCACAAACTACAAAAGGGGGAAAGAGAAATAGAAGAGAAGGGAGGAGAAAAGGAAGAAGAAAAGAAGGAGAAGGCAAAGAAGAGGAGAAAGGGACCTGGTTTGCCTTTTCTTGTAAGGGGGAAAATCCATCTTGAGAATCGTAACTGTAGGCCCTCCTCTTGCCCTAATGATCTCGATTTCCAACCACCATCAAATTGGTTTTCGGAAGGTCGTGGTCTGTGTCACTCTATTCACACTCAACAGGGTTAAGTGAGAAACTTTGCAAAGTTCTTTGAATTTTGGATACTGTGATCTTTCCATGCAAGCCACATTCCTATGCTCTTTACTCCAAGCAGTCGACGACTCTATCTCATTCCCTAGCTATTTCTTCCTAATTTTCCTCTAGTAAGATTGGTTATACTCAGTGGGGATTTCCTCCGCAGGAGACTTGTGGTCACGTCTGGAGACACTGTTCTTGTCATGGCTGGGGCAAGGAAGGGAGGTGCTAGTGTCATCTCGTTGATGGAGAATGCTCAAGAATGCTGAAGAAAGCTCACTTCAGCTCCCTGACATCAACAGTACCGAGTCTGAGAGCCTCAGGTATAGATGAGTGAAGAATCAATGTACATTTTAGTTTTTCAGCTGAGATCTCAGGTTTCTGATCATTTCCAACGGCCTGGGTCACTGTTTATTATACAGAGTTCCCAACCCTAGACTTCAACCCTAGTATTTTCCTATAACTCAAGATAAAAAGTGTCCAGGCTGCCAAAGCCCTAATTGTAAACACAACAAAGAACAAAGATCTCCAAACATTTTATCCTTTGAGGAAAGAGAGAGGGAGAAGAGAAAAAACATATACATTATATGAGAGGGGTATCTTATTAAGGAAAGACGAGAATGAGAAAGATCTTGGATGTGACAGGTAATATTTCTTTCTTTTTTTAAAAAAACATATTCATTTCTTTATTGTCAAAGTGAAGTACAAAGGGGTTACAGTTTCACACATAAGGCAGTGAGTACATTGCTTATCCAACTTGTTACCCCCTCCCTCAACTTCCCCCCTGCTTCCCCCCTCCCCATTTCCTTCCCCTCTCATGAGTTGTACAGTTGTTTATAGCATATGGTTTTGTAAGTATTGCTGTTGCATTGGTTTGTCTTTTATCCTTTGTCTCTCCATTTTGATGTTCCCCTTCCCTTCCCTAGTTCCAATACATGGATACTACTAGCGATGCCATCATGGAAAGGTAATTTGTCTTCTTGAGCCTCAGTTTCCCTATTTATAACATGAGAATAATAATTAAGTATGCCTCATAGTATTAAGCATTTGCATACAATTATATATATTCATAGATATGTAGGGGAGGGGTTAAAATCTCAAGCATGGGAAAGGTCAATGCTGGTCACTCAGGAGCTCACAATCCTGGTGGCGTTGGTACTGAGCACTTCCTTCTGTGAATCACGGGCTTCCTAAAGGTACAGGCCGGGGCCATGTCCAGCAGTGGACTGCCAGGTGAAGGGCCTCCATGGAGCGTCACGGGAGATGCTAACGCCCTTGTCCGGGTGATGAGACTGTTGCCATAAGGTGTTGGGTGGGTGTTAGGGCCTAGGGGAAGGTGACCTGCTTGGTTAAAGGGAACACGCGGCCCCACACACTTTCGGTAAGACTGGACTGAATGTCCCACTGGATCAAACAGCCCTAAAAAGGCTCACAGCATGGCAGAGGGCAACACTGTGGAGTGCATGAATGCTAAATCAGTCTCTCAAGGGAACATGTTGTGTGACCGGCAATTTATAGGACACCCAAGGTTCCTGTGATGGCTCACAGCCAGGGCCAGCCCTGCTCTCTCATCTTCAGAGAACGCTCTGGGACCGCAGCTCCCAGGTCTCTGGTTAATCAGCCATCTAAGGGGTGGCGACTCCTCACAGGGCGTCACATTCCCTTTCAACCACGAGCCTCTTGTTCCTTCCCCACCGGGTATGGCTGACCTAGAAATAAGCTGCATTGTACCAATGCTGGGCTATTTATTAAGTAACCTATTTTCTGCTCCAGGTCAATCAACAATGGTAGAGGCAGCACAGGAAGGGGTGAGGCCCGGTTTGAGAGGGGAGTTTAGTCACCAATGAGGTGATTATGACAAAAAGAAAGACCGAAGCTCGGGAACATTGGTGGCATACAAGCACAGTAGATGGGTTGAAACACCACGGCCCTGCTGACTGAGTCCCGTGGCGGTATCTGCACGGGCTCTGTTCCACCAGGGTGCACTTCGATTCCCAGCTCACGGTCTGCATTCAGAATCTGGTGGCTGTCGGCAGGTTATAAACCTCGGCTGTACAGAAGGGTGAGCTGTAAGCTGACCCATCCTCCTGGACCTGCCTTACTGTTCCCAGTGGCCCAGCTCCCTCATCTAAACTCCACCGTGCAGTGAAGTTTCCATCTAGAGTCTTGGAATGGGCGTTCGCACTTGATCACATGCCTGCCCCTCTTCCACCTTGCAGCCCCCTCTTCTGAGAGGGGTCAGGCATGTGACTCAGTCACCCCCCCCTTACTCATCTGTCACCTGTGGCTTCCCACTCTGGTGCTCCCTCTGTCTGATTCTGTTGGACATGTCCCCTGCCAGGTAGGAATCGAGACAGTTGCAATAGGTGATCGATACTGCACAGATCACTGATGTACCGGGGTCCAGGGAAATTGGAGTGTTTTTCATCCTGCACAGTGTAGAAGCCAGTCATCTCCCCAAGTATTAATAAATACCATATAACTTATTTGCATCTTTTTGCAATGCAAACTCACTAAGGAGACCCTGGTCTGAACCTGAACATTTCCATAAGCAGTAGGAAGTCCAAAGAAGAATCTTTTTTTTTTTTTTTAAAGAAAATCAAGCACTCCATGCTGCACCAGTGCTGTGTGATCTTACACTTTGTCAGAATGGAGCAGGGCAGACAGGGACTTGGGGATGCATCAAGCCATTGTACACCGGGGGAGTGCAAACCTGCTAGGGGAACTCTCGGAGCCATCATGGAGCAGTCACTTGACTTACTAAAGATGGGAGCTTAGTTGCTGGTAGTTCAGCCATCCACTGCTTTGTCTATCAGTTAAATGTGGTCGCCTGGTTGGTGTCACTTCCTGGAGTCTCTTGCAGCATGGTATTTGGGCAATAAAACAACTTGTCATGGGGAGAGAAGGTTACATGTAGGCAAACAGGTGCAGGTGCCAGCAGCTAGATGGAAGCAAGCATTCCCAGAATGGACAAGACCCAGGGACAGCAGCAGACACTGCAAATCCTTAATCTACAAAGATGAGGAAAGGAAGAGCCAATGTTTATTGCACCCTTCATCCTTGAGAGAAGACTGGTCTTCTATTGGGTGCAGTTTAATCCTCATAAGGGTTCATTCATTGAAGGTGGTATTAATAGTCCCAGTTTCCTTTCCAGACAGTGAAACCAGAGACCAGGAAGTTCCTTCCATGAGTACAGTCAAAAGGGCACAGATAGACTTGCAAGCAACCCACCCCCACCCCACCCCAGCCCTGGGTCTTTGAACTTTTATCCCACACACTTACACAAGAGCTCAAACACTGATCTTTTTCACACCTCTGAACAGAAGTTGTTTTTGGAGGTGCAGATTGAGAAGTGACTGAGGAAATGAAAACGAAGAGGAAAGGTCAACAGGGGCTTGGGTTCATTGCTCCACTAATGGCCCGGAAAGTGTAGGGAGCAGCCCTTAAATGAAGTAAATGGATGATGCATATTTGTTACAAACACCCACTCAGTAGGACAGAGCACTAAGGTGAACATCCAGTGTGTGACAAAAAACACTGAAGTGCTCATTGCTATACATGCTTTGGAACTCATAGAAGATGATGAATGTGATAAGGACCTGCTTTTAGACTTTTCGCCTCAGAGCCAATTAGCCAAATTCCTCGGTGAAGGGCAGGTTTGAAAGAGAGAAGCTGACACACACTAGCAAAGAGCCTCATTCAAAGCCAAATGCCAGAGCAATTTGAAGAGGCAGGATAATTGCAGCAACGTTTGATCAATGAGGAAGGAAGTTCATAGATCATAGATCATCAGTGAGGCTGGGGAGACCACACCCCGACATAGGGCTGACTTCTCAACCCTTAAACTCTAAGGGAGTATGTATCTGAAAGAAATGCATTGACTCCATGAAGAAACAGGTGGATCACCTAATCACATTGCATGCACAGGTGGTCTCCTCAGAGGATTTAATCTAATAAATTCTTTACACATTCAAAAGAATATTTTTACTCTTATTTTGTGGGATTTACTCTAAACTGCAGAATGAATACTGTACCATCTACTGTACCCTCTACCACCATGTTGTACCTCATGCCTTGACATTAAATTAAGATAGTAGTGACAAAGCAGGCTTTTCATTTATACTTCTCTTTTAGATGTGAAGAACACTTAAAAAAAGTAATAAAAGACATGGACCCCTTAGACAAAATCTCCCATTACCCCTTTTCTGGATCAACATTCTACTTCCTGTACTGTAAGGCTGACTAGGCGAGATTCCATGTGTACATGAGAGAATGCAGAGTTTGTCTTTCTATGTCTGATTTAAAAAAAAAATGGAAACATGTCCTCCACATTCACATGTTTTCATAATGGTTGGATATTCTTTGTTATTCATGGTGAAATTATGCATATGTTATATCAATATTTCCTTTATTTATTCACCCATGCATGGACATTTAGGCTGGTTCCTTTCTTGTCTGTTATGAATAATGCTTGGTGAATGCAGGTATCTCTTTGAGATCCTGACTTCAATCACGTTTAATAAAAACCCCAAAGTGAGTTTACTAAAACACAGGCAAGTTCTATTTTTAATTTTGGGGAACTACAATTCAGTTTTCCAAAGCAACAATATGAATTTTTGTTAATCATTATTGTATAAGTTCCTTTTTCCTTCACATCTTTAAAATATGGCTTAGCTTTTTCTGATACTATATGTTACTTAAATATAAGCATATTATTTAACA
The DNA here is from genome assembly GCF_023159225.1 of Perognathus longimembris pacificus. Taxonomy (NCBI): domain Eukaryota; kingdom Metazoa; phylum Chordata; class Mammalia; order Rodentia; family Heteromyidae; genus Perognathus; species Perognathus longimembris. The sequence goes on along the minus strand of NC_063176.1, from coordinate 54,573,230 downwards.
TTGACCTTGTAATCTAATAAGGAAAACTAGTCATATGAGTAGCTCAGACCTGGATCCTCTATCCTGGTTCTTAATCATTAATCTCTGAGAGAATTAGGCTTCTTACTGAAGCTCATCTCAATTTAGTGATTAATTCTAAATTATTCCTCATTGCACTGCTACATTTGAATAAACAAAAGCTAACTGGAAAACAATAAGGGGGGCAATGTTTTACAATTGAAAAAATGTTGAAAAGATTGAGGTCCCCGAAAAAAATGGAGCATGGAAATGGAAGAAAAAAGGGAAAGAAAATAAACAAGGAAGGACTGGAAGAAAGAAGGAAGAGAAATAAAGAGGAGGAAGGGAGAAAGGAGGAGAGAAAGAAAGAGAGAGGGAGAGAGAGGAAGTAAGGGAGGGAGGGAAGAAATAAAAGAAAAGGAATGAGAAAGGAAAAGGAGAATGATATAGAGAGAGAAGGAGGGAAGGAAGGAAGGAAGGAAGGAGGGAAGGAAGGAAGGAAGGAAGAAAAGAAGGAAGTAGAGAGGTTAACTGATGGAGTGAGGAAAAGAAAGAAGTGGATAGGAAATACGACAGGAAAAAAAAGAAGAAAAGGAAGGAAGAGAGAAAAGAAGGAGGGAAGGATAAAGGAAGATTCTTTGAGAAAAAATGTGAGTTTTCTTCACTGTAGAGACATACCCATTTTGAGAACTAGCCCAGACATTCCCAGCTTTCTTGCTTCAAGAGCAACTGTCCCATTAATAAGTGGGCTAGAGACTGTCAGAGAGACTTCTCTGAAGAGGAAATGAGAATGAACAATAGACACATGAAGATGTGCTCAACATCTCTGGCCATAAAAAGAAATGCAAAAGAGACAACATCATCTCGACCATGTAAGAATGGCCATTATAAAGAAAACTAATAGCAACAGATGCTGGTGGGGTTGTGGCCAAAAGGGAATGCTATTATACTGTTGATGGGAGTTTAAACCACTCTTGAAAGCAATATGGAAGTTCCTCAGAAGGTGAAACATAGAGCTCCCCTATGACCCAGCAACCCCACTTCTGGACATTTACCCAAAGGATCACAAATAAGGCCACACTAAAGCTACCAGCACAGCCATGTTCATTGCAGCATTATTTACCATAGCTAAAGAATGGAGCCAACCTAGATGTCCCTCGGTAGATGAATGGATCGAGAAAATGTGGCATATATACACAATGGAATTCTATGCTTCTATCAGAAAGAATGACATTGCCCCATTTTTAAGGAAGTGGAAAGACTTGGAAAAAAGTCATACTAAGTGAAGTCAGCTGGACCTAAAGAAACATACTTTGTGTTTACCCTCATTGCATCTAGGATTGTCCTAGCAGAGGATCACAATAGCTCAATGACTATGTACATAGGATCATATAAGGTGATGCTAAGCAAAATGAACTCCAAGATAAGTGGAAACAAGTGGTTTTTCATTATAGTTGCTATTTTTAATGTACTATGTAAAACTATTTCTTTTTTTCTTGCATTTTTCTTCCCTGTGATTTAGCCCCTGTTGTCACTGTATTTGATTTTTTTTTTTTTTTTGCCAGTCCTGGGCCTTGGACTCAGGGCCTGAGCACTGTCCCTGGCTTCTTCCCGCTCAAGGCTTGCACTCTGCCACTTGAGCCACAGCGCCGCTTCAGGCCATTTTCTGTATATGTGGTGCTGGGGAATCGAACCTAGGGCCTCGTGTATCCGAGGCAGGCACTCTTGCCACTAGGCTATATCCCCAGCCCACTGTATTTGATTTTGGTACTCTGGATATTGCATATATTTTTATCTGAATTGGGGAAGGGAAGGGGAACATCAAAATGGTGAGACAAAGGACAAAGGGTGAACCAACGCAACAATGATACCTACAAGACAATATATTGGAAATTATCTGTACCATGGGAGAAAAATGAGGAAGGAGGTAACAAGTTTGATAAGAACTGTACTCACCACCTTACTCATGTACCTGTCACCCCTCAGCACATCAGCTTAACACTAAAATTAAATTTTTAAAAAGAGCTGCATCTGCCTTGGGTAGACAGACTGTCATGGCTGTTCATGTCAATTTAAGGACTAATATTTCTTGGTAAAATCCATAACTTACTAATTCTGGCTGGCATCAGTAGTAAACAGAAAATGTGTTCAAGAACTATTCTAGAAAGCTCTGGAAACTCTTATTCAAGAAGTGGTTGTACATCCTCTGAGAAGATGCAAGATAGAAGCAGGTCAGGCTTGGAGCTCAAGTAGAGCCACCAAGTGCAAGCCACAGGTTGAAGATGATGAAGATGAAATTCTAAACTTCCCTTTGCCCATACTTTACGTTTTTTTTGTTTTCATTAAAAAAATCTACCTAGTGTTTTTACCTAGCAGGGACAGAAGGGTTTGCTTCATGGCTAGATGAAAAATACATATAATTCCAGTTCATCAACGGACTCATTGCCAGTCAGAGGCAAACCATTTACTCTTTAGATTCTGCCTTTGTGAGTTCAGCTTCTACAGAACAGAGAGTGAAAATATGGATTTCATAATAAAGGAAATTGGCTTTTTATTAGTCCTTATAATCACAAATATCAGTAATTTTATTCTCCTGTTTTTTCAAGAGCAGATTTCAGTACATTTAATTGCCTAACACCCTACAGATAGTTTAACGTTTTACTTTAATTTTGCATTTTACTCGTAATTTAATTGAAAATTTTCATTAACTAAATTAATAGAAATTTTTTTCAAAAGCCTAATCTGAGATAATTCTTTATTGAAAGAAAAAAGCATGCTAAGTAGACCAAACAACTATTTCAGCAGAAAGTGCATTCAATCTACAGTGATCTGCAATACTCTGAAAGATGAAGTCTTCAGGGTGAAGTACATAAGGAGCACACACCCTGGGGACAATCTGTGGCTCCCATGACTTTTGCTGTTGTCCCTGTGTTTGCCTTCAACAGTCTCAGGCACCTGCCTGGCAAACAATCCAATGGCAGATGACAAGACTCAGGGATCTAGACGATGTCCTAGGAGACGTGAGGGAGGACTCCTCCTGCAAGGCAGCTCCTTCAAGTTACTCCAACCGGTACTTGGGATTCCATCCTGAGATAATCACTATTGAACATCTGTCCTGATAAATGAGTCACACCAGAGGTGTTGCTGTACTTCGGTCATCTGTGTAGCCAAAGGACTTGAGTTCACAATCCCCCTCTTCCAGGAGATGAAGCAAAGCCATGGCTGCGTTCAGAGGCAGAGAGGACTCATGCTGAGGGCTGATGTCCAGGGCCCACAATGGGTTATTCACTGACAGAGCTCACAGGGTCCCTTCATGCTGAGCATCCAGACACAAGGAACTCAGGTAGAGGCACAGGGAACAGGACATAGCACTGGGTGTGTAGCTCAGTGGTAGAGTGCTTGCCTTGCACGTGTGAGGTTGCTGTTCAGCATCCAGCACTGCAACAACCACGAATAGATAAGTAAATAAAAGAATACTGACTACTGGGAGCTGTCAGTCAACATCAGCACAGAGGATAGAGTGGGTAATGAATTGTTTCCATCAACTCTTCCATAAATTGCACTTTGGTAAACCAATCAGTCAGGTAGAGGGAATTCCAGGCTTCTGAGAGTCAGCCAATGTGCCATAGCCATTTGGCTCTTTGCGTCCATACCCTGAGCACCAAACAATCCCCAGATACTTCCATGTCATTGAGCCCTAGAATTCTCCATTGGTGTTTCCCAAAACCCTATGCAAGGTTCAAACTCCGCTGTGTTAGAGAAGCTGCTTCAGGGGCCAGCCCTTCCCCATTTCGCAGGCATCACATCCATGAGCAGCATAGTCCTGACAAACATGGCAGAACAAAGGAAGCAGAAATAGCTGAAGAAATAATAGAAGAAAAACTCTGTGAGCTGAAGAGAGTCCTGACTCAGATATTGGGACATTTGTATGTATGGTACCAAGAGCTACATACTAAAAATCTTTAAATCTAGAAAAGTTTTCAACTTAAATTCAAAGGAAAAGATATAGCATTACATGAAATAATATATCATAGTATATAATAAGTAATGTATTATTTTACTTTATTATATGTTTTATATATGTTATATAATATATCAATACATATGTTACATATCAATATATTGTATATATTATATATCACATTATATGGTATACATATTTCTTTGAATTTAAGTATATGTATACATACACACACACACGACAGAGAGAGAAGAGGAGACTGAGATAGAGAAAGAGACAGAGGCCCACATAATTTTATAATTCCCCTAAATGGTGACGTAAACAAAAAAGTCAAAAGGAAAACATTTGAGCTCAATGTATGATAGATAACCTTCCTTTTATCTCCTATATAAATGGTCACATCTTTGTGTGAAATTTAGGAAAAGATCCATTAATGATATGTAGTAACCCAGAAATTCCTGTGGGCAGATAGCAAGTACCCAAAGATAATATTAAAGAAGAATTAAAATACTGTCGCTGAGAAGACAATCAGAGCTATGAGACAGGGTAAAGACATCATATTATCATTTCCCCAGCACTGCTGTGCTGTTCACATCTATGGCTACTAGTCACAGGAAATCAGGTTCATGGCCATTTTGTACTCCAAGAAGTTACGCAATGAGGCACTTCCACTTGAAAAACTATTACAGCAATCGAATAATAAAAGAAAAAAAACAAGTATTATTACCTCTAGGCTGATGAAATATGTCCTATAAAATAGCAGTGAAAACTTGAAGGTCTATTACACTCAAACATTATGTAGCCCAGGCCCTGTATATATATATATATAAATGTATACATGCTCACATTACAGATGAATATTTCCTATTTGCTAATTGCCTTGCTCTCTGTTGGTTCTGAGAACCTGTGGTTATTCCGTCTAATCTAGGAGCATGTGTGATTATCTTGTTACCGATCCCAGGTGCCCAGTCAGCGTGGTTTACAGCACACGGTGAACAGAGCTTGTCAGTTGGAACTGTATGCTTCTGTCTCCCAGGTTAACAAGGCTGCAAGGAATCGTATTACCAGACAGACTCTATTTTCTGCCTTTTTATTCTTCTTTTATTGTTGGAATGGCAATAAGAATGGGCAGAGTTTGGATATTTGGCCCTGGAGACCCCGAGATCGCCTGAATTTATCTGCAACATCTTGTGTTTTGTGCAGGCTTTTCCTGTCTCAGCAGGAAACTCACTCAGAGAAACACAAACCCTTGTTGAAGAAGTTGGGGAAGCAAAGTGTATGTTTACGGAGCTCTCAGAAAGCCATACCTAAGGGAGATCAGAGGAAATAAAGCAAAATGAAGCATAGAAGAGTAAAATTCCCTACAAACAATCGCCAGGCTGCCACAGCTCTCTAACCCCTCCGCCTTTCATGTCAACTTCTCTCCTAAAACTCTGTCTGCCTCCCTATCTGTGTTAGTCTCTCTGTTTATCTGTCATTTACCTGCCTCTGTCTCTGTCTCTGTCTTTCTCTCTCCTACACACACACACACACACACACACACACACACACACACACACACACACAGTATACACAGCAAGTGTGCCACCATGAACTAGAAGCAGCAAAACCATCAGTTTCACTGGGAATATTTCACAGATGACACATTCAGAGCAATGCCAGCCATCTAGTAGCCATCTAAACATCATCCACTGTGATGCTAAGAAACGGTAGTGATGAGCAGAACATTGCCAGCAGTGTACAGTTCTAATGGTTTATCTTAGGTGAAAACTTTTAGACATCACTAAGGGCTGAATTGTGTCTCTGACAGTTACTTGTGGAAACCTTAACCCCAGTACCTTAGAATGTGACTGTATTTTGAGACAGGGTCTGTAAGGAAATGGTTAATGTGAAACGGGGTCCTAGGGTAGGTGCTCATCCCAGGTAACTGGTGTCTTTGAGAGAAAATGGCAAACACTTAGATCTGGGACTTCCAGCTTCCAAAATTGTGGGAGAGCAGATTTCTGCTGTTTAATAATACTCACACAGTGGAGTGTACAAAACCCAGAATGTTCTGGGCATGAGAAAGCACACATGACTCCTCCCAGAGCCTCCTTATCTCCTTGTAAGTGAACTTTCTAGTGCTATTCCTACTTTCAAGGTTTACAAAAGTTTTCTGGGGAACTGGGGATATGGCCTAGTGGTAGAGTGCTTGCCTCGCATACATGAAGCCCCACTTATCTATCTATCTATCTATCTGTCTGTCTGTCTGTCTATCTATAAAGAGCCAGATGTGTCACTGTGGCTCAAGAGCAAAAAGAAGCCAGGGACAGTGCTCAGGCCCTGAGTCCAAGTCCCAGGAGTAGAAAAAGAACAGTTTTCTAGGAAAAGTTCCAGATGCACGATTTTAAATCTAGGTGTGTTTTTTTAAAATTACATTTACAAATTTCATATATTGTACTTTGTGTACTTTGTGAACAAATATCTGTTGCATTGACCTATGATATTCTTTTTTTAACTCTTGTTCATATATTGGATCCCATTTTATGAATGGAATGTGTTCGTGACTTCATCAATCATTCAAGCACTTTGGCTTTATCTCTAGCTATGCCACACGAACTCAAAAGCCAAGTTTCAACATATATCCTCAAGCAGGCTTCCTGGGTTTTAGCAGTTTTGTTGGTCATATAATGGCATTTCGTTGGGGTTTGAATTTGTATTTCCCTGAGATCAAGCATCTTTTCTATTGCCCTTTGAATATTCTCGTTAATCAAATACCTATTCACATCTTAATTTTTCTATTGTGCTTTCTATGTTTTTATCGACTAATCAGAGATGTTTTAGAGTCTGAAAACTAGTTCTTTGTTAGTTATATGCAACAGAATATGTTCTTTGTCTGTAGCTTACTTTTTCCATTCTTTAGTAAATTACCTAATAGTAAATATTCTTAATTTTAATACATTTGCCTTACCAATTTCACTTTTCTTTGTATCACGTTTAAGAAATTACCCTCATCCTGAATACATTAAGATATACTCTCATGATTACCTCCCTCAGATGCCACTTTTCGGTCCTTCACATTTAGGTTTTGGGAGAAACTCGAGCATGGTTCAGAAAAGTTCAGTCTCTCCATCTGTCCTCAAGGGAGCAAGTGCCTGACCTGGCCTGGCCTTGTGAAGTGCTTTGGCCAGTACACACGGAAAGGATGAATATGCAGAAACTTCAGGCCTTGCTCTCATGCCTTGAGAAACAGATGACTGAAGGATGGCACACATAGCCAGTACAGATACAGTGGCCCCTTGTCCTGTGAACAAACCCAGCGTCTCCAGCCAGAGCAAAACTGTCTTCATGACCTTCGGGACTCAGAGCTGCTGATGGATGGTTGTGATCTGTTTGCCACACCACTGTAATACTCAAGGACAGAGCACCTGAGCCCAACAGGAGGTAAACCATAAACCATGCCTGTCAGGGTCCCAGCTGGGCAGTGCCTCCAGCCCCTCAAAGTGACAAAATTGCAAGCAGCATTTCAAGTAGAAATGAGGCCCAGGCTAGAGGCACTCAAGGGTCTATTTGGGTTCCAGGCCTTTACTTGAACTTGGTTGGGTCATTTCTTGCTGTCTTTATAGCTCTGTGATGCCTGAGATGCGAGTTTTTTTTTTTTTTTTTTTTTTTTTTAGTAGGCTTTATGGCCTCCCCCCTCCCCCGCTTTTTTAGAGTAGTTTTAGGTTCACAGCTAAACTGACTGGAAAGAAAAGAGTTCCCACAGCTTCCTTCCCTTTGCCTAAGCATGGTCTTTCCTAGTCTCCATTATCCCCTACCAGGGTCATGCATTTACTACAAGTTGTGCACTTACTCCAAGACTACAGCTTAAATAAGGTATTCTCTGAGTTTGGAACGGTGCATGTTGGCCTGAATCCACCATTGCTGCCTGAATCCACCATTGCTATCCATAGAATGAATCAGTCATAAAATGTGTTGTGCTCCTCCTTTCTCTCTCTGTCTCCCTCCCTCCCCCCCCCCCTCTCTCTCTCTCTCTTGCGCGTGTGCATAAATTCAGGATCTGTAGCTGTCCCCGAGATTTTTCACTCAAGGCTAGCTAGAGCTCTACCACTTAGAGCCATAGTCCCACTTCCGGTTTTCTGGTCTTTAGTTGGACATAAGAATCTCACAGATATTTTTTCACCAGACTGGCTTTGAACTGAGATCCTCGGATCTCAGCCTCCTGAGGATGACAGGTATGAGCCATTGGTGCCTGGCTTCAATCTCTCTTCTTTCTGGCCCCCTACTTTTGATTTTTCTAGAACACCATACAGTGTTATGCTGTGGCTTAAACTCGGGCCTCATGCTCTTTCATAGCTTCTTTGTTCAAGGCTGTTACTCTACCACTTAAACCGTACAACTACTTCCTGCTTTTTGCTTAACTAGAGACAAGTTTCTCTCAGCTTTGTCTGCCCGGCCTGGCTTTGAACCAAGGTCCTCATACGTCAGCCTTCTGAGTAGCTGGGGTCACAGGTGTGTGGCACTGGCACGCAGCAGCTCACTTCTTTTCAACACACTAATATTCCATAGTCTGATGGGCCATGGTTTATTCATCTAGTCATCTCCTGAAGGATATCTTGGTGGGTTCCATGTCTGGCTGTTATGAATAAACCACAACAAACACTTGCAAGCATTTATTTGAGTGCATGTAAGCTTCCAACTCCTTTGGGTAAATACCAATGAAATTGTTGGGTCTTACAATGGCAGTATGATGTTACAAGAAACTACCAAGCTCCCTTCCAAGATGGTTGTGCCAGTTTTCGTTCCTTCCAGCAGTGCAGGAGGATTCCTGCTCTGCCACAATCGGTGTTTGTGGTGGTCATGTTTTAGATCTTGGTCATTGCCACCAGTGCCTATAGCATCTTGCTGGTGTTTATCTTTGTGTGTCTCTGATGACGTTCAGTGTGGATTAGGCTATTTTTTTTTTTCACGCACACTTGTTTACCGTCTGTACATCCTCTTCTGGGACACATCTTTTAGGTCTTTGGCCTATTTTTTAATTGGGCTATTTGTTTTCTTCTTGTGGATAAGACCTGATTTTATATTCTAATTTTAAGCTTCCTTGTTTTCCGAATATTATAAATGTACCTTAAAAGTATTAATATTAATAGGAAAGCCAGCATGGGCAAGAGGACACATCTGATTACAATTCTGCATACACATGCTTGAAACATCACAGCGAAGTTCCTCTGAGCAATGACCGTGCCCTTCAAGTGAATGATGGGAAGAGGACCCTGCACTGTCTGTGTGGAGGTACCTGGGGCGGGGGGAGGGTAAATATGGTCAAAATACTTTATGTGCAAATGCAAAAGGAGAACAGTAAAGTTTAGTGAGGTTGATTTGGGAAGGGATGAGGGGGAATGAGGGAGAGTGATGGGGAAGGGTGAGTCTGACCAAGGGACGTAGTATGCTTATTCGTGTTTGTCAAAATGGAGCCCCCTTATACAAATAACTGAGGCAAATTAGTACATAAAGCTGAAAGCAACTTCTGATAAATGAACAAAAATAGAAATAAGAGAGATGGGGCACTTGATATGCCCCCATCTGTATGAAAGTGTTCGTTAATGCCACCTGTAAGTCAGCTAAGTCTTGTGAAATCTTAATCAAGGATTAAATTGTTAATGGATGCAAGGCTGTTATTTCTTGCTATCTCTTTCTCCATCTGTTTTATGAAATTGTTTTGGAATACATTTACCCTAAACATTCAAATATCTTGCTATCTAACTGTACATAATTTTTTATTATAAGTGAAATACCTGTAGATATGTATGCTGCTTCCTTTTTTCCTTCCTGGTATAGGAAATTTGCTTTTCTCTTCCTTTCCCTGATGGGTCTCTCTAAGGGCTTCTCAATTTTATACATCTCCTCCAAGAGCCATTCTGCAATAACAGAAGATTTCTGAAAAATGAATATCTAAAGTTGGCATTAAAAAGATGGCAATATGATGTAATTTGGAAATACAGTTATTTAATGAGAAAAACTGCTAAAATATTAAAAGGAATTACAGTGGAAAGGGTGGAAGATTACTTTGATTTTTAGTAAACAGTTATGATGTCTTATGTTTTTAAAGTAATGTACATATATTAATTTGAAAATAAACACAAGAGTTCAATTAAAATATACATCTTAACTCTCTCTTGTAGGACATTGTAAGCATTAAATAAGATAAGGCATAATCAGTGCTTAGCATAATACAGGAATTGCATAAATGATAGCCACTTGGTATGCTATTTTTTACAAAACAACATTATAAGAACATTAATAAACCTCTAGATATAATGAGAAAATTCCACCTCCCAAACACATTGTATAGTGCTCATTTGTCTTTGTTCGTTTCCAATTTTTATTCCACTGTACAGATAATTTTCACCTAGTTAAAAACAAGAAATAACACATACGTGTGTGTGTGTGTGTGTTTGTATTTACAAACCTTAGCTCAACAAAACTTCCCATGTTTCATTAACCACCCTGGCCAGTGCTTTATCTTTCACTTGACTAGTGTCAACCAGTTATTAAAATACATTTTCATTTTAATTGATATGTAGTAATTGTACACACGGGTGACATTTGAACATATGAATACAGGGTGTAATAATCAGATGGGGGTTCCCGGCATACTTTGCATCTCCAATACATCATTTGCTTTGTGCTGGGAACATTAGACATTCTCTCTACTAGCTATTTTCGATATTTTTCTTGTTGCTGTCAACCAGGGTTGACCTACTAATCACGTACCGTTTTCTTCCAGTGATCTTATCACTGGATGAATCTAGCGTCTTGTCTGAGGGGAGCAAGGGCCTCAGAGGACTGAAGTCAGGGCCTTGCCTTGACTAGGCAGATTCTCTGTCACGGGAGCCCTGTTACACATTCTGTCTGACACTGTGGTCCACCCACTTGAGCTTCTCGAGGTCTCTGGCGACACCGGGATGTACTACTGCAGCCCACCATTGTGCTTTTCCCAGTAGCTGGGACAAAAAGCACATGGCACTGAGCCTAACCATTGGTTGGCTGAGATAGAGTCTCTTGAACTTCCTTTTGTCTGGGCTAGCCTTGAACCTCAACCCCCTTATCTCTGCCTCCCAAGAAGTTAATATCATCAGCTTGAGTGCCTGTGTTTAGCCTGCTTTCTGTCTGTTTGTTATTATAGCTAGGGCCTCCAACAAACATCTTTAAACATACAGCACTTGTGACTTTGGGATAGTATTTTCCTTTAAGTGCTCGGAAATAGCACTGACACTTCAAAGGATGTGACTGTATATATTGTTTCTTAATAATATGCTTCCATATTTATTCCCAAAATAGCTTCGACAATTTATATCACAAGAAATATCCGAGTCTGTTGATTCCAGCAGATCTTTCATGGCTTTACCTATCGTCAGCATTTTAATTTTGTGCTAAACTGAGAAAATAACCCAAAAAATTAAATAGTATAGATCAGTGAACTACATAATTTTTTATTATTGTTATTCAGATTGCCCTTTCCTCTGGAACGCACTATCCTCAGTTGCATTTGTTTTGTCTTGTTTAGCTAGAGACGACAAATTTTCTCCTCCCAATAACAATTCCTGACCTCATTAAGAGAAGCCAAGTTCCTAAATAGCTTAAAGGAACTTTCCGAACTGTTGTTTATCACTCCTTTATCTTCTAGCAATTCTGCTTTGCCTTGAATATGAATCTTTTAATTTCTTGTATTTTATTGTATATTACATGCAATTTATCATATTATATGCCATATCACATCAATCAATCTAGTTATTCTTTGGAAACCCATTTCTACTTGTAAAGATGACTTTCAGAGCAATCATGAGCTAGGATAATCTTTTAAAAAGCACTTTCCCAAAAAAAGCAGTACAGAAGAGAGTAAAATGACTTAAGTCATTATTTGATATAAAAACTGGATGAGAACATGGTAAGAAAAGTATTTCTCATAGATGTAAATACAAAATTACAAAGAAATAATGGCAAATTGAATCTAACAGAATAAAAAATGCAGGATATAATAATAAAGGGAAAATCATTCCACAAATGCAATGCTTAAATGTAAAAAAAGTCAAAAACCAAAACAAAGAAAAAAAGTACAAAACACATATGATGACTTTAATAGGTATGAACAATGCATTTGATAAAAGTTGATATCAATTTATAATCAAATCCCTTATGAAACAGCTATAAAGGAACATTGCCAGGCTGATAGACTATCTTTAGAGAAAAAAATTGAGGAAATATAGAGAAAATTTGAGAAAATATAATCACAAATTCTATTCAGCATTTCACTGTAAGTCATAGCCAGTGTAATAAGAAAAGCAAAACAAGTACATTACTAAGACCTGCCAATGAACGAACAAAACTTTTATTTATATAAAACATGATATGTACATGTGTAGTATTTGTATATATTGTGTGATATTTAATATATAATGTTTATATTTACTTATCTATATTATAATTAATAAATCGATCAAAGTGTGTCATCACAGCACAAATCATCAAATGCTTATTATGCTGGGTTTTGGCACTTGACAGCTCCTAATCCATGCTTTATAGCATGTCCTTTGACTTGGCAAGTCATCTTTCTGACCTTCTTTGACCTTTCTCAGAGTACGTATGCAGTTTCTCTATGGTAGGGGCCTGGTCTATCTGAGTACACATCTTTCAAAGGATGAAAGTTTGCTTTTCCAGAATGTTCTCAGCTGTCAATAATTTATATCTGAATTTCACTGAGTATCATTGGAAATCTGCTGTAGTATGGAGTTAACCCCATACTCCCAGCTCCTAAACATGATAGAAATTGATTTCCTGTTTTCCATCTGGACCACTGAAGACAGCTCTGGTTGGTGGGTCTTACACATTGTTTCCGGGACTCAAGTTCTCATCACCTTGTGCTCCTATCCTCCTCATGATCTTAGTAACTCTATCTAGAGTATTCCACAAATTCTCCTAGCATATAAGAACAAGAATATGTAGGTTTTTGGTTGAGAATTTAAAGCATGAGAACCTGGATGAGACATGAGATACTTCTGCCTTAACTTTACCGGAGAGTTATATAGCCACGTGAATGGTAAACAGGAATTGTAAACAGGTAGTGACCACATGGCCAATGAACAGGTATTTAGAGCAGTGTACTCCCTTCCATTTCCTTCCTTCCATCATCTACTTTTAATAGCAGAATCTAGCAATTTAAAAGGTCCAAAAATGTACAGAATGACCTTAGCATGTTGTATGATTTTATACAGGATCAAGTGTTATCCTATCCTGAAATGTACTCTAGTCTTCTGAATGCTTTTCTGCATGAACTATTACCACCTCTTCAAGGAATGAGGCATACTGGAGCTTTTTTCCCCCCTTTAATGAATCCATAAGAAAAGGAATAAGAGGTTAAATAACATTGTCAACTCTCTCCATTTAGTAAGCAGTTAAGGAGGTATTGGACCCAAGTAATGCTTTCTGAAAGCCAGAATTGTAACCACAATGGATTGCTGACTCAGGTAGAGCATTCTGGAACATAGTTTGTGGAAAAGCATAGTCTGGAGATTTCAGAGCATTCAGGGGAAAAAATCACAGACATCCATTTTTTTTGTTCACTCCATCTACTCTCAAGCGAGCCAACAAACCCTGGGAACTTCCAGGTGTCATACACCATGTTGCATGCGCTAAGACATCAAAGGTGATTAGATTAATGCTGGTTTTGAAGTCATGAAGTTACCATTTACTATTCCTTTGCTTCATGAATTTATAGTGCCCCAATGAGAAAGCTTCACTCTTGGGACACAAACGCCCCCAAATGAGCAAGCTGTTACAAATGAATTAACTGAAGTAGAATTGACTCCATAGAGAGCCCAGATACTGTAATTCTTTAGAAAGATGCAGTCAAAACCCAACAAAATAACTACTAGGAATTGAGTACTCATGGGTGGCGGGACGAGGGGAAAGGGGTAGAGGAATATAGAGTAATGTAGGGGGAAGGAAGGGAGAGTGAAATAAAAAGTTCATTGTATATGCTATAAAATGAAGAAAAACAAGAGAAAGGGTGGGTTGGGAGGGGTGGGTGAGACTGTTGAAAGGGGTGGCATTTGTCAAGATGCACTGTGTTCATAAACTGCTTTGTTGAATGGCAACTCCTTTGTACAACTACTTAAGGATAATATAAGTCTTTTGTAAAAAAAAACAGAAAAGGATAGCCTCAGTTTTAAGTTGCTAATATCTAGTTAAAGCATACTTGGGCCATGTTCCTTTGCGTGGAGATTTTATCTGCAAACTCTCTGCTCTTATGAACGTCTTCTCCTGTGCCACTGACTGCTACAAACTTTTGGGCCACACACCAGAACATGTGATCCCTCATTCAATGGCATCCAGAATGAAGTCTGAGCCTGTTCACCATCACCTGAGGCTTTTCAAATATGGTGCCGACCAACTCACTTCCCAGAGACCTTCTCCTTCCCACCAGGCAAGTTCTGTGAGGAACAACCTGAGCTATTGTCTGATTCCACCTCACTGTGCTGTTATTTCTCCATTTCTTCTTCTTCCTTGAATGTCATTCTCTGTCTCTGTACTCTAAATTCTTCCCTGATCATATCCCTTGTCAGCAATTTCAGAATTTTCTCTTTCCAGTAGCTCTGCTAGAAACCTTTCCAGAATGTGATTCGAGTACTTGTGCTCCTGACTATTTTCCTAGCTGGATATGGATTTCCTTAGAGGGAAGAAAGCATCTTAAAAACCGTGCTACCTCACCAAAAAACACATATTTATTTATTGACTAAAACGAGAAATAAAATAATTTTATTTATCCTGCTGGTCTGCTTTAAATGAGTGAACATAAATATACATACATATGTGAAAACTTTTATTTTCTGTTTTTATTAGTAAAGTTTCTGCAAAATAACTTTGTATGGCTTTTTGTTGTAGCCCAATTCATTTCAATGAAGGATGACAAAAAATGGTCAGTAATTCAGCATTAATGTCCTGTAGATCAAATTTTAGTAAGTCCCAGAGTTTTACACCTTGAACCCAAAACTATGAATTTCAGCTTTCTCACATGACTATACCCTTAATATACTTTCCACTCCTGACTTCTGCTCACAAACTAGTTATGGTCTAAACTAAGTTGTGGCATTGTTCTATGAGGGATGATCTATCTATAGATATAGATATAATATTATATATGTATTTAATAGAGAGGAGGGGACATGTCCTTAATTGTGGGATGATTTGAAGGTTTCATAGGAGAGAGAGGAAAGGAGGATGACCGGGTGAACAATATCAACATGTACTACTTCTATGTATTGAGGTATAATGAAAGTTTGGTAGCTGTTGAATAATAGGGGCAGTGGGGATTGGGAAATGAGAGATAAAAAGGGAATTAGTAGTAAAGTACAAATGTGCATTGTGATCTACCAGGGTGATAAGCTTCTTGAACTATGAAATGCCCTTGAAAGAAATGAACGACAGGATTGTAAAGCATGACTTGCCTGGCGTGTAGATACTGGCAGAAAGAGACAGGCAAGTGGGTAAGGTGAAGGAGTGTCACAACATTTTTTTTGTGCCAGTACAGGAACTTGAACTCAGGGACCGGGAACAGTCCCTTAGCAATTTTTTCCCCAAAACTAATTCTCTACCACTTGAACTACATCTCCACTCTGGCTTTTTGCTGGCTCATTGGAAAAAAAAAAAAAAAAAACATCTCATGGACTTCCCTGAATGAGCTGGCTTTGAACCTTGATCTTCAGATCTCAGCCTCCTGAGAAGCTAGGATTACAAGTGTGAACCATCAATGCTCTGCTTGTAAAAATATTTTATATACATGTATGAAAATGGAGTGATGGTGATTGTCGAAACTGGCTTGAGAAGCAGATAAAAGAGGCGAAGAGGGTGTGGTGGAAGTGAAACCAGTTGTAAAATTAATGCTGAAAAAAATGCTGCCTTCCAGGTCCTAGGTATCCCTTTGATTTAAAATAGACTAAGAGTCCATGATTCTTTGGGTCTGGCTCACTTCACTTAGTATAAGTTTTTCCAGGTCCTTCCATTTCCTTACAAATGGGGCAATGTCATTCTTTCTGATAGAGGCATACAATTCCACTGTGTATATGTACCACACGTTCCTGATCCACTCATCTACTGAGGGGCATCTGGGTTGGTTCCAGATTCTAGCTATGACAAATTGTGCTGCAATGAACATTGTTGTGCTGGTGGCTTTAGTGTGATTTTATTTGTGGTCTTTTGGATAGATACCCAAAAGTGGGGCTGGTGGGTCATAGGGGAGTTCTATGTTTAGCCTTCTGAGGAATCTCCATACCGCTTGCCAGAGTGGCTGAACCAGTTTATATTCCCACCAACAATGAAGTAGGGTTCCCTTTTGGCCACATCCCCTCCAACAATTGTTATTGTTAGTTTTCTTGATATAGGACATTCTTACCTGGGTGAGATAGAATCTCAATGTTGTTTTGATTTGCATTTCTTTTATGGCCAGTGATGTAGAGCACTTTTTCATATGTCTCTTGGTCATTCTCATTATAGGGAATAATTAGCACAGGTTTAGGCAAGTCACAGCAGAGGGTCACTAGAGCCCAATAGCTATACCCTTATGAACACATAAGATGATGCTAAGTGAAATGAACTCCATGTTATGGAAACGATTGTTATATCACTGTTGTAACTACTTTGAACATCCTATGTGTATCTGTAGCTTCTATTATTGATGATCTTCGTGCATCCCCTTCCTGTGGTTGTACCTACGCTATCTCTGTATCTTATCTGAGTATATTGGAAACGGTGTATACTGGTATTAGAACTAGGAAGTTGAAAGGGAATACCAAAATCAAGAGACACAGTGTAAAAAAAGACAAACAACTACAAAAGCAATACTTGCAAAACTGTTTGGTGTAAATGAACTGAACAACTCATGGGGGGGAGGGAAAGGGAGGGGGAGGGGAGAATGAGGGAGGAGGTAACAAACAGTACAAGAAATGTATCCAATGCCTAACGTATGAAACTGTAACCTCTCTGTTCATCAGTTTGATAATAAAAATTAAAAAAATAAAATAGACTAAGATTAAATATAAGAAGTATGCTTACATAAAACATGGTAAATACAAAGCAGAGACAGAGTATTCGTAGGATGTGTTCCGAATGCCGACTCTGCTACTCATGAGCTATGGGAGCTAGGCCAGCTGCATGCACAAGCCTAGACCAGCTGGACAGCATTTCCTGACCTGCCTAGCACATGGGGTGAATGCAGATCAGAAAGAAGAGCCTGCTAGCCACGCCCCAGATGACACACCTGGACTCATGGCCCAGAACTGTCAGCCTTCATGGATGGGAGCCTTCAGAGCAGGCAGGGCTGCTCCTATTTCTGGCTGTTTGCACAACATCAGCGCAGCAGCCAGAGCAGCTGGGCCCTTAATAAATACTGTGGTTGATGCCACCCCGGCCTGTGCCAGCAGCCAGCCCGGGCGACGTGCAGACGCAGAGGCTTGTATACCAGTTGGCCACCACTGGGAAAGCCCACTGCTCCCACTTCAGGACATTGTGACAGTAGCTCCTGGCGGGGTGGCACGATTGGAGATAATGAGATGGGAAGCATCTCATTTCTCAAGGAGTCACTTTGCCATCATAGGTTGGGTTGAGAAGGGCCGAGGACAGTAGGGCAGTGCTCTTGGGAGGGTTTCTTCCAGTTTGCTTCCGGTGACAACCAACAGAGGGGGAAGAGGAACCCTGGATGGGGCTAACACAATCCTGTGGGCTGGGAGCCTTGAAGGGACCAAAGGGGAACTATGAGAAAGTCACCAGCACAGCCACCTGTCTCTCTGCCACTCCTGTCACCGTGAACTTCTGCTTCGCCTCAGGACCACAAACAATGGATCCAGACAACTTCGGAGAAAAACCTTTAAAAATTGGGCCCAAATAACTCCTTTGTCTGAGGAACGTTTTCCCCCCATAGCAATGGAAAGACGGATGAATTCATAAAGGAGTTCCCTAGATTGCCAGGACATAATTAGAGCAGAAGCATAGACACATTCTCTACCACAGCCTTCTGATAAAACATCCCA
This sequence comes from Perognathus longimembris pacificus, assembly GCF_023159225.1. NCBI lineage: Eukaryota > Metazoa > Chordata > Mammalia > Rodentia > Heteromyidae > Perognathus > Perognathus longimembris. The sequence goes on along the minus strand of NC_063176.1, from coordinate 54,555,212 downwards.
TCAAATATTGGCACATTAGGCTTCTTGCTATCCAAATTCGAGACAGGGAACCTTTGTTTCTTAAGCCACACAGTCTCTAGTAATTTGTTACAACTGTCCTAGCAACTAGTATAAAAGGGTCTAATGAGACGTGGAAAACTTTCCTCATCATCTGGCTATAAATTTGTTTAGTGAATTCACGGAAGGCCTACTTGTCATCTATGGGTGTGTTGAAGCCGAGCGAAGCTGGTGAGATGAAGTCAAATCAAGAAAAACCATTGGTATGATTAGACTTAATAAATGTGTTTATAACCTTGGCTATTCAAGAGGCAGAAGTAGGAAGCTAAGCCCCAAAAAAATAGACTAAAAGAAAATCTACTAAGAGCAAAGGACTGGGTGGCGTGAATCAAGGGGTAGAACCACCGCAAGCATGTGAGTCCAATCTCACACGCGCGCGCGCGCGTGTGTGTGTGTGTGTGTGTGTGTGTGTTTACTCTTGGAATGAGCCTAAGATGAATCCCATGTGAAGTCCCTGGCTCACAGCTATGTCCCACTTTCCTCACAGAAGAGTGGCGAATGACTGGAGAACATGAAATACTACTAGCCCTGCACTAACTAGGAAGACCCGATCTGCACCCTCCAGATCTCCCAGGAACCACTTTTCAAGATAGGGTCTGGGTGAAGTTAGCCTGAAAGATGGCAAAGGGAATAAAGCAAAGACAGGCTCATTTGTCTGCACGAAATTATTTCTCCAGTCATTCAGCCAACATGTATTGAGTTCTTCCTAGAAATTGAGGGTATAGAAAGGAATGAGATTGTTCACAGCTAAGCCCCAATCACAACCCAGTGTGCAGAGGCCATCCCTGCATTCTATGCTAACTGTTATTCTTGGTCAGTGAGTCCCTTTTCCCTTTTTCTCCACAATGAGGTGAGGCTCACTGGGCAATTTGAAGTCCTGAGGAGCTTGCAGTACCTAATAAAACGAGAGAATAAGAACGAAGCAATCCGTCACTAACATTGCCTTTTGTTTAGGTGGATATAATTCCTGGTCTACCTAGATGCTTTGTGCAGTAATGAAATAAAGTCAGACATCATGGTAAATAGGAGAAGACAGCTAGAGAGACCGTGGTCTCTGGTTGGCATGGCTATTTTGGGAGAGGAGCCCCTAGCCTCCCTCTCTCCATTGACTTAAGTAATGGACAGAGGGTTTGAAGCAATACTCATTGAATGTTCTGCTACTTACAGATGGAAATGTTCTACACAGGTACATCACAGGTATTAGACAGATATGGATGTTAAGGACACACTCAGGATTCTGCAGAGCCTGTAGAAAGAGGATTTGTTCTGGAAGGAAAAGACGACATGAGGAATATGCACACTGGACAAAGTGAAAACTCATGTGGTCTACAATCCACCCTCCAATAGGAGAAGGCTACCATGCACTGCTGGGGTCTGGTCTTGTTTGAAAGGTTGCGTGGAGTGCGCGTGTATGCATTCCTATGTTTACACATTCATGCGTACGAGCATGCAATGTGAAGAAATAATATGACTGAAAACAAGAAAGACTGTCTAAAACCTGTATATGTGCACCCCGGACTAGCCATTCTCAGTCTGCTGGAAGATGATATAAAAGAGATTCAGGAACCAAATAATTTCAAGGAGTTCTAGGAATTCTTCATAAAGGAGCTAAAAGGATTGGAACTTGGACCATTTCTGAGAACTAGTAACTGATTTCTACACAGAAAGGCACTTATTTCATTAGGCACAAAATTCATACTTACAAGAACCATACTTTTAGGGAGAAAGCTTGTTTTTTTTTTTAAAAGCTCTTGATGTTCAGCTGTTGAGACACCACACAATTTTGCTCCTAGATTATTTAGACTTTTGCAATATATTCAAACATGTTGAGATGCAAATGTATGTTTGTGGGGGTGGGAGGTGGATCAGCCTTCTGATCTTGATGTGGAATACAATTTTCATAAGGCTTTTAAATGGCTTTCTTTGGACTAATAGAAACACTGAGCTGAAATACATTTCTTTTATATTCATTTACAGCATAGGGACTCTCCCTCCAAAGGCTTATCCTACAGAGCATTTTATATAAAGAGCTGAGAAAGTGACAGGTACATACAAATTACTTTTGAAAAAAACAAGAAAAAGAAAATGAGCCACTAGATGTCAATGGAAATGTGCTTCATAGGACTCTAGCTCCTTCAGTTTTGTTGTTAATGATGGCGATGATGTAATCCAGTTTGCCATCACTGTGATTGATGCCAGAATTAGAAGCAGCAGTCACATTCTTGCAGACACCTGGCCACTAGAAACTGGCCTTGAAACTGAAGAAATCATCAACTAGAAGCTCTTACAACTGTCACTGTGCTCATCAAAAGCCCTGCCAACCTTTTTCTGTTTATTTATAAATTATACATACATTGTGTCTCTATAGCACTGAATTTCCCAGAGTTCGGCACCCCGGGAAATATTTTTGATACTTGAAAAAAACTACCTTTGATCAGCTCAGAATATTTAGCTGGTAAAGAAGGAAAAATCGGGGTGAAAAGTTGAAGAGATGTATTTCTGATTATTCTAAGTCATGGAAAGCGGGATCTGTCTCTGTGATTATTAACCAAACAGGGCAGAAGGGCTGATCACAAATGAGGAGTTGCTTTTCAGAACTTCAGAGGAGGAAAATATTGCATGTTGCCTTTGTTGCAAAGCAAAACTGTCTTTTGGGCAAATAAAAGTAGAAGATAAAACCAAGGAAATTAATTGGAAGTCAAAAATTGTCCTGAATTCACTATGATGCACCACACATTAACATGAACCACAGTAAACTGGTCGAATGACATAAAAATGAGAAACGTTTAACCCTTTCAGATGGTCTTAGTCACTTTTGTAAATATAGCACTGATTCACAAACAAGAACTACTGAGAGAACAATGAAACCATTAGGGCTGTAGCTATGGCTCATGAGAAAGGCCAGATCTTAGATCTTTAGATTGGATTATCATGGGTTCAAGCCATAATTTTGCCTCTTACTGACTGTGAGACCTCTGGCACTTATTTTACTCTCTCTAAACATTGTTCCATCACTTGTGATATTACATTAATAATCATGTTGTTCTAGGTCTCAATTTATTCACCACCCATCATGATTAAATTTCTCGATATAAAAGTAGTATGCAATGAAAACTTACTCCTTCTTTCTTTCCCGTAAAATACCTGCGTGTTTAGCATCGTACGATCAGTATGGGTTTCTTACAGGTTATTTGGTTAACATTATAAACTATAATAATTCAGTTCTTCAGGAATGTCTCTCCTCTATATCTTCATCCATGTTTGTCAAGATCCAGATGACCTTGGGTTCAGTTCCCACACAGGCTACATGACTTTGATGGGCTTGCCTGTCTACCTGTGCACATGGCACCTGTAGAGTAGGAATGTGGACTCTCTTCATAGAACTGGAGAAGAAAAATTAAATAATATAACACTTATAGCAAACACAGATATACGTCTGTACTTGCTAAAGGAATACACATTTTACAACTTAAATGAGAAACTTCATGTGTCCTTGAGAAAACAGCGACAGGTTATTATTATTAGGGATATTTGCCCTTTGGAAACCCATGCAACCAGAGGAGGGAGGGAGGGTGGCCCTCGACCTTTGTATCATCCAGACGCGATGTGGTTTGTAAAGACACCAAATCTGTGCTCTCTAAATCAGAATACCATCCTTGCATCCCTAGCTGAGAAGAGGGTAAAAACATATCCTCATAACTCAGTATACATAAGATAGCTCACTGGGGTCTGGTAAAAAAACTACTTCAAACCATAAACATGAGTAAGTCAAGAAGAAGATGAATGGGTAAAGGAAAATGAATTCCCAATGCCAACCTGTGGTGCAGACTGAAATCGCTCTGGGCTATTGGGACAGTCACAGAAGGCCCCCTGGAAGCAGCAGCACAGCTGTTGAGTGAAGAAAGGTGAAGAGAGTTTGGAGTGACAAATAGAGGGTCATGGCTTTGCACAAGTGAAAGAAACTCAATACACATAGCACTCTGACACTGAACTTCCATCCTTCCAAAGAGTTCCTCCCTTTGGATGAGCCCTTTCCTCCCCACTCCCCTCGCCCCTCGCACGTGGGTGCAAGTGGGTAAGACTCCCTGAAGAGAGAGTTTCTGAGCCAAAATATGTTCAAAACACCTGCCCTAGCCAGACCCCAAATCCCAACCTGTCCCCCATCTGGGAGTGAGTTCTCGTCAGCACATTGCATTCAGCCTCAGCAGGGAGGCAAATCACATCAAAGTCTTTATTTGGTCAATAAACAAGAAGAAATTGCCCATTATCCTACATATACCCTGAGAACAAAGAATGCTTTATTAAGTTTACCTTGTTTTTCTATCATTATGTTTCTCTTCTGCAATGGCCACTGAGCTGTGTAACGGCTGGTGGTTACAGAACAGATAATAAAGCTTATTAGTATAATAGCCTGTGAGGAACCAGCGGGGGGGAAAAAGGTCGAGTCTAAATGCTCGTACAGGGACCCTGGGATTTTGATTTCAAAATTAGGCCATTTGAAGGTGGGAGGGGCTCTGATGTGTTTTGATTGGCATGATGTTTAGCACTATGCCCAGAAGAAATGTGATAAAGAAGGACTATTTTTAGATTTACTGATATATTCTAGCAACCACACATAAGGGAAAAATCATGTAACCTAGAGAAACATAGGTTGCATGGTTTCTTTCAATAATTTTGGAAAGACTGAATATTCAGTCTTAAGTTCTGTCAAAATGACAGCCACTTGATATAGCTGTGATTTGCTTGGGCATTAATTTGATTTCCATTTTTTCTGATTAGGAGGAAGGTTGAATTTTTAAAAATATATGTTTGCTTACTGATCATTCAGATGTCGCTTCTGTTCCTTGATTTAGATCTCATTTAGATCAATTCTGTTTTCTATTGATTCTTGTTTGTTTGTTTTGTTTTCCATTTACTGTGAATTTACAGGAGCCCTTAATAAGCTCAGGAAAGTAATCATTAGAGAGTCTTATGAATTGTCAATTCCTTCTCCTAGTCGTTGATTAAAGTAATTTTTTCAAAAGTTTTAAAATGGTCAAATTCCTTTTTGGTTTGTATTCCTGGAGTCTTCAAAAATAGCTTTTCCTGATGCACAAACTTAAAGGCTTCCTTTTGGATTTTCTTCTGAAAGCATTAAGTCACTAGGCCTTTAAAATATAAACTATTTTTTATTTATGATGTGAGATAGAGAATGAATTATATTCCTCCCACTGCCTGCATGATCAACTGACACAGATATATTTACCATATATCATCTTATCAGGCAGAAAATGAAGATACAGAGTTAGCTTAGTGATCTTTATCATTGCTCATCATACATTTGTCTAAAAATATCCATTTGTTTTAAGGATCACATCTCTGAAACTCTTCTCTCTTCCAGGCATTTCTTACCTTCTTTTTCTTTGCTTCAAACTTACCATAGGCCATCTGGTTCTATAATATCATATGGCAATGGTGGTAATGACCTAAATATTTTCATTAAAAACTATTGAAATTTCACTGGATTCAGTTAATTTGGAAGGATTGACAAGATGGTGGATTGTTAAACATTTTTTTTCTTTTCTTATTTATTGTCAAAGTGATGTACAGAGAGGTTACAGTTTCATACGTTAGGCCTTGGGTACATTTCTTGTACTGTTTGTTGTTAAACATTTTTATACCTCTCTCCACTTAGCAGTATATTATTTTCATAGAAGTGCTTAGAATTTCATTCACTGCTTCTCATTTGGTTGCAAATGTTCTACCTCTTGAGTTAAATCTCCAGACCCATAATATGTGCTTAATGCCATTTAATACAGAATTAAAATTACTCTATACAGATGTTTTATATTTTTTGTTAAACATATTACTGAGGACCTTATAGGAATATAACCCTATCATTTGTATTTTTTTACAATTCATAATTTATGCTTCTTTATCCTTTTATAATTTATGTAGGAATTCTAAATTATCACACCTGAGAATTGATGATAGAGTTGTTTAAACACTTCTACATTTCATCACCACTACCAATTTTTGCTAAAGATTTTTAATAGACATAAACTTTATGTCTTTACATTTTGTCCTTTTCTATTTTATCCTTTGATGATACTTGGATTTGAACTCAGGACTTTGTGCTTCCAGGCAGGCTCTTTACGTCCTGTACCATTATCCCAGAAATTCTCACTTGTTATTCTTTTAAAAAATTATTTCTAAACATGGTTTTATATTCACATAGATATGGATAGTCATCTTTTTTTTTTTTGCTGCCTGCTTAACTCAGATATGAGAGACATATTCCCCTGGCCATCTTTTAAAAATTGTTCTTGGTTGCCATTGTGTCTCTCAATGTTTTTCCTCCTGAATCTTCCTCTTGAACCTAGGCTGGCCCCCAACAACCATTCTTCTAATCTCCACCTTGTAAGTAATTAGGGCTATAAGTTTGAGCCACCACATCTTGGTCCTTTATGTTTTTAGTATCTTAAATACTTTAGGCTACAGGATGATTGTTTTTTCTTCAGATATTTTTTTCTGCATCTATTTGAATTTAATAATTTTCTCTAATAGTTCTTGAAATTGAACCATCCTTGAGTTTCTGAGAATCTCTTCGGGTTCAGATTGCATTTACTTCTAGGAATTGTTGAACCATACTTTTCAAAAATATGTCACATCATGGTTTGTTAGTTAATAAGAATATATAATTTTATATTTGGAAATGCCATTATGTGACTTAGAGTGAGCTAGGAATTTCTGGTTAAGATTTTCCTATAGGGCTTTGCTAATCCTTTTCATTTCAGTGTATATTTGCATAATCAAAGAGTTGTAAGGGCTTTGATCAGATTCACGTAACCTTTCAGATTCATGTACTGCTATAGATATGTAGTTATCCATACCCAGATTGGGCATTGATTCAATGTGTATAATATGCTAGGATTGCTCAGACATCTTTTTCAGTCTATTGTGGAGTTTTGTGCCTTTGCAGTGTCCACATTTTTCAATGATATGCTGTTGTTGAAGACTATCTTGTGTATTATAGAACGTGCATTATATATGGACAAACCTCCTCCAAATGTTTATTGCGTGTGGTATTGGAAGGGAGTGGAACCTAAGTATTGAGAGAGAAGGGTGATGTACACAATCCTTAGCTCTTCCCTGAAGCATTCTTCTATTGTAGTCATATCCTCATCTACTTGTCTGTTATGTTGTGATGGAGCCAGATTGTTTGGACTCACCAGCCAACAGAATCATAAGCCAAATACTCAGTCTTGGCTTTTTATCTTTTTGTAGTGACACCAAACTCCATGTTATGGACACCAAACACAATAAGACCATGGGTAAAGATAAAATGCTGGATGGTTAGGATTGCTTGAAGATCTCTCTCTAGTGTCATGTCTCTCACGTCATCACGTGGTGATTAAGAGAGGGATATGAAGGCCAGTGACTTACCTATTATCTAGTTTTGCTGCATCCTGGCTGTGTGACCTTGGTCAGTTCAACCTCTCTGTGCTATGTCCGGTGGAAATGTACTTAGACCCTAACTTCAAGCGCTATGGTGAAGATCCAGCAATGTCAATTATAGAAGTTCCCCCAGATCCGTGCCTAACAAATGTTAAGTGCTCAGCAATTTAGCTGCTATCATCATAATTACTATTATTGTTACTGCTGCTGACTGCAGGCTTCTTTTGCTTCCACCCCACACTTGTGTGAAGTGAAGCATGAATCCTTAACAGCTACAAATTGCTTTTTGCTCTTTGAAGACACTTCACACATGTTAACAGCTTTTGCTCTGGTTTTAAATGGAAACAAACTTGTTTTCCCAGTGTGCAACTGGTCCCTTATGGACCAGCTAAAAGCAGACATTGCCAGTCTGGAAGATTCAGGAAAACAGAGAAGCCTCCTAGGGTCTTATTTCCATGAGACTCCGTTGGTGTGATGAGAGAGACTTCCAAGTTCCCACTCTATTCTCTGGGACGGCTGAGGGTCAGTGAGACAGCAGAACTGAACTCTGTGGCTTTCAGGAAGATGGATTGGTTTCTTTTAATGTTCCTAAAGCTCAGGCTGTCTCTCTCCCTGATGGGCTAAGCAGTCTCTGCCAGCTTCCAGGGGTTTAGAACAATGAGTGCATGTCACGTGGGAAAAGTCATAGGGAGCGCCGGATGTGGAAGTCTGAGATCCACAGCTTTCCAGAAGGAATTCAGCCTGGAAGCCCCATGGTGTTCTGTGGGAAGCAGAGACAGCACCCAGCTGAGCCCTGCTGGGTATTCACCACCATAGTTGGCTTCCTCTCCCCATCTGCAGAGGGGGAAGACTGGCAGAATTAAACAGAATGGCTCTGAGCCAGTTTTTGTAAGATAGGTGGTTATTGGTGTCCCTCTTCAGAGGTCTAAGTGCTTTGGTCAGATTTCTTTTGGAGTCTGTACCTAACAAGGATTATACATTTTGCTTGATAGCTTAAAGACAGGGCACTGCTTAAGTAAGAAGTACCAGTTTACACAAATGAAATTTCCAAGCGGAAGTGGTTAAGCAAGTTCATGTAATGAAAGTGGATCTATAGACCCATAAATTAAAAACAGCTTTCTATTTCTCCCTCCCCACATAAAGTTATGACTAAGTTCATTATAATAATGATCATTAGCAATGAAATATTTGGACATTTCCTTGGGACAACAGACACATATGGTATGTGAGATATATATATATATATATATATATACATATATATATACACACCCATATATATTTTATTAAAAGATAAGAATGGGATGCACACATCCATTTTTCTGACTTTCCACTGATGTAACTTTGCTAGGTTTTCCTAAGTCTCTTTGTGCATGTTTCCTTTTAGATGTGGAAGCTAGAATTAGCTAATAAACTTCTATGTAAATATATTGGTGGATACCGAAGTGCATACAAATGTGTTAACTCATATAAGGTAGACTCAAGGGAAAACTCAAATAGTGTAATTCCTTAGAAAGGCAAAGTCAAAGTTCAACAAAATATACACTAGAAAATGTGTGCTTGAAAGGGGTGTGGTGGGGCCAAAGGGAAAGTGGTGGAAAAATGGAGAGGAGAAATGGAGGAGAATGCAGTCAAGAATCAATGTGCATCCTACAAAATGAAGAAAAGTGAGGGAAAGGGTGGGTTGAGAGGAGGGGTGAGAAGACTGAGAGGTAACGTTTAGCAAGATGTATGGCATTCATAAACTGTTTTGTTAAATGGCAACTCCTTTGTGCAATAATTTTAAGATAATAAAATAGCAATATTTGTGAATTATCTCCTATAATATCAACCTGAGAAAAGGCATTGCATATAAGATGACCGAAGTATATCAACCATTCGGATGTACTAGTAAGTAAAATTATCCTACAGAAATATTTTTCAGTAGCTCTAAACTCATTTGAAATCTACAAATACATCCATAACCTGTTTCCAACTTCAGACTTGTGTTCTGATACCCTCTCTACATCATGAGACATACATAATAGGGCTAATGCTTAAATCATGAAAGGGGCATATTTACATAGATTGGAAGCAGATTCAATACAACTGTGGATTCACTTTGCTATGATGAGGAGTTTGATGCACGATAAGAATTTCCCACAACTCACCACCTTGGCAAATTCTTCAGTTCCCCCACCTCCTTATCTCTTCAAACTTTGACTGTGGTTTATTTAGATGGTAGTCCACTTTTTAAAAGGCGGTGGCACGCAGGATTTTCCACAATTAAAATATTTTACTCATTAATAGGGGAAGTTCTCAGAAAGTCTATGACTATTGGGACAACCAAAGCTGACTTAATGTTGGCATTCCTTACTGTGTTAAGTTTAGTTTGAGTCTTTCCATTTTTGAGTACTGCCTAGACCCTGACCTTGAGACTTGTCTTCCGATGTGCTGCCTCGATTCCTTCCGGTGCTCATAAGTGTCCAGTATTCCTTCTGCGTGAATGTATGCATACTTCCTGGTGGGGGTGGAGTCTGTCCTGTGCTATGTGCCTAATACTGTGACCAGTGGAGCTCCTTACTCAGCATCAGAGAACTATAATCCCAGTGATACGGGAAGCACAAGTAGGAGGATTGCATTCTGAAGACAGCCTGGGCAAAATGTACTGTCTGAAACACAACTAAACTTGACAAGGGTCTGGAGGTATGACTCGTGTGCTCAAGTGTTCAAACACAGGTCTTCAATTCAAACCCTAGGATTGTCTTCCTCTCCAAATGAGAAAGAAGAGAAGAAAAAGAATGTAGTTGTTCAATGAACTTTACATCTGAAAGGAGGGAAACACTTGTTTGTTAGACTTTGTATCCTTCATGGACATGCTCGTGCCCAAAATCTTAGCTACTCAGAAGGCATAGATTGGGAGGATCAAAGCTCAAGCCCCAGTTCCCTCCCAAACCAAAAATAAAATCCACGAGACCTCATCACACCAATGAAGGCTGAGTGTGATAGCATGCACCACTCTTCCCAGATTAGTAAGAAGCTTAATAGGGTCATATCAGTCCGGAACTATCCAGGCATAAACACAACATCTAATTTTCAAGAATAACTTGAAGCAAAAAGGAAATGGGAGCTTAGTTGGCATGGTACCTGCCTAGCAAGCACATGGTTCGGAGTTCGAACCTCCATGATACTGTACTCACAAAAAGAAAGGAACGAAGGAAGGAAGGGAGGAAGGAGGGAGGGAGCCAGGGAGGGAGGGAGCTAGGGAGAGAGGGACGGAAAGAAGGAAGGAAGGGAGAAAGGAGGGAGGGAGCCAGGGAGGGAGGGAGGAATAGAAGGAAGGAAGGAAGGAAAAAGGAAGCCCACACACAACTTGGCACATAAAGAATGTCAGGGAATATTTGTTGAATAGATTCGTGGCTGAATAAGTAATTGCAAGAGCATCACCTGATTTCTCAGAGTGACAATTTGAGTCCAAGCAAAGGGAGATAGCCAGCTATAATCGTGTGTGTGTGAGGGACGTATTAAGTAATTTGTGCCAGGTACGTGGGAGGAATCTGGGACAGCAGGGAGAGTTACAGATAGAAGTGATGGTGGCATTTCGGGAAAGAAGCAAGGGAGGAAGAATTAAGCCGGATGCGCTTTTGTCTCAGGACTGTGCTCTGAGAAAGGGTATTGGCTTGCCAGTGAGCCTGGGCTGATGGCAGCTATGGGAAAATGGGCTAGAAACTGCATCCCCATCAGGTGGGGATCAGCTTCCACTCAGCCTGGCCTCACCTTCCCATTGGCTGCCAGTGGGCTGCTGATGAGAGACCTACACTCCCCCTACTGGTGATCCTGGAGACCGAGCAGAGCAG